>NW_028277030.1:52928750-53244375 GCF_059951505.1 Python bivittatus
GTTCTCATCTAGGAAAAGCAGTGCTTGAATACAGCTTCCTACAACCAAATTCTACCAAACAAATGCTATGAGTTACACTTTCTTAAATTTTATTTTAATACAGTGAAACTTTGTGTTAACAGACTATTGGGAGATGTCTGTTATTCTGTAATATCTGTTAAATTCAAAAGTACAGTGGAACCTCGGTTTACGAACTTAATTCGTTCCGTGACTCTGGTCGCAACCCAAATTGATCGCAACCCGAAGGAAATTTCCCCATAAGGTTCAATGTAATTACCGTTAATCCGTTCTGGCGTGGAGGACAGGGAGGCGGCTGTTGCTTGGAGGGAGAGTCCCCCTCCCTATGACCACGTGTCAGGGGCGGAAAATGGCCGCGGACCACGTGTCAAGGGCGGAAAATGGCCGCGGACCACGTGTCAGGGGCGGAAAATGGCCACGGACCACGTGTCAGGGGCAGAAAAATGGCCGCGGACCACGTGTCAGGGGCGGGAAAATGGCCACGGACCACGTGTCAGGGGCGGAAAATGGCCGCGGACCATGTGTCAAGGGCGGAAAATGGCCGCTGACCACGTGTCGGGGCGGAAAATGGCCGCGGACCACATGTCGGGTGGAAAAATGGCCACGGACCACATGTCGGGTGGAAAATGGCCGCGGACCACATGTCAGGGGCAGAAAAATGGCTGCGGACCACGTGTCAGGGGCGGAAAATGGCCGCAGACCATGTGTCAAGGGCGGAAAATGGCTGCGGACCACATGTTGGGTGGAAAAATGGCCATGGACCACGTGTCAGGGGCGGAAAATGGCCATGGACCACATGTCAGGGATGGAAAAATGGCCACAGACCGTGTCACGGGAGGGAAAATGGCCGCGTATCCTGTTCGTACCCCGAGGCGGAGTTCGCAAACCGAGGTAAATTTTTGCGGCCGGAGCTGGTCATAACCCGAAAAGTTCATTAACAGAGGCGTTCGTAACCCGAGGTACCACTGTATGTAATTGCTGTAATTTATGTCATTTGTGTACAGTAATGACATTATTAATCAAATGATGCATAATGACATCATTACCCAAATAACATACTTGTCACAGATGTCATAAAATAAAATCAGTGAAAATTTAACCAGACTATCTCAAAGAAACAGATGTGTCTGTTACTGCAAGGGATGTTCAAATTTACGTTATTTATTTATTTATGTTTCAAGTTTAGTCCATTGCATCTGAGGTCTGCTAAACAAGGTTTAGGTCCATTAAATCAAGATTTTGCTATATAAGCATGGCATTTGAAGTATCTGAAGCAGTTATTCTTGTGGAAGTTTTTTAAAAAACTTGACTGATACCCCAATATCTGGTCCCCTCCCTCCCTCCCTCCCTTCTACAAATCTGCTCACCATTAAAATCTTGGTGGTTTATTCTTTATATATTCTTCCATACAATTATACCTATTCTAATCACCATAGATATAATTCAAGAGAAAATCAGAGCATCAAAGTTAACTTAATTCTGCAGCATAATCAGCAAAACCTAATTTATCCAGATGTATGTATAGATTTCTCACAATCATCACATAATGCCATGATGTTATCAGGCATTTTGTTCATATTTTTATACCAATTGTTGCAGGTGTAAAATTTTGAATGTGGTTAGTTTCTTTCACGAAACTGAGATTTACATTGATGAATGTTGTGCCAGGTTTAATATCATGTATTGTATTTGCAAATGATTGCATACATGTTATAACAATCAAATAAGGAGGATGGCACCAAAAAGCAAGAAGAAAACTTCAAAATGCTATGATAAAAGTATGAAGCTTTGAAAGTATCTTTTGCATACACTGTGAAGTGCTTCCTTCCTCCTTGATTTTTAAATATTTTAGGCATTTCATTAACCAATAAATATAAGCTTGAATGTGAGTGTTTTTGTTTTATGATCCTAGCCTCTTCTTCCAAGTTCATTATCTGTAGACGATGCCAGCATGTTGCTTCAGCAAGTGATGAGATCCTTCAATAAACAACCTTCAACCTTGGTCTTTGGTGACACTAATGTAGTCAGTGAGAAATTTATCAGCAGCTGTGCTGATTTGTTTAGTGATCTTATGCACCAGAAAGCTGAAAAGGTTGGTTTACTGAGCAGAACATTTCAAAACAATCCTTGGAGAAGATTGTTTGCCTAATTTATTATTTCTAAGAGGATAGCCTAAGCAAAATTACAGCCAAGACATATATAAGCAATTTTGTGAAGCGTCGGGGTATAAAGTGTAAAATTTCTCTGCAGGAAAAAATAGCTGTTTCGAGAGAAAAGAGAGAGTGAGATTAAATGTTTATTTCCTGTCAAAACTGACATGATGGAGTATGTGGTGTCCAAGATAATAGTATTGAACTTGGATCTGACATATATGCTACCTCTGCAGACAGGTTATTGTCTATCACCAAAATGTAATAATCATTCTGCATTAGAGAAAAGAATATCTAGTTCAGTATCATCTTTCTAGAGGTAGCCAAGTGACCCTGGGAAGCTTATCAGCTGACTGATATGAAACTTTGGCCTTTCCTTGTTTATTCTTAACGTATGCAAAGATACAATGCTTTGCAATTCGGCCTCTTCCTCTGGGTCTCAACTGATTGACTAGAGAGGCAGTGTTGCTGATAAGCCAAGCATAACAGAGAAGGAACAGTGATTTCTCTGTGTACAGAAATGTGCAGGCAGGGTTTTTTTTGTTTTTGTTTTAATTAGAGGAATACAAAGCAAAGTGGCTGAACGTGCATATGCAAACCGACAAATGAAACAGCTTTTGAAGCAGTTGTTCAGAAAGAGATGATTTACAAAACACTTCTTTTAAAGGACTTGCCCTGACTATTTTTATTTGCTAATCTATGAACAAGGGTATAATCACATGCTTTTAACTGGAACTGCTGTTTGATGGGGAAAGGGATGTACCAATGGCTTGGCTTCCAGTTTTTATGGCAAGGAGGGTGTATTTGGGCTGCAGATTGCCCACATATGATCTAAAGGATGTCCAACTATTTCCACATTATATAATTTTCTAGATTTAGTTTCCGCTGAACCACAGATTCTATCTTCAGTTCTGGGTCTAGAATTTAAATGAGATAAATTAGGACCTTCAGTGATTGATGGCATACTGTTCCAGACTTCTATGGGTCTCAGGCTAATATTAAATTGGGGGGAAGATAACTTTGAAAATCTTGACAACCCACCAGAAGTCCTAATAGAACACACATAATTGGATATGGTCTTCATTTCAGGAAATGAAAAATAACCCGGTTCATTTAATCACAGAAGAGGACTTGAAACATTCTGCTGTTATAGAAAACACATTTTTGAGCAAAAAAGACAAAAAGGATGAAAGAAGGAAGAAAGCAATAGGTAAAGAAGTGGGGCATAATCATGGGATGCAAAATGCTTCTTACACAGAACAACTGATTTTGGGCATTCTGGGCCTCAACTGAAATGTGATTATTTTAGATACTTCGTTCTGGACATGGAGGGAAATTGGATGGTTTTCTTTCAGATATGGACCAAACTACATTTTTTCTGAACAGAAGTGTTTCGAGTGTTCTGTTCTCTTTGTTGTGGTTGGAACCTATCTTGCCTCTTGCAGTTGGCTTATTATCTTTTGAATTTCCTGTCTGAACCAGAGCAGCAAGACTGCAGTGATGTCCCTCCTGCTGTTGCCTTAGGGAGGCTGGGATTTAGGTAGAATTTTGGAGCAGAGAAGCAGGTATTTAAGGATCACATGACACAGAGGAAGCCATTCTGGATCTAATGGCCATTGGCTCATTCTGCTTATGTTATTTTTGACAGCCAGCTAGGGAGAAAATGGGTAAATCTTTCAAAAGTAGACTGGGAAAAGTCCATGTTGTTGATTCTCCACCTCTTCTCACACTCATTTCAGTTAGATTTCCTGCACCCCCAGGGCAAATAGTTGCTCTAAGTTTAAGGAAAGCTAGGCTTAAGATTTTAAGTTCAGGACTACAAAAAACCAGGTGGCCACCTAAAGATAGCAAAGATTTAGAATTTTCTGTATCTTTATGCTGTTGTCTAATGGTCGTACAGATTTTTCTAGACTAGGGGATTTATTTTAAATCCCATTGTTTCCTGTAATGAAAACAGCCAATGTTGCCGACGTTGTTTCTGCTGACACATGGAATGGGTGAGTCTTGTTTCTGCCAAACCATAGCTGACCAAATATTTGTTGACAGAACTTCCAGAATGGTGTTTTGTTTTGTGTTTGAAATAAATAACATTTTCTGTTTTGTGAATACCCCTATAGATAATTATTTGATTAGAGTTTTCTCTTGCTAAAAACAGGCTCAATGCTTGCAAGTAATGTAGGTCAAAACATTTGAAAGAGGTACTTCGGAAAGTATATTTGTGCAAATAAAGCACCTCTCCTTGAAGCATTAAAATAACTGCATGTTTTAGAAAATTTTACACAGCTGCTTTGAAGGCTCTCCCAGTTGACTGTGCATGCGTTTGTGCACGAGTATAGGTAGTACTTCCACTGGAGTGACAAGTGTCTTCAAGTGCACCTGGCTTTGAAGAGTCACTTTGAGCCTTTTGGAAAGTGCACCTGCTTTAATGTTTCAAGGAGGGAATTTTGCTCATATTAACACTCTTTATAAAATGCCCCTTTTCAATGCTTCTGTCTACTTTTTATCTAGATTCTAAGTAGCAGGCATTATGTCCTTTGTTGTTTCCTCCTCCTTGTTTTCATTACCACTAGTATCAGGTATAATGGTTTAGTTTTGGCTATTTGTAAAGTTTGATTATCCGAAACAATGGGTAATTGTCCCTGGAAGAAAGGTGTTTGTTTGTCTGTTTGTTTGTTTGTTTGTAAGCCAGAACCAGCTTTGAGTTGGATGAAAATTATATTGATGGGGGGGAAAGCTGCCAGAAGAAGCTATTTCGAACCAGCAATTCTCAAAGTAGCAACATTCAAAATGATGTTACACCAATATTTGTTGGATATGATATAGCATTTCTGATGTCCTCTATATTTTTATCAGTGCTTATTTGTGCAAAATACAAATTTCTTATCAAATGCTATCATGTCTTCAGTTGAGAAAACTATAATCCTTCCATTATGCTGATGATGATGTTTATTCAGAGTTAAAGCACTCTATGTTTTCTGGGGCCCACCTTCAAAGGCATTTTATTCCTCTCTCAGCCTTCATTCATAAAAGTTGTGGATCTTCTGGCATAGAGTTTACAGGCAGTGGAGACTTAGAGTGGAGGAATGAGGAGAAAGTCCCATTGAATAAATACAAAAATTATATTAGTGTAGATTGCATGAAAATCAGCCAGATATGTAATTGTATGATGGTCCTTGTGTTAAGTGATATTTATCACAGGATAGGCAGCTAAAAGATAGTTTTGTTCTCCAATAACAATAGCTATGGAGGAATAATCACAAAACATTTTTGAAGAATAGAATTTATTCAGGCATTCCTCTGTAAAGAAAATGTTTTAATATAAACAGTTTAAGTCCTCAATAACAATACAGCTCTGTAATATTTCTGCTCACAACTAAATTGTATTTAGTGGGGCGTACATCTAAAGCATTTGAATATAGCTTGTAGCTAAAGTGTTTTGGCTGGTTAATTGAGGTCATTTTATATGAAAAATACTACAGGTCATTGTTCTATTTAAATTATCTACAATAATAACGGTCCCCCCCCTTTTTAAATCATTGTTATTTTAATTCCATTGTTGGAGATATAAATGCATTTTCTTTCATTCTTAAGCAAATGTATGATTGGGGTCCTGCTATGGATGCTGCTTTCTTTCTTGTCCCCGCTAGCTCTATTTGATTTATTTATTTATTTATTTTTCAAATTTGTATGCCGCCCTTCTCCCCCAATAGGTGACTCTGGGTGGCTCACAATAATAATAAAAAACACAGGACTCTCCAGCCATAGACATAATCTATAAATAGTTAAAAACATATATAAAAATGGCCTAAAAACCTCCTATAATTTGGCCCTAAAAAACCTGTAAGATGCTGGGGGGGGACAACCCCTCACCCCACCAGCCATCTCCATAGGTGCGGGCCCCCCTCTGGCCCCCAAGCCTTCTGGCAGAGCCAGGATTTGATCTCTTTCCTGAAGGCCATGAGGGAGGGGGCACACCGCACCTCAGGCGGCAAGATGTTCCATAGGGCAGGCACTACAGCAGAAAAGGCTCTCTGCCTAGACCCCACCAATCGAAATTCCTTGACGGGTGGGGTCTGCAATCTGCCCCTTCTGCTGGACTGAGTGGGGTGGGCTGAGATGATCAGGGCGAGGCGGTTCCTCAGATAACCTGGTCCCATGCCATGAAGGGCTTTAAAGGTGATGACCAACACCTTGAATTGGACCCGGAAACAAACTGGCAACCAATGCAGCTCACGCAACAGGGGTGTTATATGTGCCCTCCTAGGGGCATTAAGAACTGTCCGCGCCGCTGCATTCTGTACCAGCTGTAGCTTCCGGATACTCTTCAAGGGTAGCCCCATGTAGAGCGCATTACAGTAGTCCAACCCAGAGGTGACCAGGGCATGAGTGACTGTGCGGAGGCCCTCCTGATCCAGGAAGGGGCATAACTGTCGCACAACACGGAGTCGTGCAAAGGCCCTCCTAGCCACGACTGCCACCTGCTCTTCGAGCAGGAGTCGTGAGTCCAGGAGAACCCCCAGATTACGCACCGGGTCTGTCTGGGGCAGTGCAACCCCGTCAAGAACCAAAGATGACAAACTCCTAGATCCTGAGGCTCCCCGTATCCAGAGCCACTCCGTCTTATCAGGGTTCAGGGTTTACCTAGGAGTTACCTTTTTAAACCAGTTCTACTATATATATTTTATGGATGAAGGGAAAAATTAGAATAAATATTGAATTACTGTGCTCCTAGTGCTCTTTTATGCAGTATTGTGCATCATGTCACAGCACTTTTTACTGATTTCATGCATACATTCATACATTCAGGGTTACCATTTTTCCCATGTGTTTTTGCAAGGATATTAGTTCCATTCTATTATGTTTATGAAAATATCACTTGATTCATTCATATGGCCAATGTTATTCATATTGTTTTTCCACCAGAGGGCACTGGAAGGGTGAGAGATAGTGGTGGTGGAAATGCCAGAGAAATCAAAATTAAAAAAACCAAGAAGAAGGCAAGAAAAGATGCCGATAGCGATGAGGAATCACAAGCAAGTAGTGCAAGTATGTAATACTTGGTTTTAATTATGCTACCTCTTTTAGTCTTCTAAGTCTAGTTGTGTTTCATTTTATTTATATGTGCTTGGATTTATCATAAAATGCATGCTTACAAAAATGTGTATGTATTTGAACGTACCCCCAATAAAATGTTAAAGATATTAGTATAATGTTTTTTAAAGATAATTATTTGAAGAGTAGCATGAAGTTAATTAATGATAATGCAAAAAAGATAGTTCTTGAAAAGATCTGGCTCAGATAGTAAAGAAATGAATATGAACAAGAAAATTCAATATACAATCTTTAGCTACTTTAAATTTTAATTACTTTTTTACTTTATAGAATTACATCTGATAATTACATCTGGTGGAGCTATGCAACTCATTTGAATGAAGTGGCTGCTTTAATAATTCAAAGAGAGGTGGATCATTTATGCTCTGTATATTGTAAAGCACCTTAAGGCACCTGCTTTGCCCAGCCCCAGTACATGAGCACATTATTTACAACAAGTAACAATGACTGGTCATTTAAACAAGTAATTTGGGGTAGAAAATCCATTTTATTAAGGCTGTTTTACAGATTATTTTCCTGGATTAAATAAGGAAAGACTTTGAGTCAAACCTGTCTCCTAGTGCCTTCATGTTCACATCCATGTAGTTTTTGTGGCAGCTGTACAGAAGTGATTTGCTGTGTTTTCTTCCAGGATGTTTCTCAGTTTCCTAGTCTAATCTACAACCTAATATTTCCTGATTATCTCCAGTCTAAGTACTAACTAGGTTTGACCAAGCTTAATTTTTCAAGATCAGCCAAGGTTGGTTAGGTAATGCCACCTGTCTGAGCTTTGAATTCAATTCATCACAAGAAAGAAAACATAAGTTTGTGGTATGAACACATCTATAATTTAGAACAATTTTAGAAAACCTGTTGTTTTCCTGTGATCTGGAACAATCTTTGAAATTAAGAGGAATTTATTTTACTGTAAACATCTGATATACTCTTCTACCAGGGAACTTTTAAGTCAATTAGAAATGCTTGTCATATCATGACAGGTAGGAGCAAGCAACTTGAGATCCCTTTTATGTCACAAGAAGAAATTGAGGATGTTTTAAGAATGCACATAAGGGACTGTCCTGAAGAACTCATCACAGAACTTGCGGATCACCTAATAAGGTAGCTGCAATTATTTATCTTGGGATAGTATTAAACTGTATCTCCTGTACTGAGAGGAACCAGCAGGAGGGGCAAGTGACAAAATCTGCATTGAGACACACATTTCACTCCTTACATACTTGGTTGCAATTTCACAGTGCAAGGTATAGAGAGAGAGAGTTTGCATTGTGAAATCTCAATGGAAGTTTTGCCATTGTTGTAGTTAGAAATGGATTCCTGTGCCTATATTGCCCAGAACTGAAGCAAAAACCCAGTATTCCATTTTGAAAGGAATACATAGAACTTGAAAAGGCAGAAACTTTTTTCAGTATTTTAACAAATGAAACTACAGCTGAGGGTAGTTGGTAATATTACTCAGGTATGGACCATTGTAATCTTTGTTCTTTCCAGAGAGATAGAAACTTATATTATTTTGGACTATCCAGTAATTATCTGAGGATGTCCTGTTAGATTCAGTTCATTGACAAATCCCTGCAAATTTGGTAATAACTTTTCATGCACACACATAGACATACAATACATACATAGGATAACTCCCCATAAATGTCTAGAGATCCAAAGGGCAAACTGTATTATGTTCTCACTTTGACAGCAGTGTTTCCTGTGAGCTACTAATTTTTCCTCTTTTTCAAGTCACAGACAGTAATCTTTGTGGAAACTTTGTAAATACAATAAGAGCCAGGAAGATGCTTATCTTGGTCAGAAGGATAAAAATACAAATACAGCCACCATAGACTAAAAATAGGCCTCTGGTCTGATCTAGCAAGTGTGCTTTGATTGTTTTATAATCATCCAGCTTGCAGCCATATGTGCTTTCTTATATTCCTGTTTGGTTCATGTCCTGAAATTTTCCACAAACCAGGAGTTCATTCCTTCAGGCAATTCCAGCTGACGAGTGAAAATGCTCCTCCTTTGTTAGGTATTACTGTCCCTAAAGAAATGAAACTTCTTTTATGGCTCTGTTTTATTGACTGATAAATAATTTGACCAATCAGCATATCACAGGAAAAAAAGTGAATGCTGCTATTAGCACCCAGCACCTTCAAATGGGTATTAGAGAAGCTGCACTAAGCATCACAGAAACTGCTAGCCTTTGATTCCAGGAATTGCACAGGGAGCATTAAGTGGCCTGAAAGAGAGTCTGGCACCAAAGGAGATGGAGCCATGTATTCTAGGCTTCTCTCCTCTTCTCTCTCTTTTTCCCACCCACTGTCAGCCCTTCAAAGTAGACCAGACTAGAAAACCAAAGTAATGCAGGCCTATACTACTTTTATTATATGATTATAGTAACAGACTTTTGCAAGTCTGAATGCGCCTCCCCCCTCCTTTTATCTTCATGAGAACTAGGGAGGATCTTGTCTGAGATGTTTTCTCAGATTACAGTTCTGCCCCAGACTCAGGTTTCTTTTATCTGACCATTGTCTTGTTAGCGGCTCTTCCTTCTGTCCCTCAAGGTCATTCCTTATTCCCATTATACCCACTGGGAAAATTATTTTTTAACAGGGCCAATAGACACAAAGTACTGCAGGGCTAGTTCTTTTTCATACCTGGGCCTTTTGCTGCCTAGTCTGGGGTGTTGTATTTTATTGAAGATCATCCTCCCATCTTTACCGGAAGTCATTGACTCCTCTATACTGACTTCTGAAGTGGCTTCTTGCTAGTAGCCTCGCATATGTGGGAGTCAGCCTGCCATCAGCAGTTCTCTGATTGGAGACCATGCTGTTTTTGTTTTGACGGTCTATCATTTTTGGACCAGTAGTTGCTTTCTGCTTATTGTCATCCTGTGTTCTCTTTTCCCCTATTCTCTAGGCCCTTAACAAAGAGCTACCAGGAAGTACTGCGCTCAGTATTCCTGTCCTCAACTTCTTACTCTGGAGCCAGCAGGAAAAGGACCATTAAGGATTTGCAGGAAGAAGTTTCCAATTTGTATAACAATATCCGGTTGTTTGAAAAAGGAGCGAAACATTTTACAGGTGAAATAAAGAGTTTCATTTCAGAACAATTGAATAAATTAGCATTTTGTTGTTAAGGTAGGGAATTATTGATTATAGAGAATGTGGAAGATTAACAGTTGAGATAGATTAGAAACACTTAGGAAGTTACAGTGAATATCAAATCACATTGTGATTTGAAAGGCTGGGTTTGCACATTGTGATAAGTCAGTTTGCTTTAAGAGTGATTTGTTGAACACACTATAGTAGTTTGGTTCAAACATAATTTTTAAGTCATAAACCTTGTGGCTGGGTTCCCATGGTTTCCTAAGGAAAACCTAATCATACTACAATATGGTGTAATATATATGCTGCTGCTTGACTCAGATCATTCCAGGTTTTTTTTATATCTTTAAACAGAAGCAAGAAGAAAGCAGTTATATATTCTTAACTGATTAGTGTGCAGTGGTTGAAGTACCTCTTCTTTGTTCCAGCTTTATTCCAGCCTTTTGTTTCATATGAACCCTTTTTTATTGTTCGCTGACTGCTTTGCTTTCCAGCTGGTTGATGATACTGTCCCTCCATTTTCTTAGGCCATTTCCTGTTACAGCTTTGGCTCATTGTTTTTCTGCTCATCTCGGCTGCTTCATCTCCACAGTACTTTTGTGTGGACTATTATTGATTCTATCATTTAGCATGATGTTTTTCTCTGCTGGAAGCAGGATGGCCTAGTTTAAAATATCTGACCTTTCCAGTAACATTTATAGGCTTTTTGTGTTTTTTGATGCCACATTTTAGTACCAATAAAAGCAGCTGGAAACAGAGTTTCACATTGTGACCAAAAGAAAGTTTACTGGACATAAAGGGATAAGTATGGCAAGAAATCTGTTTATTTATTTTGAGATTTATATCCTGCTTTCTAATCCATATAATATGTAAATATCAAGTTGAACTTAGATCATGAAAATTCGTTTATGTAATATGCTGATTTTAAATTAGCTTTTTAGTCATAGAAATTTTATTTTACAGATGAGACACAAAATAACATTACCAAACACATGCTGAAGACAGTTTGTACAGATATCACTAATCTTATTTTCAACTTCCTTGCTGCTGATGTAATGATGGCAGCTGATGACTACACTGCCATTACAACTGAGGTACAACAATATAATTTTCTGTAAGCCTCTTGGTTTCTTAAAGAATGAAGGGGTATTGATTCCCAAGCTGTGCAAGAAACTGCCCATTTACAGATAATTTTCAAATCTTAACAGGGTACCACATTTCACTGCAATTGATTATGGCCTCCAGGATCTAACAAAACACACCAAAACTTGCACCTACATAGTATTATCCATTTGAGAAGATGTATTCACCTTAGCTGCTTCCTAGTTAATCTAAATTCCGGGCCAGATTAGCACGTTGTCTCCTAGAATAGTGCTTCGGTTTATTGTTTTATTTTGAAATCCCAGGTTTTGTGGGAGAATTTTATATAAAGAGTGGAGTTTATTTTTAAATGTAGTTGGGCATGGCCTTTCAGCTCAGAAAAGGACTCCAAAGTGACTTTAACCATTTTAAACATAAAAAATACTATTTAAAGCTTAAATCTTAAATTGATTTTCAAAAATGCTAAAAGTAAGAACGACAACAACATAAATAAATAAAATACAAAAAAAATTTCTAGCAGCCTGCTGAAAACATCACACAGATGGTACAAGGAAAGATGAGCAGTTAGGATGCTATTGTCCTACATTCTGTCCCACATTTTCACAATTTGACCTCTCTTCTTGATGAGGCATTTGAATGTCCTTAAACTATAGGCAGGTTTATAAAGGAATGGGTGATCTTTCAGATATGCTGACCTTAAACCATTTAGTACTTTGTAAGTAATAACCAGTACCTTGAACTGTGCACAGAAATCACTCTGCAGTCAGTGCACTTAAGATGAAACCTGTGCAGTAAGGTCAACAAGTGACACATTGAAAGGCATCTGTTATGCTACATTGTGCTCTAATTACAGTTTCAAACACTCTTTAAGGGCAGCCTAGAATATGTAGAAATAATCTAAACAAGAAGAAATTAAGCTAGAGATCTTGTCATTTAGGATTAAGTTGCCATTTAGGATATATGTTTCTTCCTTCTCCACATATAAGTACCTAAAGGTGAAACTTTCAATATTTACTGCCTGTTTCCCAGACTAGCATGTAAATGACAAAATTACTTACAACACTATCATCCAATTCTTTTCTTGTTTTAAGGTGTAAGAATATGGATGAGAAAGATTGGGGCAAATAAACTACACACACGTATATATAAGCCAGTTTTTAGAATAAATTGATATTTTTTAAAAATGAGATATTTAAATACTTTAAGAAATAAATAAATTAGACCATTGGAACCTTACGTCATCTTCTCCATTTCATATTCTTCTTCAAACTCAAATAGATGAGGAAAAAAATTCTAAGTACATTATCTGAAGAGACAAGAGGTCCTTTAACAAAACTTCACATTTCTCTGAATGGCAAGGTAAGTTCCAGTCAACAAAGTGCTTTATTTTGTAATTAATTTATTGAAGGATTTTGTTAGTTACTTATTCTCTTAATAACATTTTGAAATATGTAGACATTAAGCCTGATGTAGGGTTAGTACTGAGCAGGTTGGGAAAAATGAACTGAATGAACCTAGACATGAAGTTTTATCAGTACAGAAATCAAAGTGGGGGTGAGAGTGGGGACAGCAGTGATAGAAAATTAGTTTTCGGATGTCCATTTGGAAGAAGAGAGTTATAAAACTTTCTAATAGGAATAGGAAAAGTTAATTAAATTTTAGCAGTTAGTGGAAAATGTCAGACTAGCTTTAAAAAATATACTGTTTTGCTTATGAATGAAATCCATATGAATTGTGGGTAGTTTTCATTTGATCCATCACATTGTATTCCATCCCTTGTGGTAAGCATTGAATTTAGCTTTTTCTTAATTGACTTACTGTGATAGAACTATTCTTATAAAGTGTAGTGGGTAAAGAGAGAGAAAAGGGAGCAGCACCTTTGAACGGTATGTCCTCATGATCAGTGATCAGATTCAGGGGTGGAATCACTTTTCATTTGACTGCATTTATCCAAAATCATATATTTAATTTAATTTTTATTTATCAAAACATTATATCTGATCCCTCCAAGGCTTACCCTATATCTCACCGACACTATTGCAGTCCTGTCTATGGTACATAATACCCCTGCTACAGATAGATGGATGGCATTTTCTCTCTCTTTCTCCCTTTCTGGTGATTCATTGATTTACTCTTTTTATATGTATAGAAAAAAATGTTTCTGCTAGAGAAATTGCTGGAATTTGAAGTGATACAAGTTTGCTTGTATTTTTTTAAAGACTTTGGAAGAATTTGTTTCCTGTCTTGATGCTGCTGCAGAGGCTTGTGATATTATGGTGAAAAGGGGAGATAAGAAGAAAGAAAGGTAACTTAATTTGGGGACAGTGGAGGATTACATCTTGATGTGTTAAGGATGTACAGTGGCGCCAGTGACCTTGACAGCAGTGCCACTGGGAGCATGAGTTCCTGGTAGAGTCACCCTTGCCAGTAAGATAAGGGGAGTAGGAAAGCCAAGACTAATCCATAGGTTAGGTGATAGCAGGTGGTACTCTGCCCAAAGAAAGTCAACTGATACAGGAGGGAAAAAAACTTCAAATTCAAGACTGGAGGACGACAGTGGCGAACTACTTCTGCACTGTTCTCAAGAAAACTGTATGGTCAAGACTGTAACATTTAGACTGGTCTGTATGCCAGATGACAAGACTTCTGGATTGAAAGGCATTTATCTAGTTCCTGGGGAAGTGTTTAAAAAGTCCACAAGTAGATCAGGAGGTTGTGACATGGTCTGACCAACACTGCAAGGATGTCTGCTCACAAAAAGTTCAGTTTGGTTTTGGTTTTGGTTTTGTGTTACTATAATCAGAACAAAGATTATGGGAAAAAATGAAATTAAAATTGTCAAATCTGAAATGAAACATACCAAATTAAATGTAGGAATAAGTTATTTTAGTTGGGCCAGAATGGGCAGCTTTAACTCAGATTATCATCACATGATAACACTCGTAGGAGCATGAGTCCATATGAAGGAATGGAGTAGCAATGAAGAGGTGAAGACACCAGAGAGAAGGTAGAAGGATGGGATCAAAGAGATTATGGGAATGTCCTGGAAAGAGCTATAGGTATTACTACAGGCAGGCCCAGATGGTGAACATTTGCCAATGCCGTTATTTTTTTTTTTCTTTTGGCTGGTACAGATTATTACAGTTTTAAACAGTAGGTGCAAATGTTTCTCCCGCATTGCTGCCTGACAAGTCCTGTTGCTTACAGCAATTCAATAAAAAAAAATTCTGTGCAAACAGAAATTAATCCTCTAACCACAATTTTCAACTTCACTCATAAGTCTAGATTTCTTTGTAATACTTTATGGATAGAAAAATTGAAAATTTTTACAATATTCATATAATGAAGTCCTGTTAAATTCTTAGACATTTATTACCCTTCCCCTGTATTTAAAAGTTATAGGAGTCCAAAATGAGATGCAGTTGAAATATTTTCAATTTTCTGGATGGGTGAATAGGTAGGTAGATAGGTAGATAGGGCAATATTTAGCTGTATTTAATATGCATATTTGCTTCCAGGGGGATAATCCAAGCCCATAGCTTTATGTGTTTTTTTAATACTTTTGCAGAGGTGTTCATTATTACGGTAAATCTCAACAAAATTCAGTTGATGAAAAAACTTTCTTAAACGTTCTTCCTGTTTCATTCATTAGACAAATCCTGTTTCAGCATAGACAAGCTCTGATTGAACATCTGAAAGTCACCGAAGATCCAGCTCTTATTCTCCATCTGACATCAGTCTTGCTGTTTCAGTTCTCAACCCATTCCATGCTTCATGCACCAGGAAGATGCGTGCCACAGATAATTGCCTTCTTAAGTACAAAGATCCCAGAGGTATTTTCACTGAAAACTAGGAGATTATTTAATTGGAATGTGTTGCAACGTTTTCCTTTGTCCCACTCATGGACAACCATACTTCATTCACTGACCATAGGGACACAAGTGCCAAACTCTCCCCTTTGAGTTTCTGACTCTAAGGGTCATCGGCTTTTGCCTAGACAAAGAGCAGAGGGAGGCAAAGAGAAGAACGATGCCCAGTCCTGGTGTATGGTGGGTTAATTTATTGGAAACCATGCATACTCTCATTCAGTAGACTCATGAATTTTATGCAACCACAACTCAGGCATTGAAGTTCCCGATGAATACTGAGAGGTTCTTCCAGTAATTGAGAGTTTGTTTATTAAAGTAAGGCAGAGTTATGCACCTCAAACACACCATACTCACAACATGCCCCTACAATTACTGTTGGCCAGACAGAGTCTAGGCTGTCGGAAGAAGCCAGGTCCGAATCTCAAAGCTTCTTCTTTCCTTCCTGGTCTGTCTCCTTTCATAAGCAGCACTGCAGCCCGCACCCTAGGATTGAGGGCCCTTTTCCTTTTTGTACTTATTTTGCACCTGGCTGGCCTCATGTCTTTTCAGACCTACATGTACAATTGGGCCAGTGCCTTTTCATGCCATCAGCTTTGGTATTTCTTTTCTGTGCTCCAGCAGTACTTCCTTTTTGGGGTTCTTCTCCTCTAAGACTGTCTGCAGCTTGCAAAAGAATCTCCATATTCACCCTGGCCTCATGATGTTCAATTCTTATTATAATAATAGTAATTATTATTACTATTATAGTCTGGCTTGCTATCTTTGGGTCTTGGCTTTCTGTAATAGGGTTTTTTGGGGGGGGCGGGGTTGCAAAAGAAGGGAAAATGCTGACATTAAGATAAGTCATTTTTGAATGACTTACAGTGCATTAATAAACCCCTATTTCTGAAGGACTGGCAGAATTACAGTGAAGTAGAGGAAGCCTTTGGCTAGAGGAGGAGACTTTGCTATGACAGAGTTCCTGTTGTATAATAGCAGTTTAGAGCCCCTAAACCAGTGTTTCTCAACCGTGGCAACTTTAAGATATGTGGACTTCAACGTTGAAGTCTGCACATCTTAAAGTTGCCAAGATTGAGAAACATTATCCTAAACTATGTATTTTGGGGGTGGTTGAGAAGTAGAGAGTAGTAGTTTGGATCCAAAATCTCATGGACCTTTCAAAAAGTCTGATTCTTGGACTGGAAGCTATGCTAGCCTGGCATAGTCAAAAATAGCTTTCCCACAAGCACATAGGATTTCTAATCTGACCAGTAGAAACTGGTGTAGCTTGGAATGCAGTAATAGATACAACATTCTAATTATCTCTCTCCCTTTCTTCAGTTGCGCCGCTTGTGGGCACTGCTGTGTTCATTTACTGGAGGAGATCAATTGAATTTGACGCAGCTTAATTTTATGTAGATGTATAGAATTGTGCTGTAAATGGTTGCATTTCTATTACCTTATTTAGCAAAATATTTTTGTCTGCAGGGAAATGAAACACAAATAACTCTGTGTTAACAAATTAGGCCTTTGGTGCAGCTATTATGTGACATTCCTGGATCTGAAATAGTCTTCATAAAAGAACTAAAAATATTATGTGACACTATGTACAGAATTTCACATTTCTCTTTTACTTTGATCCCAAGATGTGCTTATAATTATGTTCAGAAAGCATTAATTAATAACTTAATTGGTTAGATTTGTGTTTCACTTTTATTTTGTGCACCTCAGGGAGGGATACATATTTCTCCCACCTCCTATTTTCCCCACAACAACAACAACCCTGTGAGGTGAGCTGACTGAGAGAAAGTTACCCAGCTGGCTTCCATGCCTAAGGCAAACTGGAACTCATGGCCTACCACTTCTTTTAGTCCGCCCTGCTTCTCTGCATTTTTGAGTTTATTTTTGTCTGTTTCATTTGTAACATCTAATTAGCCTTCATAGAAGCCACTTTGAATTTTTATTTATTTCTTTTAGGATCAGCATTCTCTTCTTGTCAAATACCAGGGGTTAGTAGTGAAGCAGCTGATCAGTCAAAACAAGAAGATTGGGCAAGGTGATGATGATTCAGTCAATAGTACCGTGAACACAGAAGAAAGCATAGAAGCAATCTGGAAAGAGCTTCAAGAGCTGTCTGGCTCTGTCAAAGATCTTGTTCTCAGGCCCAGAAAATCTTCTGTAACAGAGGAATGCTAAACCTAATAAACTTCATTCAGGATTCTCAAAGAGTCAGAATATTTTCTTAGAGAAAAACATTGCTGATAATGCCTGAAATAGCCTTGGCTTTTAGAAGCTTTGCTTGAAATACAAAAAACCCAGCAGCTGATGGTGTGGTAGCAGTGTGTGCATCTACTCAAGTAGTACTCATTGAATATTAATAATGAAGAAAGGGAAAATAACCAACAAGGTTTTTTAACAAAAATGTTTACATTTTGGGCACTGGGCAACTGATTTGCTTCGTTTTCATATAGCTTGAATCAGTTGATTATTAGGCAGGCTTACAAACAGAATAAATAAATACTCGGTTCTGGAGACTGTGGCTGCCTGCAGCAGTGATCTCCAAGTCTAAAATATACTATTTACACTTGTAATAGTATTATTAAATTGCTTTAATTTTATGCAGGGCTATGCCAACTTTCAGATTTCATAGAATGCTGTCTAGGAAATTATTTGAAATTTGCAAACCTACAATTTCATAAATTAAGCTGATTTGGTCCGATACCACACAGATTTTTTTTTTCCACTTAGGAATTCTAGTATTTTTACAAAATCATGACTTGCCTTAAGACTGAATTATTCTGAGACATTTGGTAACATACAGGACTGAGGTTTGGATCTAGAGTGTTCCAGCTTCCCACTGGAGAAAGGTGGAAACAGTGATCTTCAGATTTTTTCCCTTAAAATTAATTGTGTACCATCAAGTCAGTGTTGACTCTTAGCAACCACATAGATGATTTTTTCTCCATGACAGTCTATCCCTAACCTGTTTTTTCAGGTCTTCCAACCGTGTACCCATCACCACTGTAACTGGTTACCTTTTTGAAACATACATTGTGATTTTTTGGTCAAGAATACATAGCACTCTGTGTAAGCTTTTACAATGGCAAAATCAAAACAATATTATCATGGAGAAAATGGAAGTGGCCAAAATTGTCTGGTATTAGGTACTATCTTCATATACAGGTAGTCCCCAGTTTAAGAACGAGTTTTGTTCCCAAGGCCTGTCCTTAAGTCAAATTTGTATGTAAGCTGGAACAGTGTTATTGTATAATACTGTATATGTAGTATTGTGTAATGAACTCAAACCATTGTGTATTTAACTCGAATAATTGAGTATTTAACTCAGATTTTGCTACAATAGGCCCCATTCTTAACTATGGGTCATCCAGGGACTATCTGTATAGCACCATTTTGATATTTTTGCGGAGTGGGGTAGAATTTGCCTGACGCAAAGTTTTTAAGATTCCTTAGGGGTCAAGTTTACTTTATCTTATGTTTTTGTTAGCATATTCGTATAGTAAATGAACTTTAAGTAAGATCTGTAGCTGCTTATTGCTAGAAGCTTCTTCAGTATCCATGATACAGGATTTTATTTTCTTTCAGAAGAAAAAATAAGTTATAACTGATCACTTGCCCTTTCATCAGTTTTTGTATTTCTCAGTTTTGTTGAGTGAGTTATTTTGTCCTAGTGCTATTCTTAGAGGATTTTATTTTTGTACCAAGTGTAACTCTCCTTCGTATTCCCCTTGTTGCTATTTTCTTTGATTATATCTATTTGTGTTGGCAATATAAGTTAAGTCAGTCTTTAACACTATATTAGGCATTTGGTTTATTGACAGTCATGTTTCATTCCTGTTATTTTTCAGTTTATACGCAATAGTATGGTACTGCTCTTGTGGCACTAGCATGTTAGCAAGTTTTATAATGCCAGATTCTTTTTTGTTTTCCCATGTCTTGTCTGAATGTGTAATATAATTTGCATCGGTTGGCTCCGGGGCAAGGAATGAAATAGGATTATGACAAGGCAGCTGGATCTCAAGGGGAAGCAGGGTTGTCTTCTACCAAACGGGATTCCTCGGAAATGTGTTTGGCCTTGAAATCATAGCAGAATTACTTGCCTCAGTATGAGAATCTTTTCTTCCTTCCCTCCCTCTTGGACTGATTTTTTTTCTCCCTGCCTTGCCCCAGGTCTTACCCTCCTGTTTTCCCACACTCCCATCCATGGACCCAGTTGTTCCATGCTAGCATCCTGTCTTCTCTAGCTTATTTTGAACCTGTCCTCCACATTCCCTCTCTCCTTCTCTCCCTCCCTCCCTCTCCCTCCCTTTGGGTCAGACCTCTGCTGCTTACATCACTTCCATTTTCTTTCTGCTTTCATTCTTCGGTATTCTGCTTGCCTCACTGCCTCCGGGTTTCATTTTGAGGACAGTCTTATCTTATTCTATATGCCTGGGCTTCCTTTCTTTCTTTGTTCTTACGTAAACCGGAATTAAACACTGCGGTATAATTTTGATCTGGTGATTGAAAAGAATCATTTTGGAGCAATGCACAGTAATCAGCTCTCCTAAACATCCCCCTAGTTATGTCCAAATGTGAAAGGATCTGAATCGATCTGTATTTTTTTCCCCATACATCCTCATTAAAATCCGACATTAACTTTCAGGATCTCCTTGTAATGAAAACAGTACTAGTTTGATTCATTTACTTCTTGCTTTAGATACTGGAAAGGATCAGAGAAATAAAATGACAGGGTAGTGATTTAAAATCATATGAAAACTGGGAACCAGCAGTATCCCCCAGGATTTCAGCCCAAGTTTGCATGGAGCACTCAATCATTTACAGATAAGGATGAGTTGCTAATTTATTACTTGCCATATGGTAAAAGTGGCCAAGTAAATCACCTCATGCTGGCTTTAGGTGTATATTAGGTAGCAGTCTCTCGGTCTTATTTGTTCTGAATGTAACTATGAGTTTTAGCATATATGGGATCTGTTGTAATCAGCTGTGCCTCATGTCACAGCCAAACAGCATAGCATTATGCTGATGATTAAAAAACAGATGACAGAAGCAAATTACACAAATATTCTGACTCTCATTTTACACAAGCATTTTGGCATAATTACCTGGTTATTGAATATAGTTTTATATGATTGTCTACCCTAAACTATAAATATTGTACATAAAATGATGTATTTGTAAGAACCTCTGAATGAAATAATATTTTTTAAATGTTTTAATTAAAACAAATGAGGTTTTCAAATATTTATTTTAACTAGAGGATTACAGATCTTTTGCTATGTCTTATAAGCAAAAAAGAACCAATTTTAATATGTTAGAATATTTATTCTATCTTTTTAATACCCTGAAGTATCAAAATTATAACTTTCTGAAACTGGTTTCAAACCAGATAACCATGGGCATTTATTAGATACTACTGTGTCCCTATGTGAATCTGTATTTCAAATTTGTCTGGTGCAACAGATAAAGGAAATGATACTTGTAGTTTTTATATATTCTGTAATATGAAAACAACTGTAAAGGTTACATGCAGAAATGAGTTTGAAAGAGGGCATGAATATAATAAGTTGGACAGGCAATTAGGGTGGAGCTCAACATTTTGCAGTGGGAACTCTGACAATTTATTTAATTCACTATTTATTTTAGAAAAGTAGGGGAATCCTAGAAGAAAGCTCCAATTATATGCAATAATTTCTACTCATGCCTACAAGTAATTTATTCTACAGATTGCAGAGTAATTTGCAAATAAAATAGAACTAATACTGATCATTGGGCTTTCTAGGTTAAAAAGTTTGTTCAATTCCAGTTGCCATTTAGGCAAACTGAAGGAAAAACCTCTGGATGAGCTTGGAGTCCTCAAAGCATTCAAACAAGCCCCAAAGAAGCACTTCTCCAAATCATGAAAGCAGCTGCATCTTTTATCCTCAGGTCTCACAGCTGCTTTTGGAAACTGTTCCAAATGTTTCACTTGTGAGTGCATGCACAGCCACTTCAAAATGTGCACATGGTGATGTAATCACAAAAGTGCTATGACGTGTGTACTTGCATCAGACAGTCTGAAACAAGTATATAATTGCAGCATTTGTGTGATTATGGCAACGTTGTGACATCACTGTGGTTTGCGGTGGAGGCTGTTCGTAGTTGCACAAGCCTTTCGAAAGATGAAATGCTTTGTTCATGCTCCAGTATGTTCCAAGCACCTTGTCTGAATGCTTTGCATAGTCCCACTAAATCAGTAATTTTACTCTCCATCATAATTGAATCAATTAGTGGACTAAGCAGACAATTGGCTTAGTTCAGCATAAGTTTTAATTTCCTAAAAATTAAAATAATGTAATGAGGCTGCTGCTTGACAGGCTTTTATCTGGAGTAAGCTCCAGTGAATTCATTTGGATGTATTTCTCAAGGAACATGTACAGTATAGCATCACACTAAAATGTCAATCATTTGAGACCAGCTTTTCTTTCTACACCAATATAATTGCAGTTAGCAAAATTGAAATGAGAAGCTGTCATCTGTACTGTTGGATCTGCATCAGACAGAGATAGCACCTAGGTGACCTTGATTCACATTAACAACCCATTGCCCTAAAAGAGGAAATGCATAACCAAAAAATGGAAACTTTTTGGTGTGATAATGTGTGACTTTTATATGTATTAATACATGTCTAATGCTGCAAATATAGCATTATTCACTATGGTTTTATACAAATAACATTTTACCAGGGAAGATAGTGATCAAATGAGCTATCAGTCTGGTGCTTGGGTGTCCATTGCAGATGAGTGGCTTCAAGGCTTTTCCTGCTTGTTATTTTTTGCCTTTAAATAAAATTTAGGCTGACATCCATTAAAAATGCTTCCAAAGGAGGAGAATTTTCTGAAAAATCGAGCTCACGGCCACCCCAGTTCATATTAGCACTGCTAGAATTTATGGAAACATGGCCCAACTTGGACAGTCCCATAAAATGTGGTACCTTGTGAGTCAGTGGCTGCGTTCATATATTTCACTAAGCCACCATGTGGTTGGTTTAGTTTTCGCTTAATTCAGTACAGTATGTGAACCAGCCAACTCTGATTTAGGAAAGAACTGCTCCACATGATCAATGCTTTTATATGGAGAATCAATACAGGCCAAGTTATTTTGCCAATTGTGGTTTCTCAAATGCCTAGATCTTTGAAAAGTCTCCTCCCTGCTTGTGAAGTATAAGCCTGTTTAAGACCCTCCTCCATGCATTTTCATTCCAATTGGCAGGCTGTGTGTAATGATAAATAGGAAGGGAGTCAGCTGTTTGAGATCTGAAGGAAGCAGAGTGACCTTCTTGGCTGCCTTTTCCAAAACCAGAAACTTCTCACAGAAATAAAATAGGGCTAGTGGGCTGCGCTTGTTTCTTTGGGATCCTTTGTTCTCATGTCCAAGTATCACGAGAAGCAACTGTTAGAAAAAGGTGAGTATCTCAACATGTTATTTTCCTTTTCTAATTTATTATCTGCGTTAATATTTCAAAATGTTAATCAAAACTATACTAAGCATCTCCTCCTGCAGCTGCCATTATGAAGTACAATGTATAACTTAGTTTCTTTTCTTCCTGTAATCCTATTGAACCAAAATGTATCAATTAATATTCACTCAGTGGGTAGTGGAAAAATATCCATATCAAAAACAACTTTTAAGGAAGTATGTATATGATGCATTGGAAGGACTAATTAACATTAGATACTCCAGAACTGTTTTGTGGTTATATTTGTTCTAAGAAGAACTATTAAAATGGAATAGGGAACATTTCTGGAAAAATAAATAGAGTAATGCTGCAAGATAAGATTTGTGTTAATCTGCAATTAGAAGTCATATTTATACCTATTAATTATGTGTGCCCTTATTTACAAGTAATTATAAATACACCATATATATATTTTTTTAAATTATAGGTTCCTTGCTACATTAAATAAATTCCAACCAAGTAATTTACTGCTACCAAAAGGAATCTACCACCCTTGTGTGGTACATTGCTAGTAAGATCATTCTTAGAGTAGGGTGGAGTAAATGGCATAGATGCAAAGAAAATAGAGTAAGGGGCTATAAAGGGGTGAGCAATGCTCAGGCAGGAACAGGGGAGATGTCACTTGCTTCCTTATTTATTTATGAGGAAAAAATAATGAATGGGTTAGAGTCTTTTAGAGAGCCCATTCTTACAGTAAGAAATATAAAGGTTTCTTAGAAGAACTGATAATCACACTGCCCTCCTCCTTTAAAAAAATTCCAATTAAGCAAACAAAACACTTGTTTTGATAAAGTATCTTCCAATATGAACTCTTAAATTGGATCATATGTATTTCCTGTGCTTGGGAATTTCACAGGCACAGAGAAGCCACAGAACAGACACACACCCTGGAATCTGCTCATAGTAACATAGATGAGATGGGTGGCTATATAAATTTACCAGATTAATAAATAAATCCATCAATCTTGCTTCACTTTCTGATGGGCCATAATTGCACCATAAGAAGATGTTGCTATTTGCCATTCAGTATGCTGCTTTGGGAAGGAGCAAAGGTGCAAGCTTGAATTTCTTGCACCCAGTGCCAATTGCTAACAGTTAACCACACCAGTTCCCAATACAGGCATTTGCATCTGCATCCTACAACCAATGGAACCAGAGGTAGGGATTTGTGTTTTGAATTAGTCAAACAGCAAATTTTTGAACTTTGTTGCAATTACTCTTTGTGTCATAGCAACATCTACTGTATGCATCTGCCTAAGCTGGAAATAATACCTTGAACTTCATGCTTTTTTATTTTTCTTACAACTGTATCCTGGTGTGCAAACTTCCTTAGCTTCAGCAAGATGATTATTTTCATTTGCCTTTGGACCAGATTGCTGAGATCTTTTTTAAAATTATTTTATGGTCAATAATTATGTCAACCCTTTATGATAGTTTCAAGCTTTTAAAAAAATAGAAAGAATCCATTTTTAGACCTCCAGAAACTGCACATATTAGAGACAGGCTAATATTTAAAATTTAGAAATGCCTCAATAAGAAGGACCAGCTACAACAGAGAATCCTACCTGGAATCAGCAGATGCCTTCTGTTTGCCATTCTGCAAATTTTCTGCATTCACTCACACTGTACATTTGTGGAAATGCATTGCTGTGCTGAAACTGCCACACTTATTTTTGTACTTAGAGGTTGAATAGGGCTCTTTTTCTCTACAGGTTCAAGAAAGCACTGAAGTTCTGAAATGTAAGAGGCTCCTTCATCACAAATAGTAGAATCAGCAGCACTTCCTGATCCTAGCCCTACTTCTGCATAGCAGCCCAGTTTTATAGACAGGGTTCCCAAGAAGTAGTTCAATTCACAGGAGCATGCTCAGTGCTCATTAAACCCTTTGGGGAGAAAGGAGGGAACTTTAAGTCCCCCCTGCTTTTTTAAAAACTTTTTTTTATTTTTTTACTTCTGTAAAACTTGAAGGTCTTGCAAAGAACTACTAGATGTACCTTTTAGGGTGTAATCGCTCTGCTTCAAATTCAGGACTTCTAAGCCTAGTGAATATTCCCAGCACGTAGCTTTTTCTTATGTAAAAAAGGGTAGAATAATCAAAGGCAGTGTCTTGTGATTAGTACAGCTAGGAATCATTTGAAAGTATCTAAGGCTTCCATTTTAGGTATGGATCATGCCATATTTGGTTGATTTGGTCTTGTTGAACAAATTTGGTGTTTTAATGAAGCAAATTTTTGTGTATAAATATGAAACCAACCTTACACCGAAGAGAGTGACATGTTAGCTACAAGAGATTAATGTACTACTATTTGGAAAAATTCCTGGGTAGTCTGACATCAATTAAATAATTTTAAAAGGATGAAACAAAGGTTATCATAAACATTTTAAAAAATTGAATCAACAAACTTCATGTCTAAATGAAACTTTCTCAGAACTAAGAGTCAGGTGGGTTGGTGCTTTAACCAAAAAAAAAGGGGGGGGGAATAAAATTAGCAAGTATAAATCTAGATCTTAATATATTACAATGAGAAAAAAATTCTGATGTCATTTGTTCCTGTGTGATGTTTATTTTAATATTTTCTTGATATTACATGCTCTTGACTTTTCTTAAAATATTTTTCCCAAGCTGGATAGGATGAATTTGTCTATAAATCTGTTGTCACTGTGGTGTTTGAAAGCTGAAAACATATCTGCAAAGGTGGATACTTAGTTTACTTAGTTAAGAATTGATTTTTCCGTTTAAAATCATATTTCTGGGCTACCAATAGAAATGTAACTATGTAAAAACAATAAGCTAAAAGCCAAGGAAGCTAAAAACAAGGGACTCTTTGGTGCTGTAGTTTAATTTCGTGGGATCCTGTGGAAGGGAGCAGAAGCTAGAATGTGTAAAAATGTCAGGCACAGGATAGTGTAAAAAGGGGTCATTTTGTAATACTTGTAATATTGAAGGAATGTAGATGAGGGGTGAAAGCAAGAATGCAGCCCAGGCTTCAAGGTTTGGATAACTTCACTGCTGACGTAGAGTTAGGGGCTTTTCTTGTCTATGTGAATCTAATCAGTTATTCATGAATGATAACATATTTTTTTCTTTTATAATCCTTTGTAAATCTGTATTCTGGGTCTTGGTCTGATTGGCTGGGTTTTCTTACTAAAGTATCATAAAGAACTTTGTTTCTGATCTCCATTGCTGTGGTTCATAGGATCATGGATGATTTTTTTCCCACCACATCATCTGTCATTTCATTTCATTCTGCTACCATTCAAGTCACTTTATGATGTCATAATCTGTAGAAGCAAATGAAAACAGTGGCAGCATTTATGATAAGCAGTGTATTTGAAAATGGCTTTGATCATTACTGGCATGGTGTTTCTCAAAGTCTTTTTATGACAGGAAAAAAACCATTTAATTGCAGATTTTAAATGTATCAATGACAGATTAACACCAACAGTACAATCCTACTAATATATAACATCAATTAATTTCAGTGAGGCTTACTCTCAGGGACATGAAATATGATTGTAGCCCAAAACAGTGTATACCAGCCTAGCGTGTGAAAGAAAAGACATTTCTAAAATTGTTTCTAATCCCTTTGGATAATTTCATTTTGCACTTTAAGTTACTTACAGACTTGGGCAGCTCTGTCCATCTGTTGTTCCCTGGCTCCCTGTACACATTGTGATGTGGACCCAGAGCTTTTAAGCTTCTAGGTTTTTCAAGTTGCTTAAGAGGAAGAAGCTCCACAAATGTAATCATAGTCCAGAAAGGATTCATTGAACTAAATAAAATGATCCTACAGGAGGAAAGTACTACCTGCGTCAGCATCTATAGGTAGTGTTGATGGTTCAGCATTTCTTGAACGATTCTTCCACTTTAATGGTATTCAGTGAAGAGAACAGAATAGGAAGACAAGGATCAACCCTGGTTCTGCGCATCTACACTTTTTCTGTAGAAGTCTACTTTGGGAATCCTCTGATCTCTAAATACCTCAATATATCTACGACTGTTACTATATATATAGCTAGGTGATTTCTCAAATAGCGAGGGGGTGATCTTTCATTCCCAACTTGGGAGATTCCTGCAAATGATTCTGTATATGTTAATGGCAAAAGCTTTCACTACAGGCAAGGTCTATAGTTTCCCAAAGCGTCAGTCATTATTACCTGTATGGTGTTACGCAGTCTATCTTTATGCAATTACTGTACATTTTGTCTGGACGACAGTAATAAAAAACTGCTTTTCTCCTAAAAGGACCCTGGAGTTTTATTTTATACAATCATAAACTGTGAAGGAAGGGTGACAGATACAATATACAGAGGTCTTAATGTGAATTTCCATACTAATTAGTAAATTGCTTTTCTTGTTTGTATACTTTTGTATGTTTTTGCTTTGTCATCAAATCAAATATGATTGCTTTGCCTCAAAATAATGAGAACCCATTTGTTGTAAAATGCTTGTAACTTTTATTGAAACAGGGTTGTTAGCTTTAGAGAGCCAAAATATCAAAGAAGGCAGGACAAATGTTTTTTCCCAAAGCAATAAGATTAATGCTAATAAAGATAATCCTTTATTCTGTGAACCACCTAAAGTGACTGTCCATCATTTGTCATCTTGACATCTTAAACTATAACTTAAAGACCAGCATCAGGCATTACTGGGCAAGATGGCTGGTGGGCAGTTTGGAAATTTCTGGGCACTCTTGCAAAATGGTTGTGATAGTGGATACTGGCAGCCACAACACCCCCATTTACCAGAATGCAATATTTCTAGCTCTACAAGATGCTCTCTCTGCCACCTTTCTCTCTCTCTCTGACAAATGGGTATGTTCTAAATCAAGTCATCAGCCATTTATACAGTCCAAGAAGGTCTGGTGGAGCCCAGAGTTGTTTTTTTAAAGATGATGTTTGATGCCTTTCCTTAGAAATATAAAAATCAGTTACAGCAGGAAGTGTAGTGGGCATCAAGGGAAGTGTCTGTGGGCACATTGTTACTTACTCTATTCTACTGCTAGTAAATATAATGTTAAAATGCCAATTTAAAATAAATGGAAAAATGTGAAAAGTATTACTCCGATCTAGGTTTAATATGTAAACACTGGTTCTACGTGAATGTATTCAGGCGGTTAATACATCTGTACACTGAGGAACCAGACAAAGAGAACAGGACTTAATATTTTAGTCCAACAATGTCAGCAACAGCAGTTCTCTACTTTTTTCCCCCAATTTATCCAAACACAAAATCTAACTTCTAGTAAAATTGAAGTCAGCATGTTTCTTTAAAGATTGAGATCAAAGGGGCAGAAAAGATTCCTCTTCAACAAAGTAGTGCATTCCTGTATTTATCTTCTGGGGCCAGAAGAAGCAGGTGTTATCATTTTGGTGGGCTGTCTTAGGCCCATGCCAACAGCCATGAATGAACCTGGATTAAGTCAGCCACATTTTTACTTTTTCATCATTTCTGCCTTGTGGTTTTATCTGGCATTTGCTGCTTCTAATGTAGAGTCAAGATCAAAAGGTCTCAGGCCCCTTTTCTATTGATGCTGATGAGGATATAATTTAAAGAAATGGCACAAGACAGGACCACAGTGCCAACTTGTCTTTTCCAATTTCACTAAGGAGATTGAAAAAGTCTTGGGGGTTGGGAAGATAATACAATGAAGTTCAAAGGAATATGTTGAAATCCATGTATGTACAAAAAGCAGTGTATGTTTATGGGGATTATATTAGTTATAACAAAGCTAACCATATGGGATAAACACATCTAACTGCTACTAGTAGATACTCAGTATGTGATTCCTAGAGGATAACCACTCCCATTAATCTTGTGGATCTGATAGGGAAGATGCAACAAAAAGGAAGGTTATTTACTTCAAAACCAAAATGAAATTTGGGGAAAGAACTCTAATTTATCCACCTTAAATGGAACCCCTGACATAGGCAGTTAATATAAAACAGAAAATTCTTCATAGTTAGCATCTGTCTAGCTTTAAAGATCAAAGTTTCTCAATCTTGACAACTTTAACATGTGTGGACTTCAACTCCCAGAACTCCCAGTACGCTGACTGGGGAATTCTGGAAGTTGAAGCCCACACATCTTAGAGTTGCTAAGGTTGAGAAACACTGCTCTAGATGGAAGGACTGAGGCTGTAAGAGCATACCTTGCTCTTTCATTTACAGAATTCCTAGGAAAGAACTAGACTCAGATGAAAGGCTTCCTTAGCCATATGTTGTAATATGTCTTGTATGATCTATGTTCTTTTGTCCAACTAGGATTCCTAATTTGATTAGGTTTATATTGCTAAAATGGTCGCATGTCCACCAGACCCTGGTTTGTTGGGTTCACACAATATGCTCAGACATAAATCATGATTTACCAACCACAGTGGCTGGCTTCACACAACACTCTAAACCAAACTTAGAATGATATGTGAACCCTACTAATTGAATTCTGCATGGTTTATTATCCTGTGGTTCTCTCTTCAGGTTTTAAATGTATAGAAGAAAAAGTTGATGTTCTTTAAATGGTTAGCTGGCAAGAAATCTATGCTAAATGATTCCAGCTATGAACTCTTAATTCATAACCATAAAGAGTAGTTTGTTGGATCAGACCAAAATTCTTTTAATCTAGAATATTTTAACAGTTCTAGTGACCAGCAGATTAATTGAACAAAAAAAGATGGTAAGTGATCCACAGATTTCCATCCTCTACCCAATGTTCTCTTTCAAATATTTATAAAATAAGAAGCCATAGGATGGCTGTAATCTATGCACAGAGTACATTTCTGGAAATAAAACTCTTGAAATCAATGCTCTTTGAATCAGCCTTGCTATATAAGCTATAATGTTTCTTTGCAAAGGATTGAAGCAGTTAACAGTGTCTATTTATTATAAGGGAATTTCCCTTAGGAGTTCAGCATTCCTGTTTTAATTGTTCCAATGGAGCTGCTGTCCCCACAACTTGAATTTCAATGTTGGAATGTTCCTATTGGAACATTTATCTCTGTGCTTGGAATTTGTGGCGCTATTCCCACTAATATGATCTAAAACCAGTGAAAAACATCTGTGAAAGTATGAGGCCCATTTGTTTAAGTTGGGGATTGTTCTAATGGATTGTGTTGTCTGTCATTTTGGAGAGCAGAGAGCTTTGACACAGTTGGAGACGCGGCAAAGCACTTAAATGCGATGATTCTGAATGTGCTGGGGTAAGAAATTTTCCACTGCTTATGCCAAATAAAGCCATTGCTATTTTTGGTCTGAGATAGCATTCCATCCATGTCATCCCCTTCTACTCCCCCTTGCTGTCATACCATAAATCCTTTAGGAATAGAATTAAAAACTCAGTTCTCAATCACTAACTCATTTTACCAGAAAATTCTATATTGGTTGTACCTCTCATGCATGTGCTTATATATTTAGACAATAATATTTGTTATTTAGTTACCAATCCCAACCCAGTTCAGCACAGATCTGCAGGCAGGGAGAACCAAATTTAAAGCAACTTTACTATTGATGAAATCCATATTAAAAAGTTTTAAAAAGGAGATGATAAACTTCTTGCAAGAAGTACCCCTCTTTTGCAAGTTGATGTGGAGCATAATATACCAAAAAATGGTTTGTGTGTGGCACGAAGAGAGAGAAAAGAATTTCTAACTGGCTTTGTCTCCCACATTGTATGTCTCAACCCAGCAAGGTGATCCATGTAGAAAAGCAGTTCTCTTCCACCTGAATTGTCTTGGTTCATATGCTTGGTACGAGGGGGGAAAGTGACAATATACTTTCAGAAAGATGAAAACCTGTATCTGGGAGCCAGGGTCAGCCCCATTCACCAATGCAAATTTGAAAACACTGATCCCCACCTGATAGGAAGAGAGAATCTGCATCTTCTCTTTCCAGTTCTACTAAGTGATACCAATGCTGGTAAATCAGATCCTTGTCTACAGCTTAATGCTGTATGTAAAGGCATGTTAACTATTCAGAACTACCATGGGAGATGCGCTACACGGGTTGTGTTGGACACCAGGAATTGAAAAGATTGACAATATTGGTAGTCTCCACACCATTGAAAAGTACCACCTTGGGGAAAGCTGCTATATAATGTGCTAGTTTCTTGCACTGGTTCTATTCAGCACTAAAGGAGCACTCATGTAGAGTGACACATTTCAGTTATTTATACACCTTCCCCCTTTTCTATGCTTACTCCTCAGCCACTGAAGTAGCAGATGAGTTATATGCATGAAGGTTTTTCTTTTCTTTGGAAAAAGTTGAATGGTCATTCAATGACCAATTCAGGAATAGGAGGCTGGATTTGGTCTCTTCTCCTTCCCAGCCCAACAAGGAATGATTGGAATTTAACTTAAAGTGCATGTGAGAGTTCCTTGCATGCTCCACCCTTAATCCTATTCCAAGGACCAAGTTAGTGCTATTTTGGCAAAAAAAGAGAGAGAGAAAGAGAGAGAGAGAGAGAGACTAAGAAGGAAGTAGACTTAACAGGGACTTAGAAATGAAATTGATAGCAGTGAAGAACTACTAGTGTCAAGAGTAAGCCAACAAAATGAGGAGAGTTATATACTGTCATCCACCATGTCAAAAATTGCTTGGTAGAATTATTAAAACTGAAATAAAGCAGCACTGGAAAAACAATTAAATGATCACTTTCAAGATCCAGAGAGAGAATCAGAAAAAAGAGATGGGAAGGGGTGTCTCTCTATTTTTCCATAGTTTAGCTGGGAAAACACAAATGACTTTAACCTTTTTGTTTTTTGATATGAGATGAATTTTTCAGAAAATCTACAGCTTGCCAAATATATTAATTATACTTCTTTAAAATCTATTTCTTAAGAAAACACTAGTGTTTGGAGACTGCATACATTGGGATCTACAACAACAGCAGCTTCTACAGTGGGAAACAGCCAACCAATTTCAGACTGTTAAATTGAAAGGGTCTAGTGCAAAGGAATGAAAGCTTGTCTTTTGAGAACCTTCTTTGCATTGTTGAGGTTTCTGTAGAAATAGATCAAGATCGGAGCTTTGCAAAGGCTAGAATCAGAATGAATTCATACCTGTCTTCTTTATTCCAAGGAAATGAAGCTCCTGTCCTGGGATCCCTCAGTATAATTCGACACCTCCCATTAACTACCTTTTGTAGCAGGAAGCTCTCTTCTCTCCTTCACCTAATAAGCACTTGTTTAGATAATTATATTTATCCTCAGCTGCCCTTTACTTATATCTGTTCTTCAAATTCCTGGTACCACCCTACTATGCTGTTAAGCAGCATTGAAGCAGATACTCTAGAACCATCCAAGTCCTACACAAGAGCTGGTCACTTAATGTTGCATAGCACATAGACATCATGTAGGCAGACTGACGTCTAAGAAAGAAATACTCTCAGAATTGCTCAGGCTGTCAGAACCTAGTTGGTCACTATTTGAATGACAAATAGTGTGATAATCATTGCACACTAGCAGACTATAATCCAGTGTGATGTAGTTAAGGTTCTGTATGAGGATCAAGGCCATCTGGTTTGAAGTTCTCACTTAACCATGGAACCCTCTGGAGGACTATAGGCCAGCCACACTCTTTGCACACCTACCATATCTCACAGGGTTCTTACTGATAAGATATAATTTGGGAACCCCTCTATAACCACCTTGCATTCTCAGAGAAATGATGGGATATATATGCAATTTTATTTATTTTATTAATAAAATTTATACGCTGCCCATCTCACTGTACAAGTGACTCTAGGTGGCTTACAAGTAAAGGATAAAAAACAAAAATCTGTACAAAAATATACAGAGTTAAAAGGTAGAGAGAGCATCTTCAAGCCTCTCAATAAATTGAGCGTCCATTGAGTGTCTTCAATAAAATAATATTTAAACACTTTAAATATAATTCTGTAATAATTGTAAGCAATTTAATTATTACATAAGTAATAATCAATTTTCACATGTCAAAACTTTGGTATTCCTGATATTGCTGAACTGCAACTCCAGATATCCTTCATCCCTAACCAAGCTGGCCTGAGCTATAGTTCAGCCAAATCCATATATTTAGCATTTCTAGGTTAACATTATAAGTTGCCACAAACTGAAATGTTTACATTATACTTTCTCACAAAAACTCTAATCTAAAATTACTTTATTTGCAGCTACATGTCTGTTTTGATTTAAAAAAAAATACTGTGTCTAATGTTCATATTTTTAAGAATCTTGATGCAAAGAGAAAAAAGACTCATTAAATCTGAGACAGAGTGCTCCCCATCTTAGGAAACTATTTGGCATGCAACATTCATAGCTCAGTGCCTTAAGGAGTTCGGGCTTAAGGAAGCATTTGAAGGATGCTGCCAATTTGACATGAGCCGTCCTGGATTTGATGAACCATGAGCTGGAAGGCAGCAAATCAGTTCAAACAATATCCAGCCAGCACTAGAAGGTGACCAGTGATTCATTGCATGGAGAAAAATATAGAAATCAAGAAATATCAGTAGTAGAAGACAGGAACAGAGGTTTTCATTTGGTTTATTTGTTCTAAGACATATTCCAGAACACATTCCCTTGCACCAGTTTACACGTCTGTGCTAAAGATGTGAAAAAGTCCCCCCCCCCCCCGATAGTTCTTCTTTAAGCCCATAATAGACCCAATACTACAGGCAGGAGTTGCACAGTGACATAATAGTGAGAATTCAATGAATCCAGCAGATGGTTTGTGATCAGCTTCACTGGGAATTCTTTTGGACTCTGTTTTTCTTCATTCTCAGGAACCCGTGTCCTAATTTTAGCAAAGTCTTTCTGGTCCAATGGGCAAATAACAAGACTAAAATAGCTTGCCTGCAAACCTCGGAAGATTCTGTTGTATCTTAAAGTTTGAATGTTTATTTAAATATGTTTTTCCCAGTTTGTATAGGCCAAAAATACACATGTGTGGGTTGGTTGGGATAAGGAAGATTTGCAATGGACTGGTAATTAATCTTTCTGGAGAAGCACTTCTAAAAATGATCAAAGGTTGGCAGGCTGATGCCTCATGCTGCGTCTCCTAATAGCAATCTGCCAGCCACTTTTCTATTGATCTCAGTTGGTCCTATTGAGGATTATTTAGCATCCATAAAGAATCCTCTGCTCACGGATCCAAGTCTCTACTATCACAATTGACTCTGACAAGTTGTTTAATTTCTATATTTTAAAGGACCAGGAAAAAAAAATAGAATCTAAAAGACAAACATAAGCCATTGCCAAAATCATCAATGAGGATCATCAAGATTTAAAACTGTTCCACCCTCTGTATTAGAACCTGGAGGTTCTGGGTTGCTGTGACTGCAGAACTTCCAAAATCAGGGATCTTGAACTTGCAGCCATATTATTTCACCAATATATGCCTTCTCTTTCCACTTCCAGCAGCATCAAGAAGGCTTAAAAATGGCAAGTGATCAATCAAATTGCTTTCACTGCAAGGATTCACTTTGTGGAAAACAATATACCATGAAGGAAGAAAATGCTTTCTGTGTGAAATGCTATGACAGCCTGTTTGCTCACTTTTGTGAAAAATGTCAGAAACCCATTGAATGTGATGCCAAGGTAAGCACTGGTTAATTTCATGGCCATCTATACTCCCATAGAAAAAGATACCTAAGGGGCTGAGCTACATAATTATTATTTGTGGTGTGAGTCTATTCTACAGTAATAATTTGGAGATTCTTCTTAATGAACTATAGAAACTGGTCCAGGTTAGATTTCCTAGCCTGGAATCTTTCAGCTTCATGTGTTCATTTTCAGCATGTTTTGAGTAAGCAGAGAGCATAAGGGTTTGGAAACATTTGATTTAATTTGGACAACTAATTTAGTAATTCACAATCTATTTTTTCTGTACTGTCTGATGTAGCTGTACCAAATAAAGTAGCCTAGAGATTGGCAATCTGCCACTAGTGGGCACCAGTGTGGCCCTGGATATTTATCTTAGCACCTGGCAAGCTCACCACTCACTTTTTTTTAAGCAAAAATTCCTAGCAACCTGCTCACCATTAAAGGCCACGTGCAAGCTTCTAATACCATCTTTATTTCCAAGTGTATCTTGGACCCCAGAATAGTACATAGATGTTATGACAAATAGATAATAAACATGGATGGATATTTTGTTTGGAAACATTCCACCTGCCAGAAATGGAAAGAAAGATAAAGTAGGCAGGAGTGATGGGGAGCATCCTGGAGGGGGACAGGGGACTGCAGGGAATAGTTTCACCAGTTGTCTCCTGGTGAATGTAAGTTTTCTGACTGACTACATCACAAAAACCACTAAGTTTTGAATAGGCAGAATCTCTATGGCAGCCATTTTGTGAGAGTACAGTTCTTAATATTTCTAAAATGTCCCCTGACTGCACAAGGCTGCTTACTCAGAATTAAGTAGAATTTGGAGAGCTGCAAATTTCACCTTTTTATTCCCTAGGTATTGTATCACCCATCTGATATGATTGAACTTTTCTGAGCCCCAGCCAGCAGGGCCAGTAATGAGGATCATGAAAGATGGAATTCAATATTGTCCATCCCTGTGCTGAGAAGCAACCGCTGCTGATATTCCACACACTGTCCATTATAAAAACTTAAAATAAAGATTTATCTCTAATATTGCTAGCACAGAGATAGGGCTTCATTATGACCTGATAAAGATGTTTTCCTATGCATTAATATATAATCCACTGATGCATTACTATATAATCCAATTAGAAGAAAAGCAAAGATTATCTCCACTGTATACACACACGTAGATTAACATCTATAGATTCTGTAAAGATACAAAGACAAGCATGTGATTAAGCTTCTGGAGAGATACTGAGAGTTTTAATGGTTTGTAGATTCCCTGCAGATCAGATAGGATTGGTTTCATCCATCATCTGACTGCAGAAGCTTTAGAAAGATGTTAAACAGTTGCATTAACCTCAGTGCAACATCTTAGCTCCCTTAGTATCCCTTTTTTAAAAAGTACTTGTTTTATTCTCACAATTTATTCCACAGAGATAACAGTATTGATTTCCTTTTCTATTCCTAGTTTCATTCAATTGATAAGATCAAGTAAAACCTTTAAAATAAATTCCACTGACAAATAGCTAGTGAAAAATGACTTCCTTTCCTCTATATTGCCAATGGCCTCTGTTTTAACTGCAAAGATTTAAGGGGAGTTTTACTAGAAAATAAATGACATTCATCATTTTTATGTTTATAACATTATCTACGTAAGCATGATATCTAAGAAAGAGAAAGTAAGAAAAAGGGAGAAAGATTGGTGTGTTTGGAATAAAATACTGTATTTGCTAAATGACAATTTAATTTTTGGATTTATCTCTTATACCTCACAGTTCCAGGAATGGGGCAATCCTAAATAAACTAACTACATCTTTGGAGGGTTTTTTGGCTCCACCTTTTCTTTCAGGTTTCATCAGAATTTTCACTGGAACAAAGTGTACTTCAGCAATGCCTTCCTTCCTTTCTTCCGTCCTTCCAGTTTCGTGCTTCTATAGTTAATTATTAGAAATTATCCATCAGGAGGAGTGGCAGCCTCAGTCTTTCCATCCAGTCTCTCTAAACATAGATGCACACACAGACACGCATTCACCCCTTGTCTCCCATATGCACATGGACACCAGCCACCAGCAATGAATAGCTGCCTTGATTGCCCTCTGATTAGAAAGGGGATATTTAAATTGAATAAATAATAATGAATCATAATTGTAAAATCATCAAGTGAAATCAGACAGTGAGGAGGAGGAAGTCTAGGTGACGTTTTGCATGAAAACAGTTCAGTCCCTAGAATCTCCAGAAAGCTTTGGAGAAGAAACCTTTGGAACTCCATGCCCATTAGGACCAGAGTAGCCAAAGCACAAATTATATTTTATCTTGATCCAGTTTCTAATTGCAGTTACTTAATTTCTTGTGAATCTAGAGTGGCCAAATTGGATTAGAACTACCATGGGTAGTTGTAGGGAGCCTGATCTTCATCTGCCTCTTCTTAAAAAAATTATGTTCCTCATACTAATTTTGTCAGATGGTGGCGAAGATGATATCTATTATTTTGTAAATTCCACTGGAGCCAATAGGGCAGAACCACACAAAAGGTGTTTGTTTTCTAATTTAGCCTTCAAGAAAAAATGAAGTCAGTCACTTTACTACCTGAAGCAAGGACAGAAGCCTTGTCTCACTCCATGCATTAAAACTGATCAGACCAGCTGTATCTCAGCACCATAGCAATAAAAGAACCAGAATGAGGGCAGAACGGTAGATTAAATGGTGTCAAGAAGGTTGCATGGCTGTTCTCCCATTTCCTTCCTCTCTCAGCTACCAACCATCTGTTGCTCAAGGCAGAAGCCTCACTCTGCCTAATAGCTGAACGCAGTATTTTAAGTCTGCTGTAACTGGGGTGCAGAGGCATACTTTCTTCATGAGTCCTTTGCAGGGAAGGTACTAATTTAAAACATAAAACCATCACGAACCTAAGAGATATACAGTAAATTATTGATTCCTTTGCAGATCGTGGTAAATATGCAATCTTCTTGAGAACATCATAGGGAGAAAGAAAGACAGAAGAGGAATAAAGGACAGGATAATCTATCAGGCTCAGATAAACTATCTTTCAGGTCATTGTTGACAATTGTGAAGCCTAACAGCTCATAGTTTTGTCCAGTTGAAATCTGGGAAGTCAATGCTTTTTTACTAACATGAATTCACTCTCTCCAAGGAACTTGCTTATAAAGGCTGCCACTGGCATGAAACGTGCTTCAAGTGTGCCAAATGCCATCACTCCTTGGTTGAGAAGCCTTTTGCAGCTAAAGACGAGCTCCTGCTGTGTACAGCATGTTATTCTAATGAGTATTCATCTAAGTGCTTTCACTGCAAGAGGACTATTATGCCTGGTAAGATAATAGGGAGCTGGAGATGGGTATTCCTTAATGGGGATAAATAAATCAAAAGAGTGGGATACCACTTTAACCTTGAAAAATGGATTCATGGAGATTGGTAAGGAAAAATATTATGGGGGAAAGTGAAAAGCTCTTCTTTCTTCCAAGGGCTTTTTCAGGTGAATGCTTCATGGTATATGCATTGCACAGACCATATGCCGTTGTAGGGGATCTGCTATTTATTTCCATCCCCCAACCTATTAATAGTCCTTCCTCTTTCAGGCATTCAGGAGAGGTGAGTATAATGGGAAATGACTGGCCAGTGTTTCTGTAGAGTGTGTCACTGCTGATCTAGTCTCCACAATGCAGAACCGTGCAGTTTTGAAGTACCTTTTCTTCTAATAGAATTGTAATTGAAATTATTCTTCAGGGATGTAAATGCTCCCCACTATTCCATTCCAGTGGTAACACCATTTCTCTCTAGCAGTGTCCACTTACACTCTGAAGCCTATACACACCCACACCCACACCCACCAGCTACATTTCAGAGTTGAGTTGTCCCGTTGTTGCCACTGAAGTTTGCCAAATGGCAGTGGCTGATACTAGAATGCCATGGGACGTCCTTTCCCTAAAACAACTCTGGAAGATCAAACACTGCTTGCTGAAGTCTGGGTTTGTGTTTGTGTGTGTATTTAATCCAAATGGTCTTGGCCCATTCTTTCTCTCCATAGAGAAAAGGCTATTTTGCTTACTTTAATTTTACTTCAAACAATGGATTCCCAAGGAACCAGTGATAAACACATTATTAACTTATGTTGATTTGGATTAGTAATACTGATACATCAACACAGAGACAGGTTTCAGTTCATAACGTATCCATGATTGTTCTTCCTCTCTTACTTCAAAGGAATAAAATGAAGAATAAAAAGCTCATAAAAATATGTACTGGTACAGGTAAAACAGTACTGAAGCTAGAATGAAGTCATTCTGTACTGACTCAGTATGCAGTGCTGGTGTCTAAAAAAAGATACTTAATTCACTAACTGATTAGGAACGCATTGTTTTCACTACGCTTTGCTTATATTAAAATTATTGCATATATAGAAAACTGTTCTAATTATCTGTGCTCCTCTGCTTTGCAAGGTCTCCCTTGCACAGCAGTTTCAAACAATGGTTTCTCCATTCCTTGAAGCAACGATCCTGGAAAGTTCCAATTAACTGCTGTCTGTGAATTTTTTGCTGCCATTTATTGTATTATTTTATTTAGAAAATAGAAATTGAAAGCAAATAATCATCTATACGAGTGTGTGCGTGTGTGTGTGGCAACATCAGTTTCATATCCTCATTTAATACAATGCACTTCCCACCTCATTCTTCTGAAGCTATTCCTCACTCACTCTCCCAGTTTTGCCAGGGTTGTATGTTCAGCATCTAGATGGCTGTGGTTTTGATATGCTCTGTGAACTGTGTCCATCCTAACATTTATTACAGTATTAGTAGCTTGAAGTGATTCTGAGGAAGTTGTCCCAAAACTACAGAACCCGTATTGTAACCCTTTCCCTATTTCCTCCTTGATCTCAAGGGACGGGTGAACATAATACCTGTAATTCCTGGGGAGGGCAAGAGGAAAGATATTTTTCAGCATCCCCTCACAAAGTATGAGTATCCAACCCTCTTTATATTTATAGCAGCAATAAAGTTGCACATGTAGTTTGCAGATTTTCTGAAACAGAGCAAAACCTCCCCTTTCTCTGACAAATGAAGTTCTGTGGCATGTGTCCGCACTAGAAACAGGATGAAGGCAGGCCACAGACAATATTGCAGCAACCCCCTCGTTTGCGTGCAACGCTGCAGCCTCCTCATGGATAACTGCAGAAGGAGGGGGGGGGGAGAGACAAAAGATGAAGCATGCATTAAACAGTGACTCGTACTTGATGCAAGTACATAAGGTGGGGATTTCCCCCTCAGCAGGAATCTTACTACATCATTGTTGCAGTTTCTGTGCCCCTTAGGAGCTTAAAAACGTGCAGCCTGAAGCTGCAAAGAAGATTTCTAGCCCTGGTATATATTCAGATGATAAAACATATGGTATTTAAAATGCCACTTATTTATCCTGTTGTTATGATATTAAGCACTAGTCATGGCCCTAGATCACAGTGTAAATGTGGTCAATCGTGTGGACTGCTTAAATTATAATTAAAGTGGAAGTTTTAATTGGGTATTGGTTGCTACTATGGACATTTCAATTGTCATCATTTGTGTGTGTGTGTGTGTGTGTGTGTTTTACTGTGGATTTGTTGTAAGCTGCCACAGGTCTATCTGAGTTGGCAGCATATAAATCTAATCAATAATTTCACCATGTGTCCACACATCTGCAGTTATGAAGGATGCAGAAAAGTACCACGATAGTGGTGCTTTGGAAACCAGTGTGGTGTAGCAGTTGAGGCCCCAGGCTAGAAACCGTGAGACTCTGAGTTCTAGTTCCATCTTAGGCACCAAGCCAGCTGGGGGACCTTGGGCCAGTCAGTCTTTCTCAGCCCTAGGAAGCAGGCAATGGCAAACTAAAATCTTGCCAAGAAAACTGCAGAGACTCAAAGGCACCAAAAAAAATAAGTGGTGCCTTGGAAACCAAAGGAACTGTAGTGCAAAGAGTGGCCACTTGCAGAAAGTAGCCGCCAGCCTTTTCCAAGCAGGAAAATCCCACAGTTTAGAAGTCTGAGATCTGAAGAAACTTAAAAGAAGGTTAGAAGAAATGTACTGAACCAAACATCATAAACTGTAGGGACACTCGTTTGTATCATTATTCTGCTTTTTATTAACACATTAATGTCCATTCCAATATGTTATGTGTATATCCTTTGATTAATCTGTGAAAAATTTTATAGTGCAAAAGAATCTTGACAGAAAATATTTATTGACAAGATTATGTTCTTCGTGCTGCTGTGCTATATTCAACTGGTAAAGAAAGAGTACCTTAGTATCTGTGTTTCAGTGCATCTTGATAAAATAAGAACTGTTTGTCAGGAAAGTAACTGGAATTGCAATTCAATTTGCAGGTTCTCGTAAAATGGAATTTAAAGGCAATTGTTGGCATGAAGCTTGCTTTGTTTGCCAGTTCTGCCGGCAACCGCTAGGAACGAAACCTTTGATTACCAAGGATGATGACAATTACTGCGTGCCCTGTTATGAGAAGCAATTTGCACAGTGTTGCTACTCCTGCAAAAAGGTAGTGTGGCGAATGGAAATAAGAGCAGGGAGCAGAGAAGGTATGAGGCCGCGCAGTGGCTTTTCAGGCACTTATTTAAACTCTATGAACACAGTGAGACTTTGTTAGATATATATCCTACCTTCTGTCTGGAGCTCAAGGAAGTATACATTTTTTTAAAAAAATTATGTTTATTTATTAAATGTTTTTTTCAACAGGTGATTTACAATATAAGAAATTAAAAGTTACAATTTGAATAAAAGCATATACAATAAAATGAAATAAGATACAGAACAAAAACACCATACAAACTGGACGGCAGCAATGCAATCATTCAAAGTCTAAAATGATACAAATTAAAAAAAAACAATTAAAATGCCTGGGAAAATAGAAAGTTCATCAGCTGGTGCCTAAATGATATTAATGTGGGTGCCAGTCGAGCCTTTCTGGGGAGGGAATTCCATAAATGTGGTGTCTCTACCAAAAAAGCTCTTCCTCTTGTTAGAGGCCCACCTCACCTCCCTTGGTGGGGGTATCTGGAAAAGGGCCTCATTAGAAGATCTTAAGGTCCAAGTGCATAGGTACATATGGGAGAAGACTCTCCTTCAGACAACCTGGTCCTAAGCCATTTAGAGCTTTAAAGGTCAAAAATAGCACTTTGAATTGGGCCCAGAAATGAACCGGCACCCAGCATAGAAGACAAGAACTGACATAATGTGCTCATATTGGCCAATCCCAGTGAGCAGTCTAGTTACTCTGTTTTGAACTAATGGAATTCATTAGTTCACTTTTTTTCAATGGCAGCCCCATGTACGCTTTGCAATAATCCAAATGGGAAATACCAGAGTGTGAATAACTGTTGCAAGGCTGTCTCTGTCCAGGTAAGGTCACAGTTAATAAATCAGTTGAAGCTCCATGCTGTCAAGACCACCTGGGCCGCTAGTAACAATGATGGATGTAGGAGCACCTCCAGATTACAAACCTGCTCCTTCAGGATGAGTGCTGACCTCTCCAGGACAGGCAGGGCCTCATGCAGCTGAACAGATGCACCACTCACAACAGTATCTCTGTCTTATCTGGGCTAAGTCTCAGTTTATTGATCCTCATCCAATTCTTCAACATGCCCAAGCACTGGTTCAGAATGCCAACCACCTCACCTGTGTTACAGGAAAAGGAGAGGTAGATCTGAGTCTCATCCACAAATTGATGGTACTTCAGCCCATATACCCAGATGACCTCTCCCAGTGGTTTCATGTAGATGTTAAAAAGCATAGGGGATAAAATGAAGCCCTGAGGGACTTCATTGTTCAACTGCCATGAGACAGAACAGTAATCCCCCAGCACTACCTTCTGGAAATGACCAGAATTCAGAATTCACTGTAATTCAGTGCACCCACATCCCAACTCTGACAGCCTGCCCAGGAGCATACTGTGGTTGATGGGACTGAAAGTTGCTGAGGCGTTCAGGATGACCAACTCCCTTTGTCTTTTTCCTGGCACAGGTGATCACTCGGGGTAACCAAGACAGCTTCTGTGCCATAGCCAGGCCTGAAACTGGACTGAAAGGGATAATAAAAAATCAGTTTCATCCAAGAGAGCCTGGAATTGATTAGCTATCACCTGCTCAAATGTTTTGCGTAGCAAGGGTATATTGGTCATTCCATACATAGTAGTTCCTCCTCCCATTTTCCCTAGAACAACAATCTTGTGAGGTAGGTTGGACTTAGAAAGAGAAACTGACCCAAAGACACCTAGTAGGTTTCTGTGGCTGAGGGTAGACTTGAACCTGGGTCTCCCTGTGCCAGTCTAGCATCTTAACCACAACACGACCTGGGCTGTCTGATTTCTAATAGTAATCAGAAGATGGTACTTTAAATAGCCACCCACCATTTATTTAAGCATAGCTTAGAAAGCAGCCATCACATTTCTGCATTCTCCATGTGCTTTTTCTTTCTGTTCAACGCTTTCAATGGAAGCAGTCTCAGAACCATCTCTGTTTATTTTTATGGAAGTTTATTTTTATGGGAAGTCTCAGTGGCTTTGGTTTGGTACTGTGGTGGGAGATAAAACCTCTATTCTCTTCTACAAAAAGGCAGTCCTCGCTAGAGCAGGAAGAGGGAATCACTGTCTCCCAGGTCTAATTTAATCCATCAGGTTGGGTAAAAGGCCTCCATCCAGACCTCACCATCAGCCCCTTGTGACAGTTGTGTTTGGAGACAATTCAATTGAGCCCCTGCAAGCATAGGTCTGTCTTAGCCGTTCCATACTCTCCTTGATGGAAGAAAGCACAGGATGGCAAATATCACCAGAATACCTCATGAAGACATGGCACAGAAACACCTGTCTTAAAAACCCTGCAGAACCCCAAGAAATAGCATAACATCTGAGTGAATTTCAAAAACCAATTTCATAACATCTGATGATTGTTGAGTGAAGAGAGAGAACATATTGACAAGGTGTAGCTATAGATAAATAGATGATATAGCTGTAGATATCACACTATTCCCTTTTCGGAGTAGGCAATGTTATGCAAAGTGCAGCAAAAGAGTAAGAAATCGCCCATAGCTATTGACTTGGGCCACCTATCATCACTTTGGTCAATTAAGGCTTCCTTATAATTCTTTTTAGCAAGAAAAGAGAGGTGTGGACTAAATTACTAGCCACACCTGGTAGTTGCACTAGTTGTATCTGTGCCACAAGCATAACACATAACTAAAAGAGATTGTTGGTCCATACATAAGTTCCAGATGCTCATATTATCTTGGTTTGTATGTTGGGTTCTCATGCCTCTTCAGATGCATACAGAAGTTTTCAAATAATTAGATACAAGCTAAAGTAGCATGGGCTTTAGCATCAAAATCTACCAACAGTGATGTAAAGGACATAGGATGTTCCTCATGACAGCTCCCTAAAATAGTAAAGAGGAACCTGAAACTCCCCTGATCTTGCTAAACTGCTGCCAGCATCTCTCACAATGGCCTATGTTGATTGGAATGGCTATAATTTACCAACAGCTGGAGTGTTATTGTTTCCTCACTACTGCCTTAGAGAGAAGAAAAGGAGAGATTAATTACAAAATTGTTAAGTTGTTTAGAGACTATGATACAGATAGTCCTCATTTAGTGACCACACTTGGGACTGGCAACTTGGTCGTTAAGCAAAGTGGTTGATAAGTGAAACCACAACTGTACTCATGATCTTACTTCAGCTTTCCTTTGCTTTACAGATCTGCAAAGGTTGTAAATGTGAGGATTCATTACAAAGTTACTTTTTCATCACTGTCATAACTGCAAATGGTTGCTAAATGAGGCCTACCTATAGTGCTTTCCTTCATGTTCCATTTACCTCTTTCCAAAATTTGATCAAGGAGCAGTAATTATTGTTAACTGTAATTTTGGTACAACCATGTGCCAATTCATCATTTGGCACTAATGATATTTTCTCATATATTAGGTGATCCCCAATGGTGGTGTGACTTACCGTGATCAGCCATGGCATAAGGAATGCTTTCTATGCACTGGATGTAAGAAGCAGCTTGCAGGACATCGATTCATTTCCAAAGATGAACATCCTTACTGCCTGGAGTGCTTCAGGAAACACTTTGCAAAGAAATGTGCAGCCTGCACCGAACCCATTACTGGTGACCGTTCATAATCTTGTTACCTATAAACATCTTCCATTTTGACAGTCCTGGGACAAGTAAATTTGTTGTAGGCATAGCTGGAATTTGCATTCCTTACATCATGAAAGTATATATGATCAGATAGCAATGTCACAATTTTCCACTGTGAATATGACTAAATGATATTCAAGCTAGATAGAAAGCAATCTGAAATATGTAGTGGCACTAGAAATCACAGCCTTAATCTTTCCATTGTGTCTGACACAACATTATAGGTTTCATTACCAACAGTTGGAATCTAGAGTGGAAAGGGATGGGCAAATTCAACTGAATTACTTGCTGGAGGAAGGGCAGGATTGAGGAAGGAATGTTGCTGTTTTTATCAATGGGGGGTTGTGTGCTTCTTAGAATGCAAGAGAAGCTCTACTTGGAATGGAATGTGAGAATGACCTTGGAAGATGGGGGGAAGAGATGCTGCTTAGGGAATGATCAGATAAAAGGGGAGAAGCCCGCAACTAACGGGCACAGAAAGAAACTTAGAAAGGATCTGCTGTAACTGATCAAAAAGGGATGGCAGGAGATATGTACTTTCAGACTTGCAAGATTCTGTTCATGTAGCCTTACAATAAAGTAGAATTAGTTCATCTTGTTGTGTTTCCTGTCTGGTCTACCTGAGAGGCTGACATCAATCTTGCAAATCTGAAAGCAATCGTATGAGTCTACTAATTGGTTACGAGTCTAGGCCTCTGAGCAGGGTACTCTACCAGCAGGAAGAACAAGGCAGCAACTTCAGGCAACAGGTTTGGGATAACACAATGGCAATAAGTGGTTGGTTATTACATTTTTGCAGCCATGTGGAGGGGTGAGGTACCTGAGGGACTTTATACCTCATGGACTAAAATACCGAGGCTACTTTTGATGCTCTAAATCTTGGAAGCATGGGCAGATGATCATTTATTGTTTTCTCTGGGAAGTGATCTTGTTGGTTGAGTAGTTTAGTCTCCTGAATCCCTGGCTTAATTCAATCAGGTGGTCATTTCTGTTATGTGGGTCAAAACAAATGTGGTTGCAGCATAGAATCTGGTTATAGGTGATAGATTTGATCGTGTATTCTGGATGGAAGCTAGAAGTATGTAGGGATGCATGGCAATCTGTAGATTTCCTGTATAATGTGGTATTTATGTGTCCATTGTACAGTTTTATGGTGTAGGGAGGCAGGGAGACAACCTTGGAGAAGGAATCCAGAGGATGTTAGGAAAACATCAGGTGCAGAAGAAACACGTGTTAAATCCAGAGAGGCAGGAGAGAATTACAAAGAGTCTCAGACTAGCTCCCATCCCCAACATCATGGAGGATAAGAAGGAGTGAAGAGAAGACACAGGCAGATTTGCAAGACTGTTATTTTAACCTATTTCAATGAAGTATAGTTGCAGTCTTCCTGTGGAGTTTCCTGATCTGGTCTAACCTTACAGCTCTAACATCAATTAGTATAGTAACATCAAGGAAGTGCACTTGCTTTGTAGAGAGGTCTAGGCTGAGGTTCATGGTGGGGTGGAAATTGGGATGGGATGGGATGGGATGGGATGGGAGATTCATTTTCATGGATCCAAATGATGAAAATGATTCATAAGTGAATCTCAAGTAAAGGAAGGCCTTTAGGGAGTGAGAGTTGTTCTGGGGGAGCTATGAAGATGGTGGGATATTGAAAAGCCATGTGTGTAGCCATTGCTCTGTCCCTGATTTTAAGACTATTAGCAAGATATCCTAAAAATAAATTGAATGACCACTTGCCCCAGTACTGAGGAATAACACTGACAGTTAATTATTAATACTTCCAATAAAAAAAGAAGTGGGAAATTTAATCAACTATGACAGCTAACCTCTTCCTTCTCATATGAATACATATATGGGTGGCATTTCCAATACAGCTTGAAAGCTAATTTAAGGCTATTGGTTATGGCTGTATTATGGTCTCATATAAATGAGCCTTTCTGGCTAACCAGAACTAGGTTATACGCTCTAGATGAGTAGCCTATTTTACCAAACACATTCATGATTGGTAACTATTAACAATTAAAATTGAGAGGAGGACTCTTTCAATTCAGAAGGTTCCTTCTAATAGCTTATATAAGAATATAAAATATAAACAGTTCCAAACCACCAAAACATTTCATTGAAAGAAAACATGAAGAAGTACATATGTATATATTGATGGTTCCGCAGTATCTGTCACTAGGTTCAAAATACATATTGATCAGCACTTTGTCACTGTTTGTGGAGTGTATAAGCCTACTGAATCCTTCAATGAATTATACATGTTCAAAAATCAAGTCCCTTTTTAGGAAAAAAAAAAATTCTGATCACTGAAATGGTTAGAAAGGAAGTGATGAGTGTGTTAGAAAGTCAGATACATGCCTTGACCAGAAGGATGAGGGAGTCCTGTTTTAATGCTAAGCTGAAGTGCTAATGTAGGCTCTCTCAAACTTTCTACAACCATGTGAACACTCAGAAAATGCAGGGACTAAACAAATATTCTCACCCCCACATACACACATTTTCATCTTTGGGACCATAAGAGTTCCCATGTTTTGGCAAAATAAGATAAGGAGTATGAATGCATTTATGCACTGTATGCCTCCCATTCCCTTCATTTGTAAAGGGATTTCTAAACTAAATGTTGTACTAAAAATTTATCCAAAATTGGGTGTTTGCCACCTGAATTATAATATGTATCCCATGCTATAACAACCCTTACCACAAACTTGCTGGTCAAGAATAGTCTTCAGTAGAAATCTCTGATGACTAAGAGAATCGAAGTGAATGGGTCTCCAGCCTGATGAAATCCTGCTCTTTGATATTCATAATCCTATTTCTTATTTGCACTTTTCTCACTGAAATACTTGTGCAGGATCATAGTTGCATTTAGCACAGCACATGCAGGCTCATCAGTAACTATCCCTCAAAATCTGCTCACCATTGTCAGTTAGCTGAATTTTGTTACTTGTATTATCCCTTACATGCTTCAGTTAACCAGTTTTAGCCATTCCTCATGTCAGTGCATGGAAGGAGACGGTGTGGAGACAGCAAGCAGGCTTTTGCCTGTGAATGTGGGGAGTTTGTGGCAAAATGCCTAGAAATCACTGTCCCGGTGTAGCACTCCTTCCTTTTTCAGAATCTGTATCTCTCAAGAGAAAAATGAACTACCCAGGCATATGAGAACACAGTAATTCAGTGTTAGATCATGTGTTTTCAAGCCAGAATACCTAAACAAAGAAACAAAAAAACCCTACATGAGTAATTTATCTCAACTATGAATTGCTTCTCTCAGATTTTGAACTGTGTCAGATTTTTCAGAAGAAAAGGGAGAACTCTGCTCATTACAGTGCAAGCAAAACACTTTTTAATCTGCTGAAAACTCCATACGATCCCACGATCTCATCTCTTGTTTTCTCTTTCTAGCTCTTGGAGGAGGCAAGTTCATCTCATTTGAAGACCGCCAATGGCACAGCGACTGCTTCAAGTGCAGCAAATGCACGTGCTCCCTGGTGGGGAAAGGGTTCCTCGCCCAGCAAGATGAAATCCTCTGCTGCAGCTGTGGGTGTGCTACTTAACGCAGGAGCTCTTCAAGGGTGCCCATCTCTCCCCCTGCATTGTTCTAACCATGCACATAATTGCTCAATAGTCACAAATCTGTCTAACCAGAACAGGGGGGTTCGGTCTTGCAAATCAACAGCATTTCTATCATAGCAGTATACAGTGCCTGCATCCGGTATAGCTACGTTCAGTAACAGACCCTTGTTTGAAAGAAATCATTCCAAATATACAAGAACCAGAAAGAGTTGGTTGTCGGTTTGTTTTTCTTGTAGTAGAGTGCACCCTGCTGTTAGGAATCTAAGTCTGTGCATGATCACGCGAAAATTCTCCGTAAAATAAGTTTAGGTAATAGCTCTGTTGCAGGGAAAAAACTTAAAACTCTCCAACGGTATAATATTTTTCATTATGTAGCACATACCTATATAAAAAAAAAATTCTGGCAGGCAGGCAAGATTCAGTGGTTTATTTTTGTCTGCATGCTTAATTTGGAAAAATGAAAAAGAAAGGGTTGATTATATTCTGCTGCCACAAAAGGTGCCATTCTAATATTACATCCCAGAGCTATCCAGAAAAACATTAGAAATGGAGTCTGCCATGCAGCCATTCAAACCTTTATTTCTCCCCACACACCCCCACACCATTTTCCAATATATACTGTACACGACTAAAAGTGCCATTACCCCTGAGGAAGAAAACCCTAGATTGTATGTGGCTCCTCAAAGACTTTGAAGATGGCCCCCAGAGATCTTTCCAAAGTTGTCACCAAATTGCAATTTTAATGGGGCTGAAAGAGGAAATTATTAAATACATGACAGAACAGCAATCACATTAAGTAAATTAATTAAGGTTAAATGTAATTAATTGTAAGTTAGATTAAATCAAATTTAGTGCTCGTCCTGGCCAGTCCTTTGGTTGGATATGCAGCTGTAGCATCTCATTCAACAGCCAATGAGGCCCCATATCCTGGGAAAAAATGTGTAGTGCTGGAGTAGCATATATTGGAGCATATCACATAATATGGTTTGATTGGTTTTAGCTTAGTTGGATATCGAAAGCCAACTACATTTAGCATATATGCTAAGATATTTTTCTTCTTCTAATGGATTTGTCTAACATGAGTTAGCTTGATGAAAGAGGGGGAAAAACACTCCCATGAAATGGAAAACAATGGATATCATTCTAGGATGAGTGAATTCTACTGTGGTAGTTTAGTCTGCTGTTTGTGCACAGCAAGATCTTTAAATTCTGGACCTTATCCACATAACTGAAATCCAGAAATCCACTTAGAAGCACAGAAAGAGTATCAAATGCACTACAATAGTCCAGCCGGGATGTAATTAAGGCATGAATGACCATGAACAGAGCCTCCTGATTCAGGAATGGGCTTAATTGCCATACAATATGGATTTGTGCAGAGGCTGTCCTGGCCCAGCTACCTCCTGCTCCTCAAGCAGAAGCTGTGAGTACCCCAAATTACAACCAGTTCTGTCTAAGGAATATTCCCATACAGAACTAAAAACAGAGAGTCATCAGATCCAGGGGGGCCCTAAAATCCACAGCCACTCAGTCTTGTTTGGGTTTAGCATCCAGATCCTCCCAGCCTTCAGACACTGGGAAAAATATTGATGGCATCACTTGGTTAGTTCATGATAAGAGATATATAGCTGAGTATCATCAATATACTTAAACCTGTGCTGACGGATAACCTCACCCAACAGTTTTGTATAGTTGTTAAATAAGAATAGGGAAAAGGTAGAGCTCTGAGGCATCCTGCTTTGCAGAGGATCTAGAGCTGGACCTTTCACACACACAGACACAGACACACACACAGACATACCACTGACTGGAACCAGAGTTGAAGGAAAGAGGAGAATTGCTAAAGCTCCCCCCTGCTGTCCCAACTCCTTAAGCTGGTCCGGAAGGCTACCATGATTGATAAGATTGAAAACCACTGAGAGATCCAAAGGGCCAGAATGGATGCACCACTTCCATCCTGAACCCACCAAAGGTCATTAACCAGTGTGATGAATACTATCACAGTACTATCATCTGACTTAAAAATCGACAGAAAATGGTCCAGATAATCTGCTTCCTTCAGGCGTTCTAGAGCTATAAGCCTACCATCTTCTCAACAAGCTTCTCCCAAAAGGAAAGCTTGCAGACCAGGTGAAAATTGATCCAGTTTTGTTAGATCCACCAATGGCTTATTGAGAAGAGGACAGACCACTGCTTCTTTCAGAGCTGACAGTTGTTTTCTGGAGGGAAGGGAGCAAAGAAATAATAGTTCAAGTGCTGGTATTTCACTTTCCACAATTATATTTTTATTGACAATGCCAGTTTTGCCAGTTTAGTCTTTGTGCTTGCTTTTCTGACTATTTTAGGTAATCTCCTTTACTGATCACAAGAGGATGAAGCAGAGAGCGAGTGGTGTCATCAGAATGGCTGTGCTCCACCCAGACAATTAACAGCATCATCTTTTTGTTACCTATATGAAATCCATATTCCACTTCATCCAAAACAGCATCATACCTTTTTGCACCTTATGCACCACCTGCCCCCACTTTGTACAATACCTGCTTACCTTCTCCAGCTACCTGCTCTTCTGTCCTCCCACAATGTCCCCTTCTTAACAAGGCTTTAGTTAGCAAAAAATAGAACTAGGTTGTGAAGGCTAAAAATAAAAATCACAGATAGAGGCACGTGTGTGCCATCATTTATAAGAACTGAATGTATCGGGAAGTGCCAGATGGCTTACAATGCGAGATCATAAAATAAAAATTAGAACTAATCTAAAGTAAGTGTTTTGCATCCTTTTTAGCTAAACTTTCTGTTAAAGAAAAAGCCCATGGATGAACACTGAAAAAATGTAATGTTTAATTCAGATACAGTATTTAAGGAAACTCACTTTAGAACCTAAGGAGAAAAAAAAATCACATATCCCTTTCTAGATAATAAAATATAGAGATTGAGGTATCATCATAAAGCTGGTTCTGCATCCTGGATCAGAATTCTCTGCTTCTAAAAGTCCTAAGCATAAATCTATGCTTATCTTTCCAATGCGAATTTTGAAATAAATTCAAGTTTATACTTCCTAATTTAAGTAAAGGTATACAGTACAAAATACACCTTTTTATTTTTATTGAATGTTCTGCTTTTCCAGGCTTCTGATCTTTGATATCCATGCAAACTTTGCAGCCATCCTTGACTTCTTTTTGGAACTGTAGGCAGTACCTGTAAAGAAGAGGGCAAGAAGCAGCAAGGTGGATGGACTCAATTACAGCAATGATGGATGCACAGTTGGAAGTCATGAAGGGCCAAGTTGGGGAGATATCATCCTGGAGAAGTTCTATCTGTTTGGCTTCAATGAATTGACACCAACCTTATGGCAAATGATATTAAACAACAACAACATATTTTATTTCAGTAAGATGTATGTATAGTGTTGGTGCTTCTTTGTTCAAGGAAATGCTTATATTGGTATAGTATCTGTGCTTTAACCCCATTGCCAACTTGCACAAGAATTTCCCCTCACCAATTTTTTCCCTAATAGAAAAAGCATAAGAATCAGAAATCAAAAGGCATAAGAAACAGTCAGAGTGTGGCTCTGGGATCATTATCTGCTTCTCATGAATACAGTTCATCACATTTGCAGGACATCTTTTATTTTTTAGCAATTTTTCACTGAAATATTTTTCACTGAAATATTTTTCACTGAAATAAATATTGCGAGCTCTCTTCCTGAAACTCAGTGTTCCACTTCTTGAATGCATTCTAAGTTTAGCTGTTGAACAGGTCACAAGTCAGCAATCTTTTCTGGACCTGGATGTATTGCACGATGGCTTGAGCTCCCCCCAAAATTAAATGATTTGAACTCAGGAGAAAACACTAAAACTCACACTATTTCAGTGGAGAATGGCAACATCTTGTGAGATTTCAGTATTGCAGCTCAGTAGTTTTCTGTGAATGCTCAATATCTCACATGAGATTGATGAAAGTTTGCCAAATCTTTTATGATTTTTGGAAATATTTATTTATTTAGGGAGTGGGGACACCTCTTGATGGCTCAGCAAGCCCTCTGATATCTGCAGATGTTGTAGCAGATGTTGCAAGTACTGTAGCAAAAATGTGTTCTCTGCCAGCCTATTCCTATCTGTTTAATAAGGGTTTGATCTGTGAATTCAGTAGGGATTTTTTTCATTCTTTGAGATTTCGTTCTTGCTGAAATAAATGTGATTGTGTGTTGAATAGGGTTGATTTCTTAAACAATGAAGTAAGGAAGTATCTTAAAATAATTGGAGGGCTAATCTACCCAAAGAGACCCATTACTCTTTGAAAGAATCCCATATGTTTTTAGTAATGTCTTTTCTTTTTTTATTGTGTATTTTATGTATAATGATCGGTCATACATAAAACTATCATAGGAGAGTGTGTGTATGCATATATACAATACACACATACATAGACATAGACACACACACACATCCTCTAGCGCTCTTAATAATTGCTGGGATTTAGACATGGCTTTCTAGGAAACACTACATACATTTTATTTAGCTGGCCTAGACCATGGTTTTGTTTTTTTCTCTGATTGAAAAAGAAGAATGAAACTGCATTTCTGTACAATGCAATCTACCCAACAACTAGTAAAAATTAAAATAAAATTGAATCACCTAATATGCAACTGCCAAGTGATTCCTTTATGCAGAAAATCATTAGAAACATTGTATTAGTTTTCTAAGAGGAAGAAAAATATAAAAAGAAATTAAGGACAACATTAGGGACAAAACAGAGGAAATCTGTCTTTCCTCGCTCTCCTTCCATAAACTATTAGGAGACGCCAAGCAGACAAAATCTCTTCTGAGTTATAGCGCAAAGCAGGCTGTTTTATTCCTTCTGATTCCACCTTATTTATTTCATTCTTACTTATTCTTAATGAGATCATCATTGTTGGTGTTCAAAATGCCTATATTACTACTGGACACTATCAAAGCCTGTTGAATCAATACTATCTATGCACAAAGGGGAAAGTTGCTACTTATACTTTCTCCAGAACCTTATTTTCTCTGCCATCTCTGGCTCCTTTTATGGGAAGGAGAGCTGAAGCATTGAGTGCTCTATTGAACTCTTCTCCCAAGGTTACAGACCCCCAAATGCCCAACTTATTTCACTGTAGATTGCATTGCTGCAGGCAGGAAGAATTGCAAATAACAACATATAATAGTTGGAGATTTTTCTCAAAGTGGTTTGAATGAGGAATGCCAAAAATGGCAGTCTGTCATATTGCTATTATTCTGCAGCAATCATAAACCCCATCCAAACAAATGGACTGCTGTATGCAAATTGAGCAAAGATTCTTGACCCCACTAGGTGGCATGAGATGCTGCTCTCAGGACTACCAGCAGGCATACAATCTGATTTCTGCTGTTTCGTATCAGTAAAAATTGGTAGGAAAAAGAAACAACAAGAAAATTGAGTTCTTGGAAGAAATAATCTGGCACTGTTGGATCCACCTCTGCTAATATTGATTGTTGCCAACTGTACACCTGGCCCAATGACGTTACTAAACATTTCCAGCCAGTGTGGCTCAGTATTATGCAATTTATCACATTGAAGAACTTCTCTCATGATTCATATATTGTTTATGCTGCATGGTCAGGAACCATGGAAACTAATACACAAAACTCTTGAACTAGTAACTGATTTGCTCACTGTTCCCACAATTGCTGCAGCTATTTAAAGTGGAGCTGCTGCCCAAATATCATCAGTTCTTCCTATAATAATGTTAGCACCTCCAGCACCAGGAAGAAGTGACATAGGAGGTATCAGTTAATTTGAGAAGCCTCATTCCATCTCCACATACTTCACCAAAGAGCTACAGTGAACTTGCAATATCCCTTGAAGGTTCTTCAACCATAAAGATTTCAAAAGGTTCAGGGCCCCCAAAAAGAATCAGGGCTTGGTTAAGCTATGCACCTGCAGTCTCTGTGCAGAACTTCATCTGAGAATCTAGGATTGCATGTAATGTTAACTGCCACAGTATAATTACTACTCTTGCATTCTATATGCCCTACAAATTATCTCAATGGAGTGGAATTACCAGTTATCAATGGGAACAAAAATTACTATGGTTGGATCAAAACCCGAGGGCTGTGTTAGATCAGCAGTCTGTTTCCAATTGTAGCCAGCTGGATGTTTATGAAAAATCAGAATTATTCTCTAAGCTGATGACATTGGCCATGCTGGCTAAGGATGATAGAAATTTCAGTCCAAACAGAAAGTGGAAAACAGTCTCACAACTTCCTGCTGTCCAGGTCAGCATGTTAAACACTACACCAAACTGACTCTCAGATATCCTAGCAAAATTATCAGCATTGGGTCATGAAGAGTCAGAAGTGACCAAACAACAATAAAATTTAGTGAAAACTTTTTCTTTAGGACTTAAAAATCATATAATGTAATGGATTTCAACTAAAACATAACAATAAGATATGTATTTTTTTAAAAAAATGAAGGAGGTTATTAGATGCATCTTTGTACAGCATCCCATTTTCTTCGGAGCTGTCCTTGGTCCTGAGTCAAGAAAATATAAGTCAAGAAAACAGGAGAGATGTATCTTCTTTCCATTTTTGCCATCCTCTTCAATATACCACTTTTATGCATTTTATGAAATAGTTAGGAAAAGATCACACACTATTTGGCTTTTGAATATTACATAACCAAGTAAAATAATATGAGTGCAAAGAGAACTGCTATTCCAGCATTCTGTTTTTAAAATATAGCATATTACTTTTTACATATTGGTTAAAGATTACAGGACTGTTTCTGCTAATATGATGTTCCTCAGATACAGAAGAGAATATACAGTAATGGCGATATAAAAATAAACAGATCAGTGTACATGTACTGGCGGGAATTTATAAATAAGTGGCTCTTGAGGTTTGGTTAACTGATTAACCAATTGGCTAATTGATTGATTGATTGAAAAACCTTTAAGGTAGTAATGCAATTCTTTGAAGCATAAAATCAGTGTTCAGCTTAACTACCTGTGAGAACTGCATTGACTCAAACACAATAGATGGCTTTATGCAGCAGACAGTTGGGACTTAAAGCTTTAACTAATTTATCAAAGATAAAGAAATGGTTTTATGAAACCTGCTTTCTGAAAAGAAAAGTGTTAAATGCCGGAAGATTTTTCTTACAAATTACTCCACATGATCACACTTTGGGTAAGATGACAACATAAGAAGAGGCAGCAGGGCACATTGGCTGCCATTGCAAAAAGCATAATAGGTTGATACTGGGAAGGCAGAATGAAGAATTAGGCTGTATTTCTGTAATTGCCACTGCAGCCAGACTTATTTATTTGCTCAATTATTGCTTTCTAAATTTATCTGGGGGATAAATGAATACAGTTTAAAATCCTGCTGCCACAACCCCCAGATCATAAATGTATAGTTCTTATACTGATGTTATTTTCTCTTCTATCAGCTCTTCTTCTGATAATGCATTATCTTAGGCTTGCAAAAGGTAGAGGAGAGGTATTATAGACTGTCTCTCATTTACTAAGGGACCATTTATCAATGATGAAAACTAAACCTAAATTAGGTTTAGGTAATTAGGTTTAGGTAAAGGTAAACCTTTAATTAGGTAATTAAATCTAAACAGATGATATTAAAAAAAAGTTGTTTCTCTTGAAAAGTAGAGAACTTCATGCTTAGGTACAGAATAAGATTTTGCTTTTTCATAAGATCTACCAATGTTCATCTTTTCGTAAACACACCTATTCCTCTATGCACAAAGAGTAAATTCTATTCCTCTCTTCTCCATTCCCTCTTTTTACTCTCTCATTTGTCAACCATCCACTATTAATTGTCTCTCCCTCCAAGTTCCTTTAACTCTCTGCCCCACATTCGTTACAAAGAAGTGTCCAGATCGGTATTTACTTGGCTGAGTAAAATATTCTACCATTTCTTTTCTGCCCTTCTCTGACTTTCCTCCCATTCACTGCAATGGAAGAGCATGACTCTATTCACAGTTAGAAGTGAAGAGCTCTGTTGCTTCATGAAGCAACTTTGAATGGTATGTTTTGTCTGAGCTTTTGTCAAAACAAGTACCCTTCAAAGATCAGTTTTAGGGCTAATGTAGATTTGAGCTGATTTCTAAGCATGAAAGCAATGGAAAAGCATATGAACTTTCAAATAAAGACCCCAGTGCTCTCTTTAACCAAGAAGCTTGCTGGATGAACTTGGGCCAGTCAATTGTTGTAAAGACAGGATTAATGATCGAGGGGAACATATGGAATGCCTTCAGCTCCTTTGAGGAAAAGCAGGAAACAGTGCAATAAATAAATTAAACAGCAGCTTAATTTTCACTTTTTAAACTGATTGCAGTCTTTAATTAACTATCACAACTGATTAACCGAATGAAGTGCTCCACATAAGGATGGCATGGCCTATATTGATGGAAAGCAAAATCAGTAAGGAAAATGAAAGGAAACAAGAACCACTTGAAATGTGGTGCCAAAGAAGATGAAAATGTAACAGTAAAAGAACAAGAGGTAACAAAACTGTCCAATCCTTAAATGTCCTTTGAACAAGAGAAATAATACATCTTGTAAAAAGAAATTAAAAAAAAAACACCCACCCATGTACCCACCCTCTTCTCACACTGAAGAGAAAGTATCATGAATGATGAATTTTGAACCCTTTACATCAGTTTTCCAATGTCTTTTATACCTATACCTTTCATAGGTATGGTATACCTTTTATAAATAGAAAAGGCAGGCAAACAAAATGCATACAGTGGAGGAATCTTTAGCATGATTTGGTGGTCAGCTATACACCATTCTTTAGCTTCTCCAACCTACTGTACTCCTAAGGTATCCACCTCTCAAAAATTCAGGACATATATCTGGGTTTTCTGGGACTTACAGTCCCAATACATTTGGTGATTCTATGTTGGAGAAGACTGCTAAATAATTGGTCTTTTATTCTTTCAGAGTTGTACATGTCTTATCTAAATGGTTTGTACCAGTTGTCAACATATCTGTACACAGCTGTTACTTAATTCTCAGCCTCTAATTGGGCATGATTTGGATAGAGGGATTACTGAGAAGGCACAGTTGCTTCATATCCTTTTTGCTCCATGTTGGGTCCCACGGTGAGTCCCCTTTCTGTCCTCTGCTATTTCTTGGGAATAATGTCCTCTGCCTTGTACTTCAATGTATCACTATTGCTGCTTCTATAGTGCCACTGTCTTCTCCATTCTCCAAATGTCCTTCTGAAGGAGGCTGCTACTTTGTCTCAATTTAACAGATGGGATATTAAAATTGGCAGATGGCTTCTGAGACAATTACGAGTAATTGAGATTGTTAGAGAATTCTGTGACTCAAGAAGACTTACTCCTCCTCACAGACATTTTCTGAAATATCACTTCTTTCTTATTCTGTCAAAGGCAAATTAGCAGCCCAACTGTGCCTGTTCTAAAAGAATTCTTGACTGGCTGGGGGAGGTTTAATTTTTGCCTTGTCCTGTCACAGCCCAAGATCTGCCTCTAGGCAATGCAGCTACACATGCAAAATTCTGCAGGTGGACTTCAACTCCCAGAATTCTCAGCAATGGCAATGCTGGGTGAGAAATTTGGGGACTGAAGTCCACACATCCGGAAAGCACCCCGGTTGAGAAAGAAAGACTGCTGTAAACAAATCCCAAGTAGATGCATCATAGAGGCCAGGTGAGAAACTTAAGCCACCAGAACCTTAAGCAAAAAGACTAATATCAGTACAGATCTGCACATTATGCTACATACACGGGAATACTAAACAAGTACACATGCCTACTTGGGGAAATTAGGTTAACTCTCTAATAACTTACCTATTATGTGATAGGTTAACTATCAGGATAGTATCTATAGAGAATCAGTCTGGGTTCACAGACCTCATTTATTTAGCCATGGTTCACTGAACACACCACAATTTTCTAGGTCCACACAACATACTAAATTATAAAGCATGCCTTATTAATCCCACTGGCTAGTTTCATCTAACTTGCTAACACCAAACCAGACAAACCACATTATGGCTTACAGAAATATGTGACCCACCTTTCTATATAGCAATAAATATTCCAGTCCTCCAGTGCCAATCTATATCTAGCTTAAAGGTCAGCAGCTACACCCGCAAGAGGGAGATACCAGTAGGCGTGATGGAGCTTCAAGGTTTGTGTTAAGGAATTATACGCCTACGCACACACATACTTTAGGGGAAGGAAAGTTAGGGGAGAATCCCTCGCCAAAACAGAAAAACCCAGCAGAGCCTGTTTATTTTCAGAAAGTGAATCTTAAGGCAGAAATGGAAAACTAAAGGCAGAAGAATGGATAGGAGTCCTCTAGATTGAATGGCATTCTGAATCATGGCATCCACAAAGGTTGAGTTCGCTTGAGGAATGTCAATGTGTGTAAGGTCACACTGCATGGAAAACATTATTAACCAGTGCTTTGTCTAAAAATGTTTGAACCGTACCAAGATGAAAAGTACTGTATTTATATATAACTTCTTTCCATCTAAACCTTCTTGTGGCAACAAAGTGAAGTCGCTTGGACTTTAATATATTTTTGTTAGTGCCTGTTGGAAAAGTAATCAAAAAGGCCAGGATACAGAGGTAATTTGGGCTATAAATATGGGGACTGAATGAAATGTAAGACTTTAAACACACATATTACCTTGAAATAGAAGGACTGTATTAGGTTCTCTGGTACATTCATGGGACTCTTCTGTTTGCAAAGGTTGCCTCTTCAGCTCCAAAGCAAGTCATTCCATACATATTTTGTTGGCTTTTAGTTGCCCTTTTTTCAAAGAGAACAATCCTTTGACCCAATACACACAAAAGGGAGAAAACCTTTGAGGTAGACATATAAATTGAGGAGTGCATATAAGTTAAACCTTCACAGGAGGAAAAGACATCAGGAAAATGAGACAGGAAAAAAGTAGTCCAGAGATCACGATGTCATAAACAGGAAACTTTTTTTTCAGTTAGGTTCTTATAGTCCCTCAGTTAACTTGTAGAATTGCCACCTTTTTTATCAGGTCATTGCATATTTAAGAGTGACTTGAATTACTAGGCCATGGCCTTTGTCTCCTTTTCTCTAACAACCCCTCCATAAAAACCATCTGATTTCCTCAAAATGTTGCTATTAAAGAGACATGAGAAGGCAATCTTTCCTTTGGAGAGGTCTTTTCTTTTCTTTTCTTTTCTTTTTTCTTTTCTTGTCTATAATAGAAAATTTGGTTGGGGTAAAAGACAGGACTTTCTCAATGGCTGCACCAACATTATGGAAGATGTCCTCTGAAGCTAAAGTGGACTACTTTCTAATTGACTTTTACTTGTGAATAAATATTTCTTTTTAGTTGCTGCAGCCTTTTGACTTGCTAGACAGATAACATTTTAAGGAAGCTTGTTTTTCCATGTTGTGATCTGATATGGTTTAATTTTGATAATGTGATTCTTACTAATACAATCTGCCTTGAGAAGTGCTTATGGTTTAGAAAGGTGAGGCAAGAATTGAATTAATTTTGAACAGTTGATAACAACCATATTAAATCTGCACCTCCTTCCCATTATGCTTTCTAAATGGAATATGACATCTCCACCATCAGAATCATATTGGTAATTTTGTATGGCAAATTTGTGGATGCAGTTCTGGGAACAATAATCCTAACACATGCGGGGGGAGGGCAGCTTGGAGAAAAATGCTGCACTAAAAGTTTTAACTATGTCCTCTCCTTCAGGTTTTGCTGACTGGATGTTAATAAAAGAATTTAAAAATGCATACTGGTTGCCAGTTTTTGAGAAAATGTCCCACCTTTGCAGTTGTTAATGTGCAGATTATAAACTAATTCATTCAGAGTGATAGCACAATGGCTAAATTTAGCTGTTGAACTTGGGCTGTTAAAAATGCTGAAATATGCATGAAAGGGATTGATAACACTCTTTTTGCCCTGGAGTTTTTGGTTTGTGCAGAACAAGTGGAGTTTTGCAAGAAAAATTAGCAGTGCATCACCAGCCCCTAATAGAAGTGTTTGGGTGTCAGGTCTGAGCTGTGCTGTTTTTGCAGATAAGAGACCCTGAGGCTAACAAGAACTCTTGATTTAACTTAAATCAATAGAGAAATTGTACACACTTAGGGAAACTTTTGTTCTGCACACTGACTACTGCTTTGCACACCAATCTTACCATGAGACAGCTAAAGAATTCTTAAAGCAAGAGTACTACTCCTATATCTTCCTGTTTTTGTAAACAAATCAATACCCACTTTGTACCAAGCATCTGGTATGTCTTCATCAAACCACATGGGCTCCTTTCGTTCCTGGATTAATATGTCTGACATGTTTTTGATCCTGTCTAGGGAGCATGAAGTCTCAAAGCAATAGCAAAAGTGAGCAAAATTTGCCAATCTCTGTTACCTTCAATGGCAAACTGCTTTAAAGGGACTCACCTGGCCTCTATAAGCTCACAGTCTAACCCATTTGCCTGTGGTAGCTAACATTACTGCTCAACTATAAATTCAGGAAGCACATTAACTTGAGCTCCAGTGTCCATTCTGGTAAATTACTCTTCTATTAATTTCTTCTAAGTCGACAGGGCAATCCTGCACACATAATAACTTCTGCTTTGCATGCCAATTACTGATTTGCAAACCATTCTCAGTCTGTTCTCCTACCCTGTGACACCTAAAGAATTGCTAAAGTGACAGTCTTGCTGCCATGCTAGCCAAGGAGTATTGTGAAGGCCACTTGCGGGAAGGAAAGAGGGAAGAGAAAGTTACTTGTGACTCAGGTTTGAATCTGATTCCTGAGGCAGGAAAAGGGGATGGTTCTGGTGAATTAGAAAAGTAAAAAAGAATCTCTAAAGTACTCCTTTGTCATGCAGAGAGAAGATTTAACTTTGAAGGAGTGGCTCCCTTCAGCCACCATTTCCTTTACATTGGTTGTAATTTTTCTTGTGGTTGACACCATTACATTTTCATTTTGTGTGATTTAAATTTATTGACACTATGAATGGATCTTGATTTTTCAAACCTTTGGAGAATACTAGGTGGCTTCTTCTTGGGGAAGTTTCCCCAGCTTAGGAGTCTTCCAGATGTTTGGAGTTCAGATTTGCCAAAATTTTGCGGCTAGTTACTGAGAATTCTGGGTGTTGAAATCCATGCATCTAGAGGGTGTCCACTTTGTCCTAGGATGTAAATGTACATGCATGTGAAATATCTGTCCCCATATGCGTGCATGTGTGCAAACTCTAGGGCAAGGCAAAACCTATATGTAAATTCAGTATCAGTGTAACAAGCATAAACATTTACAATAACTTAAGACCTTCTCTATTATTACAAAACAAAAACAAAAACAAAAAACCTCTTCCCATTTGTAATAATAATAGCCAAATTATACAAAATTCAGCAGTCAATCTTACACAGCAAAAGCAGTAAGAGTTTCAATAATAATAACCCATATATTTTAACCTTAAACAAATAAATCTATCATGCATTTTAATTATAACTTTCTCTGATAACTAAAACATAGAAGATTTATCCCCATAGGCATGAAAATACCAATAGGCTAAATCAAATAGGTCCCTTTTACCTTCAAACCTATAACTTTCTCTAACAAATAGAACATAGAAAGTTTATCCCCATATGAAAAAAAAATGGAATGAAAAAAAAACTTTTTAAACTGCATTCCATGTCTTAATGTAGTTATTTTGAAATAACATACAATTATATATTGTGTGTGTATGTGTGTGTGTATATATATATATATATATAGTAAAACATAGTGATACTCAGATATTTTACTTTTTTTCTCAATCTTAAAACCGATTTTAATCATCAATTCTGTTTGATCTTCTATTTTCATGTTTTTTGCTAACATCTTTGTCTTCTGTTTGTTGATCTTAAAACCTGGTAATGCACCAAATTCTTTTAGTTTTTTCATTAATGTTTCAATTCCCTTGAAAGGATCTTCCAAAATCGATATCAAGTCATCGGCAAAAGCCCTCAACTTATAAGTTTCTTTTTTAATCTTTACTCCCACAATTCTCTCATCTTGTCTTATATCTCTATTCAGTATTTCAAGAACCAAAATAAACAAGAGAAGAGACAGTGGACATCCCTGTCTTGTTCCTTTTTGTATCTCACAAGGCTTGGTTAGATCTCCATTAACAATTATTTATACTTTCTGTAAAATATAAATTTGATCTTACCCATTTTATAAAGTTCTCTCCAAAGCCATCTCTTCCAAAATTTTGAACAGGAAAGCCCAATTCAAATTGTCAAAGGCCTCCTCCACATCTAAAAGAATCAATGCAGCTTGTTTTCATTATGTTGCTCCAAATCTTCCAAAATGTCTAATACATTTCTACATGTTATCTCTGTTCTGTGAGTGCCAAGTGGCTCCTTTTCCCACATTGTGTAGAAAATACAGACACATGACTGCAAATGTCTGTTGATGTAAACAGAGGAATTATAGTACAGATTTTCCTTTGCTGATGGAATAGCTATTGCCTAAAACATTTCTCAGTTTTCCTGATGTATCACTCTTGTACAGGCACTCACAGAACAGAGATAACCCTTGCTAGCAAAGCTTTAAATATTTTTAAAGCATTTGGCTTTGGATAGACCACAATTAGAAATGTAGACAGATGTTTTTCAACTTCCTCATCTAGGGTTGAGAAAGAATGACTGCCCCCAAATCCCTTGGATAGCTTCTGTGCCTAAGAGAGGACTAGAACCTGCATCTCCCCACTCCTAGTCCAGCACCTTAATCACCACCCTATGCTGGGTTGTGTGTGTGTGTGTGTGTGTGTGTATGTATGTATAGGTATATATTTGTGTGTGTGTGTGTCTGTGTATGATTTTTATCCCACCTTTTTTATATATAACTGCAAGGTGGCAAATATACTGAATATTCCTGCCTCCCATTTTCCCCACAACAACAACCCTGTGAGGTGGGTTGAGCTGAGAGAGAATGACTGGCCCAAAGTCACCCAGCTGGCTTTCACACCTACAGCAAGCCTCGAACTCATGGTCTTCTGGTTTCTAGGCCAGCACCTTCACCACTACATTAAACACTCTCTCTCTCTCTCTCTCTCTCAGACATACACACACACATTGCATTTAGAGAGAGAATTCTCCACCTAGCTAGTTTCACCCACATACAGCCCCCCACTGGAATGTGGCATCTATTACTACGCTCATAACATTGAATAAATTATTTTCATTTCATTTATTTATTCTGACTGGCAAATCACAGGAGGATACTGTACAAGAGTAATACATCAGGAAAACTGAGAAATGTTTTAGGCAATAGCTATTCCATCACCAAGGGAAAATCTTTACTATAATTCCTCTGTTTACATCAACAGACATTTGCTGTCATGTGTCTGTATTTTCTACACAATGTGGGAAAAGAAGCCATTTGGCACTCACAGAGTAGAGATAACACTTGCTAGCAAAGCTTTAAACATTTTTAAAGCATTTGGCTTCGGATAGACCACAGTTAATAAGGGTTCGAGACCAAAGATGGGTGACAGAAAAGGAGAAAAAGATGGTGGCCCTTGCAATGGCCTCTGGCCTCTGCTCCCCTTGGGACAGTTTGCAGTGGGGGAAAAAAAGACAGCAGGTGAATTGTTATTTCAAAATCAAGCTGAATAAAATAAATCTTATTTGCAGCTAATACATGGCAACCATTGTCCTTTGTTTTTCAGAGAAGAAAGATGAGTGAAAAGTGTGCTAGTTTAAGCTGAGTAGCATCCACTACAAAATAACACAGTAAGATACAGCAGAAATGTCTTGTTTCCCTTCCTCCCATCTTTGAGTATAATAATGTGGAAATGTTACACTTAATGTAGACCAGATTTCAAACATTCCACAATTATATATAAAAAAATCTTTTTAAATATAAATTATCCACACTAGCACCCTGGAATTTATGCATGTTAAGTGAGGGCAGACACCAGCTATTATAATATGTGGAAGCGAGTGAGGGAATGTCACTCGTAAATAATTCATACATCAGTATTGTATTTGCCAACTAAATCTAAATATTTTGAGAAGTCCCTTCCTTGTGAAAACATCATAGCAGGAGTGATGTTGGCAGAATGATGTAATATGGCAAATTCCTAAGGGCAAAAACGGGCATTTTTCAGTAAGAAAATTAGGAGGGACAGAGATATATATTTTGGATCATAATTGTTTTAAATGCATATGTCGCAAACTTGAAGTAAAAGGTCCATCTGAAAGTCTCATGTACACTGTCCCTAAGCCCCAAACAAGCCCATCAAAAATATCATTTCAGATGCTTGAAATTTCTATATGTTCTTCAGAAATTGGAAGTGCATTTTAAGGAGAGCTTCTTAAATTCCACAAGAAGCTATATTGCACAAAATTTGTTCAATGGCATACCTATTGTGGTTTTATAAGTTAGACCCCATGCATCCATCATTTTCCTTACATTTTCCACCCAAGCTTGATCTGGGAAGATATTCTGTACCTGAAGCTTTTCCCAATTATTTGCTAGAGAAGCTCATGTTAAATGTATGTTGGATACACCTGTGTTAAACACAGTGTTTTCCCAGTATTTCACTGCAATGTTGCTGACAGAAATTTAACAGGCCTTGCTGACACTCAGTCTTCTTGTAGGAGGGAAAGAAAAGGTGGCTCCCGTTTCTTTGAGAAAGAAAAAAGTGCCATATTGAAATTTAGGCTTCTTCCTTTTTTCTGTTTTTAAGTGGAACATTCTCTCTTCTCTGTGAGTAGTTTCCTAGGGAACCCAAGAAGCCGAGCAGTGGGAGAGGGCAGCGTGTGTTTAATTAGGCTACATTTTCCAAAAACACATGTGGACCCAAACTCTCACACTCACAAACATGCCCGTTACAGCACTGTGGTTCCGATGAGTACTTCAAATACTGTCAGCACAGGAGGAGTGATCTAGTTAGAGAAACATAACAAACTGTGTCCCTTATACTTCATAATTAAAAGAAATCTATATAGCTACTTGCTGTTAGAATAATGCTACTTCAAGGCAGCCTCTGGTAATTTATTTTAGTTGCTTTTTGTTTGTTAGTGTCACAAAGCTTCTATTGCGTCTGTCAAGCAAAAGCTGTTGTCCCTTAGCAAGAAGCTGATTAATTGGCAGTTGTTTGTGTTATGCTGTATTATCATGGACATTCCTGTATGTTTATTTAAACCAATTTTTGTCCCATCTGTCAAAGGCACTCAAGGCAGCTGGCAAACAATCCATAAACAATTAAAAAAAAAAAAAAGACAAACCCAAATCTAATTACAGAAATATATTATATTATTTTTTAAAATATTGTTGCTAATATAGATTTATTTTGTAAAGTTCTTTTTAATGTTAGAGTAAAGGATAGTTTTTATTATGTGATTTTTTTAGACATTGGAGTAAGAGGTGAATTTATTTTATACCTGTACCAAAGAAAGTTGGAAGTTACCATTTCTTTTTATTTTTTTTCTTTTGATCTTTTTGTATTTTACTGTTTTCTGAAATTTAATTTAAAAATTTATGAAAAAAAGACTAACCCAAATCAAACAAAGCTGTATAGCTTTCTTGAAGAGCAGCTATTCTAAAATACTTGTCAAGCATTTTACTTCAGTTTTCACCTCTTTCCCCCCATCTTTCTCTTTCTATGAAAGTGATTTCAGGGCACAGTATTGCCTTAAACTCATAGCAGGCCAGTAATTGAAAGAGAAAGGCTTCCATCTGGTTTTGTTCCCAATGTGTTTGAGTTGCAGATAATTGGATGCAAAGGCCCCTGTGCAATTAACAGTTGCAGAGAAGAAAGAATTTCAGCGGATACAGCTTACTGCTTCTTTTAGCCCTGTTGGACACAATGTACATATTTTAATTTTATCTTTTTCCCAGCTTCTAAAGATTAGTCCTTTTCTTCTCCAACAAAACATTAAGAAGATGTGTCATCTCTCCAGTCCAGTATTTAAGACTATTCATATTAAAGCTTAAGGATTTTAAACATGGCAGTTCTTTAAATAAAGCTGAAAATACACCAACATCAACATTCATGTAGTGTATTTCAGAGCTCAGACACCCAGAAGCCATTTCTAATTAAAGGAGGGTTAATTTTCATAGCCTGAGCCTGGTATTACATTTTTGGGTTTTTTTACATCTTTAATTATAACTTCTGGAGAATGAAGAGAGATGAACAGAAGACATGTGTTGGCTTAAGCTACTTGAAATTCATGCCACTGTTATATTTCCCTCTTAAATACCTAAGGCTTGATTAACGGCTTTTTGAATCAATTCCTATGACACATTGGCAGTATAATTTAAAGTAGTAAAAGCTGTGTTTTCTATTTATTTGAACCATCCATATGAGATAACTTTTTAGTTTGGCATTTTGCAGGAATGGTGTATTACAATGAAACCCACTGTAAATATGCCAGCAAATACTGACTGGGTTCATATGTTGTGTTAAGTAGTGGACGCTTCTTAACTAAGCCTCAGGGGTTGGGTTGATCCAAGATCCTATCAAGTTCAAACAAACCAAGTTATGGTTTAGTGTGATGGGAACCCAGCCACCATCTGCTAATTGAGGAAAGCAATTTAGGAATAGGTTTATGTAAGAATTAGTGTGAGCCTCCATAGAGCATCTGAGAAGTGATAACCTGTATCATCATTACGCATCCTTGCCAAATAAGAGGCAGTTGGACACAAGTAAGAGGTGGAAGCCCTTCTTCAATAAAGCTTCCCTGATGTGCACACCTTTATCTTTTCAGTGCCATGTGGGAAGAAAAAACCCAAAATAAGAATCTTTTCTCCTTGGCAATCAGATGCACCACTTCTTCTGGACTGAGCATGGCATCTGACATTTGAGTCATATGGTGGAGACCACACTCAAAAAGTAGTGCATAGAGACAGGACAAAAATAAAATTGATTTCATTTTTTAACAAATTTGAGTTCAGTTAAAGTATGTTTATCTGAACTTAAATTTGTTTAAAAATGCTTTATAAAATATATAAAAATATACTTTATATATACAGTTACTTTCCAGTCATTATTTAATAATTTTTCCATCCTGACACATTAAACACTGATAATAACAACACTGAGATTTGTGTACTGATGGTACCCAAGTTTCAGCTGAGGGATCTGAGGCAGTGAGCATTGATTTAGATTTATGTATGTATGTATGTATGTATGTATTTATTTATTTGTTTGTTTGTTTGTTTATTTATTTATTTATTTATTTATTTATTTGGTGCCTTCAAGTCAGTTTTGACTCTGGCAACTGCCAGGACTAGACCCTGCAGTTTTCTTGGTGAGATTTTCTGGTTGGCCATTGCCTGCTTCCTAGGGCTGGCTTTGTGCCTAAGTCAGGACTAAAACCCATGAGTTCCTGGTTTCTAGCCTGGTGCCTTAACTGCTACACCACATTGGCTCTGATTTAGATCCTAGGAGGACTTCAATGGCTATTTTTCTATGTTTAAGTTCTTCTATTTCACATACTGATAGTTGTCCCTGGATTTTGTTGTTCTTGGGCTCCTCCAGAAAAGTTTAGTGAGAGGTCATTACAGTTTAGTACATAATAACCTCTAGATGAGCTTCCAAATACAACAACATGAAACATAGCACCTCAATATTTTAAAGAACTTGTCCATATTAGGAATAGTGCCACAGCTCCATAAAATAATATTCTGCAGACTTACTCAAATTATTTCTCTGAGTTTGTATTGGAAAGTTTAGCTGTAAAACATTTGCTTTCTGATGTGCTTTGGAAATTTTATTGTAACAAGATAATTATTTTAAAGAACATAGAGGAACGGATTGTTCTGCAGAAAAGTAATTTTCTAGAAAAATACTTTGGTAGATTGCTCACATGCTATAGTCCATAAATAACCAAATGAACAAAGCAAAAGGAAAAAAATAACAATCAAAGCCTCTTTTTATCCTTTCCTTGTGAGGGTTCTATTCAAGTGTTTTGAAAATATTTTTTCAGGCTTAATGATCTGTCTATCTCCAAGTTCTTCATTCTTTCATTCTCAGTGCTTTTACCCAGCTAGATTTTTTATCCTGATTTTCATCTTCTATTTTAACAATGTTATGCCTGGATTCTCATGAGATAATAAAACAATGTAATTTCGGTAGAACTAACATACAAGGTCTAAGGCCTTGTGGTTTGATATTAGATTGCTACAATAACTAGAACAACACAAGGTGGAAGAGTCTGTCTTTATCATCAGTTCACAAAAGGGAAAATGACACAGTTTTCTGTGTCTAGACAGTATCTATATGAGGAGAACTATGTAGACTAGGAAGAGCCTCATGGTAAATCAGGAATAAGATTGCATAAATGTGCAGATGGAACCAAGCCTCTATATTAACTATGCTTCATCTCCTAATCATACAATGAATTCTGGTTCTGAGAGCCACAGCTAAATATCTTGCATACTTGCAATACTACTGACTGGTCTATAACAGAAGCACTGGTGAGTCTGATGGCTGTTCAAGCCTTGGGATAGCTTCCATGTTAGTAATTCGATGGGCTAATTACTAGAAAAGGTAGAGACAATCATCCAATGACTAAGAACAGAAGACCCATGTTGGATCAAGCTAAAGTTCATCTTGTTCAGCCTTTTGTTCCCACTCAGATGCTTTTGGGAACCCCACAAGCAGGACACGAACACTATGACACTTTCCTGTTCATGTTCCTCGGCAATTGGATTCAAACCAGTATCGTATTTGATACATGAGATAATGGCTGCCAGGAAGGCTAATCATTATAAAATTATACTGTGTGAATCTATTTTTTCCCCAAATCTGTGAAAGCTAGTAGACACATTATAGCATGTTCCATAATTTGACTATGTGCTGTGCTGTGTGAACAGATACTTCCTTTTATCTGCCTTAAGTTTCATAGTATTCAGCTTCACTGAATGATCTTTGTTATGAGAGAGAGAGATAAATGTCATCCTATCCACTTTCAGCAATCTAAATGAGAAGAAATAGAAGGAACTGATTCTAGATGACATTAGAGTAGATAGAGAAGAAAATGGCGGATGGATTACCATTTTTAAAGATCTGGCAGCCCATGCTATCCAGGGTGGTTTGCTATTTGCTTTCTTCCCTAGTCTTTCCCTATTTGCCCTCCAATAGCAAGATAGATCAAAGTTAAATAGCAGAACGGTGGAATGTTGATCCAAGTTAAAAAAAAAAAAAAATCTGGTCCCCATCCCATCCCTCTACCCGGGATACCTGGTTTGGGGGCCTTCCTCCTGTTGGTAAGAATTCTAAGAGGACTGTGTACATCCTGGTATCCTTTACTGGTGGAACCAACATTTACACCCTTGTCCTAGCCTTCCAAGATAGTTATCTAAATAGCTTGGAATTGCACTGAAAGATCTCAAACAGCTGATATACATATTCCCACTAAACAGTTAATAGGGGATTAAAACTAAAGAAAAAATTGTATTTGCATGAAAAGCAAACAGAAGAACTGTACAAATAAAAGTTAAGTGTATGATTAATGTCTTAGCAACAATTTTTTCTCTGGTAGGTAGAAGCTGTCATTCCCATTGCAGCATTTCTATCTACGTATTTGACTGGTGAAACAGTTTGCTGTTCTTGGTCTACATTCCTATGTAGATATATTTGCTGAAATTGTGGGCCTGATTTTGTAGTAAATGCTTTTAGGATTGGGACATAAATTCAGAATGGAGTCCTAACCACCTGCTCATATTATTCACCACCAATTTTGTGCTAAAAACCTTTCGTTTGACTGATCAGTGTCATGCCCAGATTGTTAGAACTGTTTAATGAACTACAATGAAAAAAATCTTTTAAAGACCTTGGATGAGAGAGAGAGAGAGAGAGAGAGAGAGAGAGAGAGAGAGAGAGAGGAATATATGGTATTCTAAGCTAATTACCACAATCTACAGTGGTACCTCGGGTTACCAATTTAATCCGTTCCGTGACTCTGGTCACAACCTGATTTGTTTGCAACCCGAAGCAAATTTCCCCATAAGGTTCAATGTAATTACCATTAATCCATTCCGGCGTCCGCGGACCACGCATCAAAGGCAGAAAAACGGCCACGGACCGCACGGCAGGGCAGAAAAACGGCCGCGGACCACGCGGCAGGGTGGAAAAACGGCCGCAGACCATGCGGCACAGGCGGAAAAATGGCCGCGGACCACATGGCACGGGCAGAAAATGGCCGCGGATCCGGTTCGTACCCCAAGGCGGAGTTCGCAAACCGAAGTAAATTTTTGCAGCCAGAGCTGGTCGTAACCCGAAAAGTTCGTAAGCAGAGGCATTCGTAACCCGAGGTACCACTGTATTTGTACAATCTCTGCATCTTCCTTGGATATAGCTTTGCAAACTTGCACGAGTCAACCTATTGATTTGTTCATTGTTTCCTTGTATCTGTCTCTGTTTTGGGTGCATTATGTCTACAACAGCGTACAAAAAGAGGAACTGAGGAGAGAGAAAAAGAGTTATTATTTGGAGAATGTATTGAACCTGGTGGCTTGAGTTCTAAAACTCCCTGTTCTAATATAAGAAATGTTTCTCTTTCTAAGAAGTATTATATACTTCAATAAAACATAAGCGTATGTTATGAGAAAACACAAAGAAAAGGCTCTTGGGATCAATCCAATGTTTGAACTGTTTAACTAAATCCATGTGGCACTGCAGTTAAGAACATCATACTAGGGGGTTGAGTTCATTTGACTAGGCCACAAAGTGATTTAGAAAGGTTTTCACATGAAGACTGTGGAAATCTAGGCTCATACCTTCATATATCATGTGAATACATCCAGTCAATAAGAACAAATACATACTCCTTCAACATCCAACAGTTCCACTGATTCCTGCATCAAAGACACTTAATATTTATAACTATTCTTATTTGATTGTTAGATCACCCTGGCTCAGTTCACACATTATGCTAAATGATAATGTAGTTTGCTTTTGACGTGTGTAAAATATAAATCCAAACATTGGGTTAAAACAATATGGATTATAGCTTAGTATTGTATGAATCAGGCCACTGTAGTTTATTTAATACATGATGCGGAACTCAACCTGTGGGTAGTTTGCATATGGCCACCAAAAGGGACTTTATGAAGTGACATTTTGTTTTGTTTTTCCCCAGTCTTGACTATCACAATTATTCTCAACAGCTTAACAAATATGTAATACTAAAACTAAAACAAATACAACTATGACTGAAATTTGGGGCTGAAAATTCATTGTGCATAAATCACAATGCCTGTATTTAGCTTTCACCCCTGACCATGTACAGAACAAAAATAACATTCTTCTTCAAGCTGAGGAATTATAATAGCAATGGCAAATATATTTATAATGTTCAGAAGCAGGTGTTTACAAATAAGAGAAAGTGAGGATCTATCATCTATCTAAATATTTTCCCCCTTTTTTTAAAGAGCACACTAAGCTGAACATACCTACTAGCAGCCTATCACGGTTGCATACTTAGTTTGACCAAATTTTGGTGGGAGGTACAATGTTCAGTGATAGGTGGCAACTTTGGTAGACATCTGTCCTAGAAGTAATGGTTTCCTTCTGGGACCAGCTTTTTCACTGCAAGAGAACATTCTGTTGTGACTGTAGGGATACCTCAATGAAAGCATCAGCAATAAATTGTCAATAAAATGATTACTGCAAAAACTGCATGATAGTTGTGAAAATCATCTTGAATAAGATTGCAGTACCTTATAATACAGTTTACATTAGTTTATTGTTGCTTTGATATGATGCAATTGTAATAAAACTCTCTAATACTGTTGGGTAAATGTTAGCTTACAAGTAATGTTTGTGCCAAAATTATACGCACAGCTTATGGTGAATTATTCCCTTGTGTAGACTATTATTCTGAATGTGTGCTATCCTATCAATTTTTCAGCAGAAATATGTCATTTCTACATGGGATCAATACCACAGTTCTTCTGTCAGCAATAATGAAATATGCTTATACATTGGTGGCAAGGATGTAAAGCTCAACAATTTTGGAAAATGATTTATAATAGAATGAAACAAATTTTAAAAATTGGATTCCATTTCAGTCTGCCATCTTTCTATTAAATTTTACTAAACTGTATTTCCATTCCTGCTATATAAGAACAGCAAATTATGTTATGATAGTATGCCATGATGTCTAAAATAACCTCACATTTGAAAAATAAATCTGATACTAAATTAAAGTTAGTATGGAAACTATTGTTGGAATATAATTCTACCCCATGGGCTTATTTGAGTTTCTCTTTACATAAAATTTTAATATTTAAGCTTCCAATGATCTATGAAATCAAGATAGATGACTTCTGGAGAAGCAATGGCGGACTGAAGACAGCTTCACTTTTAGCAGAGCCAACAACCGCAGCAGAATGAAGAGCCAACAAATGGATCAGCACCTCAAAATTCCTCTCCAGATAAAGGGAAGGACTGGTATCACCCATAGGGCTTCATACAGATACTTCCCATGACAAGACTGTAAAACAGCGGTCTTCAGAAGGTTTTAGAGCTCTGGGAGCCAGAAGTGTCAGCTTTGTCATGCCATGGTTTGGAGCCTTCCAAGGGACACTGGGTTCGCCCACTTCCTCTCTTAATCACTTCTGGAAATGGATTCTAAATTGCTTTTTGGATATTAAGAACCTTCAGAAGGACAAGTTCATTGCACTGGGTGATTCTCCTTCAATCCTCAGTGAAAATCCTCAGTAAGTTTCATGTAAGTTTAAGAACTTAAAGAAAAAAATGTATTTGGAAATAAGCAGCAAAAGGGTGATTAGAACGTTGATTTTGGAAAGTTGTAAGTGGACTAAGGGGCCAGACTGACTGGAAATAAGACTTGGAAACTAATTATAAGGATCCTTCCTATGGTTTGTTTAAAATCCTATTAAAATATATATGAAGATTTTGGATCTAAGTATAAGAACATTTTCCATTGGGAATGTTGTCGATTAGAGAAAAACATGATAAGAGGAGACTTGAAGGCTGGTTACTAGAGGCAACCAGAAAGAACTAAAGATTATAATTAAAGGAGAAGACCCACTAATACAGAATGGAGAAAAGTATTTTAACTCTGGAAGAATTCAAGGATATTTGGCAACAATATACTCAGAACTTTCTCTTAAGATTGTCTGATACTATAAAAATTGGTTTTAAAGAGGAGATAGAAGAAAAACAACTGAGAACTGAGAATCAGTCTGTTTTAGATATGGATTTAAAAATGACCAGATACAAGAATGATATTGACAAAGATGCTATTCAGGACTTAAAAATGAAACTGATTGATGTTTTAATAGCTAAAAGGGACACACAAATAATAAATCAGAAGAGTGACTTGGATGTGTGGATTTCAACTCAGAAGAGTGACTTCGACAACTTTCTTATCTTGGACTTACAAAAGAGATGTGTTATACTTATGAAGGAGTTCCTGAGAAAAGATAAAGAGAGAATGAAATGAAACCAACTTTTGGGACACTACTTAAAAGGAATAAAAATCAAGATTTTTGAAAGCAAAAAAATAAGGATTATAAAGTTGGCTTATTTATTCAAGGTTAAAATATATCTTATTATTTTTTCTTAGTAGTTAGGTTTTTCTTGACCAGGATAGAATGTCAGGGCTTTAAAGAATTCTCTATAGATAAGATATGGGAAAAATATTTTTTTGTTGTATTTTTAGAGACAGTGATAAGCTATGGTGTTAAAATTGAAGGAAAGTATTAAACTTGCAAAGGAGTTTCTGAGAGGAGACAAAGGGAAAATGATAAGAAATTGTAGGACATTTTTGGGACATTATTTGAAGGGATTAAAGAGCAAGATTTTTAATACATTAGTGTTTCTCGTAGCTTTTAATGGAATTTTTCTTGATTAAGTTTGAATGATGAGGCTTTAAAAATGTGTTTATAGATATGAGATAAGATATGGGAAGAAGAGATTTTTGTTGTATTTTTAGAAAAAATGATAAGTTGATGTGATGGAATGTATCTACGAAGGAGGAGGTGATGTGATGGAATGCAATGAAGCAGCAGTTTCTCAGGAAGGAGGGAGTACATTCCAGGAAGGGGGCAAGACAAGAGACAGCACAGTCCAGAGCAGGAGCATGGGAAGAGGAAGTGATTTAGGATAGCCACTCCCTAGAATCTCCTAGGGTATAGCCACTAGGTCAGAGTAATACAGATTTAGTCTGGCAAGATTCTGTCTATATGGTGTAAGCAATAAAGGAACCAAACTTGGTTGGACTGTTTCCCTTTTGTTCTTGGGCTGGGCCTAACAATTACTGTGTAAAGTAAAGGAATATGAAATCAGTTTATTTGCTTAAAATTAAAATATACATATTGTTATTTCTGGTAATAATGGACTTTTGTTGATTAGGATTGAATGATGAGGCTTTATTATTTGCTAATAGAGAAAAGCAAGATAGGGGTTGAAGAGATTTTGGGTGATAAGTTACTGAAATTGTTTGTACTTGTCTTGTTGAAGGGGAAAGTCATTTCTTTATATACCTTTTTTCTATATATATATTTTCCTTCCTTCCCTTTTTTTCTCTCTGCACTTTTTATTTTTTCTTTTTAGTATTTTTCTTAGTTTGTATTAGTTTTTTATCTTTGTATTTTAATAAAAATAAAAATCATAATTAGTTAATTAAAAACAATTAATAATTATAAAATATTATAAAAAAGAAATCAGGATAGATTTTGATTTATTATTTGTATTGTGCTGATTATGGTAACTGATACTCAATTAACTGGATTTAACAGTGAACTATAGTTTTAAAATAACACGATTTTTAATACATAGGACTAAATTAATGTTACTTTGAATATCTGTACTCAATTTTATGAAACCTGTAAATCTTTTTTTTATTTATTTTGTGATTTTTTTTTAATTATTTCTTTTCTGATATTGTTTTTCTTTTTTCTAAAATGTTTAATAAAAATAATAATTAAGAAAGCATTAGGAAATCTCCAACCACAGAAACTAAGAAATCTCTCTCTCTCTCTCTCTCTCTGCCACCCCCCTTACCATAGATAGAACCTTTCAAATAAATTCATCTCCTTGATCTTTCTAAAGTAGTAACTTGCTTTTCTTTACATCATTCAGCATAAACAATACTAAGATAAAGCAACACAAAAATGAATAAAAAGATGGGGGAAGGGGGAAGGTAATACCTTAAAGTTGGTATTGCTTCTGTTCCTGAAATTGTTCATAATGATGCCAGATATTCTTTCATCAGGTTTTTGTCAGCCCTTTGAGCTAGGCCAGATCAGAAAACCACAAATTTGTTTGCAATTACATTTTATTGTGATATACTATGGTAACCAAATCTTGAAAGACTGATGAGGAAGGAAAGCCTGGCAGTGGCCAGCACGAGCATTTCTTTCCCTTTCTTTTCTCCCTGGGGCTTTAAGGCAACCTGAAGGACATTGTGCCATACCGGGGGTCTCAACTATACAAGTAAAATGCCAAGAGCATCAGGGCGTGGGTATGGAGTGTGTAGGTGCATTTGGAAGGTTTGTGTCATGTGGGAGAAGCAAAAGGAAACATTTACAGCTGAGGGAGTGGAGCAGCCGTCAGCTCAACAGGGAACTGTGGGTAAAGGAGGAGCAAGCTTGGACTTCACCAAGCCAGCAGCAGAGAAGCTGAGAGGAGAAGTAGAGCCCAGCCCTTTCACCACTCCAGCAGTGATGAGCTGCGGCCAGCCAGCAGCTGGGAAAGCATCTTTCCTTTCTCCCAGAGCACAGACTGAGAAGCTGCCAAGCCAGAGCTTCAGCTGCTGATTTGGACAGCAGCTGACAGCAACAGAAGTCAACTTGCAGGTGGCTAAAGACTCTGGTTCAAGCTCAAGCAACAGATTGTTATAGATGGAATGGGAATAAGATAGAGACATAGATGTTAGTAGAGATATCTATACTACGATCTGATATCAGATCTACAGTATATATAGCATAAGCTTACTAATAAGTCAGTTTGCTAATTATTTTGTAATAAAAGCCTCCCTGGAAACACAGGAGAAATCCAGTCTGTATGGTGCTGGTCTATACCATCTCACCAAAAGAACCTCTCACACCTGACTACATTTTTCTTTCCCTCCCTCTTATATGCCTGGGAGTTTGGATGCAGCCAATCTGAGTGTCTTTCTAAAGTTTTCTTTGTTTCCTGGGCTTAAAGTACATTTGTGTTCCTCTTGTTGAAACTGTCTCTGCATAGTTTCTCCAAGGTAATCTCTGTGGCTCTCTATAGTTCTGTGCTTTCATCATCAAAGAAATAATCTTGCCATAACTAGTACAAATAATCACTAGTGTTTCTAAATGGGAGGGTTCCTACCTGTTTCAACCAAAAGTGAATGACAGAAGTGGTAGGAAAATGGGAAAACAATAGTATACCCTGATTACATAAGAAAACCTTCTGGAGAGAAGAAATAAAAGGCATGTGTAAAAAGTTAGTGATTACGAGAGCGGTTGAAAATGGAAGTCAATTATTTTGGGTAGGGTTAGGGGCAGATAATTTTTAAAAAAAAAATAATTTAGATTTTTTTTTTCAATAGCAGGTGAGATGTTGGAATACATGTTCCTAAAAATAATCCACTATCTCTGATTCCATCAATTATGCAGCATGAAAAGGATGTTTTAGCTCTCTGATTCAGGTCTCCTAGCAGCATGGAATCATTTTGCACTAACATGATACCTTTGGATTGTAAATGAGGGTGAATTTAGGATGGAAATAAGGATGGAAGACATTTCCTTCTCTTTCGATTTCATGCTTATAGAAGCGAAGTATATGATACAGGTATTGTAGGTTTTGTATCTGTCACAGGACAGGACCAAATAAATCTTTGAAGAAAAGCAATAGTCTACAAGTAAATGCAAGCAGCAAAAAACACAAGATGCAGTCTCCCCCCGAGGATTAAATACTGTATACTTAAAGCCATTTTGCTTGTTCTGAGATGAAAAATGCTTCTAGTCATTAATACCTCAGTTTTTCTGTGTAGGCAACTGAATAATTCATAAGACGTAACGTGGGATGAGGGTTTTTTGGTCTGCTGGATAATTTCTGCCAGTTTGGACACATGAACAATAGAGTGTGCGGGATTTTCTACAGAACATCTTGACCTTCTCGTTTCATTCTTGAATAGCCTGTGCTGTGTCTGTGCTAGGCAGACTACTTTTTCAACCATTCCTGGTCAGCAGAGATCTTTCTGTACCACTAGAAATACCATGTATCCAGTGGTTCATCACTGCTCCAAAGTCTTCAGGAGGAGAAATTGCACAGTAACATTGGAAGTGAGACCCTAAAAAGGGCCGTACAGATAGCTTGGGAATCAGCAGGGCTTGACAAATGGAGATGGGTGCATGGGAGAATTGCTGGGTATCTGACACCACATTTCCAAAAAGAGCACTCTCTTGATATGTCTTGAACCAAGATTAGATCATATGGCAACTTGGACCTTTGGCTGATATATTTAAAAAGAAAACCAGGCATCAGACTTAGAAAAGGATTGTACTGAATTTAACTGTCTGCCTTTGAGAGGGTTCTTGATTTTCTTATTATGAAAGGATCACAGTGTAGGGATTTATTTCTCCTTTTGCAAATATACATATCATAACCTCCTTGCTAGAAAGAAGTCTTTCCTCACAGGCACAACCACACTTTTGCTGCCCATTTTAACAGCAGGATTGCAACATTTGTATCATTTTGACTAAGACACACACACTCACACATAGACATATTTATATTTATTTTCCATGAACTTGCCACACATGCAGATGCACACACATATTGCTTTACAATTTAAAATGTTTAGCATGAAACAGGAAATCAGAAATTAAAATATTTAAATATGCCATCTGCTGTAAATTTTCCTGTCTATACAGTTATCCAATCTTTCTTTCTAGATAGATTTAATTGCTCTTGGCAAAATTTTGTTTCTTCTGGTTAGCTCATTACATACATAAACAATACAAAGACACTGAATTTGCACACAGATGCCTTGAAGCAGGTAGTCAGATACTTTTAATACAGTCAAGTCCCTAATAATGTCATTCTAGCATGCTGTTTTATCAATTTCACTTTTCTAGTTTGGGATTTAATAGGATGGGGAATACCAGGAAAAACACAGATTATTTTCTCAGCACAAGCTTACCAACTACTTGTAAGTTGATGAGCATGTCTGAGTGTTGCTAAGCAACCAGTACAGGTTCCTTGCATCAAAATGGCTGTCTGGCATCAGGCTGGTAGAACTGAGTCCTTTAAAAAAGTTTAAAATTATTAACACAACCTGCATAAAGAAATGCACTTTTCAGGTTCAAAAAGAGCCTGTATAGCTTTACATTCCTAAAATCAGACATGAGTGGTTGATAGTAACCTGTTCAGATGTTTTATGTCAGGCTGGCAAACTGCTTTTGTTTAGTTGCTGTAATGGTATGTGAGAAGACCTTGAGAAATGGGACGAAGAAATACTGCCTAGGGAACTATCAGATAAGAGAAGGCATAGCCCCCAGCTACATAATGGGTGGAGAAAGAGGCTCAGAAGGGACCCTCCCTAACTTCTAAAGCTGTAAAGGAGACAGCAGGAGATTTGTACTTTCAAACTTGCAAGATTGATATCAGCCCTCCGAGGTAGACCAGACAGGAAACATGACCCAATGAGCTATTTACAAGGTCTTTCTCACAGACCATTACAGTTGCATGGATATTAAACAAACATGACATACTCCACCTCAGTACAATTGTTTCACTGGTACAACTGTTCCACACCAGTACAACCTTAAAATTTCTTGGAAGTAAGAAACACATCAGACAATAGGATATACAACTACTTTTCTGTTTGTTGCTGGACATCAGAATAGTCAACCCTTAACATGTTGGAATTAGCTTATAAAATATTATTTTTGTAGTGATTAAGTTGTTAACTAAATAAGAATGCAGGTTACCATAAAAATACATTTTATTCATCCCATGGTTGGTACACTAATTATTTCTTGTAGCCAAAGGCAAGCTACACTAATTTTCTACTACAGTCAAAGTTAAACATGTAGCTTTCAAACTGAAAAAATAGATGATTGGAAAGTATGAGATCCAATCCACCAGTTGTAAGTTGTTAGTTGCAATAGTACTTGTATGGTGGTATGGGTAGGTGTCTTCAAAGTTCACCATAAACTTCAACAACTGCTAAACCAGGATCTTCATTCCATGTGAATTACAGTATATAGAGGTCTAGTTACAGAATCTATATCCCTGGCATTTTTTAAATCTATAGGAGCCTATATCACCATGGAGAACCTAGCTATTTTGTTCTTTGAAAGGCATGGTAGAGGATCACTTCTCAATTTCTCTGCTACATTGATGATGATGAACTGAATATGAAACCTGCTTTCTTTTTATACACCAAAAAATGAAAGTAACTCACTTAAAACTCTCACAATTGCAGAGATAATCTTGAAGGAAAATAGGTTCTAGAAATGCAGAACAGCTCTTGGGATAATTATTATTCAGCTCTATGCTTACATCCAAGATAGGTTATCTCCAAGTTACTTTGCATAGGACTTCATATCAAGCAACCACTGTCTGAGTCCATAAAAATGAAGAATTGCCTAGCTACTAGGTTGTCTCAGTTGACCTCCTATATCCCAGTAATAGCATTGGGAGCCATATTTTCAAGCCTTATATAGTGTGACGGTTGTTTGTTTTCCAAGGACTGGAAACCCCACAGCATAGAAGATAACTGTACACAATGCTTTACTTTAGCACACGTCTTCCCCAACAATAGGCTGTTGCCCTGAGTTACCTCCACCCTCTAAGGCTTTACAAGTTGATGTAGCCATATAAATAGGTCTTTGATGCTCAGTCCTTACCACAAGTAAAAGTCTTGACGTTTGTAAAGTGGCATACAGCTTTTGCTTCCCTCCAAATGTTCTGGCATTCATTGGGATTAGGTGCTGTCTCAGCATGGTTGCTCCTTGTTTGATTGCTGTGAAGCAACATGCTCTGCTCTTAAGCAGTGCCGCTGTTGAGCACTCCAGTTGAGCTGTCAAGCCAAGCTCCAGACAGGAATCACATCAAGATGTGCTGCTCACCATAGCATGTGGTCCTGGCAGCTTGCCTATAATGGTTGCAATTGCCCAGACATCGCTTCCTGCTTCCTTGTCTGCTTGCTGTCTTCTCCTTATTGCCTACATACCCACACATGCCGACACATAGACATGAGTCTATGCCGTTTCTCTCAGCAAACTATGTGTTTGTGTGGAAGGAAATGAACCCACCTCCTCTCATGCTTCTGAGGCTGTAAACTTTCATGGCCCTTTGCGGAAAGGGATGAGCTGGGCCTAGCTTCGGAGAAGTGGGGGTGGGAAGCATTTCTACCTGGCTGCAGCTCCTTTTCCCAAGCACAGAAAGCAACCTCAGCTTCTCTCCTCTCTTCCTCACATATAGTGAATCCTGTATCCATTATCTCCCTTGTAGATCTGCTAGTAGATCAGCTTCAAAGCTGCCCCCAAATACTGATTAAGGAGGTTAAACAGCTAGTAGACCAGTTAAAACAAAGCCAAGGCCCTTGACAATGATTACTTCCTTCCAGAACTGTTAAAGACAAATATCCAGTTGTGGACATTTTCCTTTATCCATAAGACCACTGGTTGTTGGTGGGGGCGGCATTATCTCTCAGGGTAAGGATGAATTCCAAGCTACCTTATATTATACTGGAACAGGACTTACCCAACCTGAGGGAGCTTTTTTCATTCCTCCTTGAGGAAAACCACTCAGATAAACTATGCCTCTTCCTTAGCTCAAAAGGGCTTCACAACAGTTCCAAAATTCCACTGAAATCCCTGCCTGGTCAGGCGATTTGTTGGTAGGTCAGTAGCACAACTACACAACTATGTCTTACCTCCAGGTTTTCTGTCTATGAAAATGTACTATTCTTTTTTTTTTTAAGGTGTCACATTAAAGCATCTAGATGTATTCCTTATACAGCACTGAGACTGGAGGCTGGCCTTTCTAGCATGGAGCCAAAGACTGGCAAGTAATTATTTTCATCTGGTTCAGGATCAACATTATTCCAATGGGACTGCTTTAATAATAAGAAATAATTATAGATTTAAATAGTGGACAGTGAGGTCCCTACTTCACTCTGGCCTAGATAAAGCCAAAGAGGTGATTAACCAGAGCATCACAGACAGAGTTTCAGCATGAAACGATAAGGCTATTGCATTCTATAAGAGCAAATCAAAGTTACTTGACAGTCCTGCAGACTGTCTAAATTAATTTATGTATCCAAGATTTCGATTGACATTTTTAAGAGTCCACTTTGACACTCTCACATCAGCAGACTTCAAGGGCAGATATAAAAATATACATGAATTTGAAGAGGTGGAATCAATCAAATATATTATCTTAAGACATAAGCTTTATACCAAAAATTGAAAGCTTTATACACGGTGATGACTGCTATTACTTACAGAAGGACAGGCTGTTTGGATAAGTATTACAGCTCTTATTTGTTGTCTGACACAAACTCAAGAGTGATTTATTCAGTTGCAAAATTCTGTAATCTAACAACATGAATTTATTGCAGCACAGTATTTCTTAAAGGCATGGAGTAAGGCAATGGTTCTTAACTGGGGGTAATTACCCCCAAGGGTGTAATTTGGGCATCTCCTGGGGGTAATGGAACAATTTGTAATTGCTTGTTTGTGAGTTGAGGATCCAGTCTGGGACTGCCTCTGCCAAGATGCTTGTATAAAACAACAGAATCTGGGGTTGTTGGGTTGCTGTTGTTGTTGCCGTTTTTGGTGGGGTTAATGACATTATTCAAGATCAGGAAAAGGAGTCTTTGGGTCAAACAGTTTAAGAAGTACTGGACTAAAGTAACCAACAAATATTGCCTATTGAGGAGTTATTCATTGTTAGATATTATGTTTTGTGGATAGCTTTATTTGTATGTATTCTGTTCTTTGACCATAATAAAGATCCATTGAGTTAAATTCAACTTGAACTTGAGTTACCTAATTTGAAGAGAAGGATTTTTTTAGAATTATTTTGAATAGGCCTTATTACAGTCTTTAACACTCCCATGCTTTCTGATATTCTGTTATGTAATTTATTTTCAAATTTTGCATGCAGGTGAGATGGCTACCTTTGGATTTATGTTTTATATGTAAAACCTAGTCCATATGCAGTGGTAGCCAGAGGTGGGATTTGATGGCAATTAGGAAAAGACTAAGAATACTGAAATATGGATTGATTAAACAGTTATTGGATTTCCTAAATGGAAATCATGCTTCAGCAGGTTTATAATTAAATGGATTTTTAAATGTAATTAAAGAAATAATTACCTTGTCTGTATTAGCAACCACATTGGGTTGGCAGAGTGACAAATCTATTTGCATTGGAGGCCCACACAGAATGGCATATTCATTCCTTGCCCTCAAGTTAGCCATCCTTTTGATGCAGCCTGTTCTCTGGGAAAGGCAGTTGTCCTAATTTACTGATAGGGTGAATTTCATCTTTACAAATCTGAATATTTGAAACCTACAGTGAAAGTCCACTAACAAATTTGCTAACTTTGTTTCTGGTGATGAATTTATATCAGAAATTATACACTTTTCTCAATATATTACCAAATTTCACAGTGTGTATATAATAGAAATATGTGTATAGGCATGAAAACCTATAAAACGATTGCATATTTTAAGTGAGGGACAGAATCTAAAGCAATACAGGGGAACAGAAACAAACAGAAGCATCTTGCCCTTTCCTTAATTTCTGCATGAAACATCCTTTAGTAGATCAACACTAAGTCAGGAAAATTATTGTTATAAAACAATGGTTGAGAATATATAGAAAAATAAGTAGCCAGACCTAAAAAATGCAAATAGAAAATATCATACAAATGAATTAATCATCCCCAAAATGTTTTATATAAGTACATCAAAGATGCTATACAATATAGATCATTCTGTAAATTGCTAAATGTAACTGAATGTGTGTGTGTGTGTGTGTGTTTAACTTGCCTTCTTCAATGGCATATTAGCAGTTGCAAATCAAGTTCCTCCAGATGAATTTGGAGAAATGCTAGAGAAACTTGAACAAATCTCCCCCCATTATAACATGAATTGTTTTTCACTCTGCTTATCCAATTATCGAATGCCCAAAACCATGATCTCTTCAAATTGTCCTTCTCCCCTCATGGAAGCCTGGATTCCACATGAGATGGTAATAAGCACCAGCTTGTGATAAATATTCATATGCATAGAACCTTTCCCTCAGAAAGGCTCAGAGTCTAATTGATGCAGATCTTCAAAGTATGTATTCCACCTACATACAATCAAGCTTCATCTTCCCACATCAGTTTTCTCAAACAGAAACCTCACAGGTAATGAAAACAGAGAGGAAAAGAGACAGTTCTAAAAGTGAAGGTTAATTTATATAGGTTTAAACCAGACATATTCCTAGAAAGGAGTCCTAAAAAACAGAATGCTTAGTTGCTCTTCCTCACGAGGAATATCTTTTTTATGTTAAGAATCCTTGTCTTAACTGTAGATATTTGAATAATGGAAAGGGATTTCAGGAAAAATCCTGAGCAGGATTTTTCACACATTATCTTGTTTTGCACTGAAGAGAAATGCAGTACACAATTATGTATAGATAATTTCATAGTTTAACAAAATTAACGTTCTGCTGTTTTATGCGATTGACACTGATTCTGTGCATATTTGATAGGTGTCCATATCCTAGGTTTGTCTACATGGAACGCTAGACTATCAGCTGGCATATATCATCTGGTATATATCAAAGATATAGATTTATATCAGTGATTCTCAACCTTTTTGAAGCTGCCGCCCCCCTAAGGAGCTGAAAATTTTTCAACGCCACCCTTTGTGAAAATCCTGTAATTTAGGGTATGGGGGGGGGAGTTATTGAATTATAAAAGGCAAAAATTTTAAGTAATTTTTTTCAGTAGACTTACACACCAAATTTGTGTGGGAATCGCACGGGAAGACAGCTGATGCACGCCCTGCGATTAATCGCGTGGGAAAACAGCTGACGCATGCGCTGTGCTGATTGGGATCGGAGAAGAATCATAGTGTCGAGTTCTTCAAGGTCAGCCTACCTAGAATACAAATTCGTCTCACCATTCTTAGAAGTGCGTGAGGGCAGCCGTCGCGTAAGTTCGTTTTATTGCTGGTACAAATGGTGTAAACCGGATAATCGATTTAATAAATTTTTTGGGGAGTTTTAAAATTAAGTTTGAATGCCAAAACATGCTCATCGCCCCTCTACCACCCAAAACATGCCCACCACCCCCCTACCGCCCAAAACAAGTTCACTGCCCCTCAGCATCCTCCCACTGCCCCCTGGGGGGCGGTACCGCCCCCGTTGAGAACCAATGATTTATATGAATAGCATATGACTTAAATTTAAAAAAAAATGTAACACTCAGGGCATCAATACATCCACAGATATCTCTTTTAGTGCTCTCTATTAGTAAGTCTATTTGCATGAGATGTTCCCTTAGATTTTCAATAAAAAGTCTAGGAATTATGGAGACCATTCCAGAACCTTTATCTTTCTTTCCTGTGAGTACTTCATGATTAACTTCAAGGCATATGGTGGATTTTGCTGAAATATCCAACAACTTTTCAGCTTCAATTTCCTCAGTGACTGTGTACATAAGCTTCTAGAATATGTTGATGTTTACCTGAATCCATCCTTCCACCTGCATAATCTTTCCTGCCACAACCCAACTGCAAAACATAACAATGCTATTGCCACAGTTAATGACTGACAAGGTGTTCTTTTCTCTACATGCTTCACTCCTCTTTCTCCAAATGTATCTCTTGTGGCTGTAGCTGAATTCTTGTTTCATCAGTTCAAAGCACTTTGTTCCAAAACATTACAGGCTTATCAAGGTTTTCTTTTGCATACTTTAAATGGGGACTTTTGTGATGTTGTCAGAGAAGAGGTTTTCTTCTAACAACTCTCCTGTACAGATCACTGTTGTATAAGCAATGCACAAAACACCAGGGAAGGCAACAGAGAAAGATTCCTTCAAAGTCCTTATGGTGTCCACATCAGCAGACTTTTATTTTGATTTGTGATCTCAGACTAATCAGGTTGTTGCATTCTCATCTCAGAGGAGTTTGCCTGATAAGAATTTCAGTTAGTGCCAGTTTTGATTATGGTCTGTTATAGTGACTAAAGGTCACCCAGACATTCATCTTTCCTGTCTCCATTGGAATCAGTTGGATATAAATAATCTTTCACTGAAATTTGTTAGCAGTGTTCCACCTTCTTTAGCCCAGCACTAGGTACAAATAGCTGATTTTAAAGTATTTCAGGTGCACGGTGTTCTGCAGCATGGGCTATATTTAGTTCCCTTATGCACAATGGCTGATTGCAGAAGGTTCATTCATGCAGCCAACAGATTGTGGGAACAAGTCTCTGCATGACTGATTTGCTGACTCCAACAGGAAAAAAACATGATTGGTCATAATCTGGAATGTGAAACTGACAGTGATGCTGATTGAATATTACATTTGGATCTACCTTTTGCTGCTTTGTTATCTCTAGATTAAACTCATAACTATACTCCTTAGTCAATATTGGCAGATTGTTAGTTGGTGAATAGTTCATACATCAGAAAGATCAAAGAGAGAACTATTATCCATGTTACCATATTGTAGGCAATATTCTGGACCTAGTATATACTATTCTATAAGCCATCATGTGTGATTTATCTGGCTTTAGCACTGCAGTTGTGTGCACCCAGTCACTGACGCTTATAAGCCATGGTTTATGGCTTAATGCATTATGTGAATCTATCCTGTAACAACATTTTGCCTTGTGTTTGCTTTTTCTGAAACATCATGGTAAACTCAACATTCCTTCTCAGTCTAGAGCAAGATGACAGGAAAGGGAAATAGTATAGCAATATGCCCTAGGGCAGGGTTCCTCTCTCTCCACAACTGAATTGCTTTCACATTTGAGGAGGTACATATGGCTCTCTTGTAATGTCTGTTGTATGAGGATGGATGTAATGGCATGTGGGAATGGTCTTGGGAGACAGGGCGAAGAGACATAGACAAGGGAATGGTCAGATAAAAGGCAACTTAGCCTGCAGTAGGAATGTGGGTGGGGCAAGTGGCTCAGAGGAGACCTTCCCTAGTTCCTTGGGCTGTAAATGGGACAGGGGGAGAAATATACTTTCAGACTTGCAAGATTCTGATAATGTAACCTTACAATAAAGTGGAATTAGCTCATCTGGCCATGCTTCCTGTCTGGTCTACCTCAGAATGCTGACAATGGATTAGCTGCCCTGCTGTAATGGAATGGAATGAGAGGAGTCAAGGACCAAAGCATCTCCTCAGCCCCCAGCGTGAGCATGGGAAAGCGAAGAAGACGAGACTAGCACCACCCTAAGGAATTCATAGTGTTTAGTTGCTGGCTTGGGGAGTTTAGAGTCAGTCTGGTGAGATTCTGTCTAGCAGGTGCGAGCTAATAAAGTAACTGAGCTGTTCCAGAACTGTCTCGTGGAGTATCTTGGGCTTAACCTGACATCAATCTCACCAGACTGACTCTAAACTCCCCAAGCCAGCAACTAAACACTATGAATTCCTTAGGGTGGTGCCAGTCTCGTCTTCTTCGCTTTCCCATGCTCACACTGGGGGCTGAGGAGATGCTTTTGTCCCTGACTCCTCTCATTCCATTCCATCACACCTGCAGATGTCTAGCAGCCCTGCCACTATGGCTGCCAGTGTGACTATTAATGAACAGGCCATGAACCCTTTGGGGATCTGCTTCCTACTTGCTCCCAAATGTAGCATTTGCCTACCTCCCTCTTATGGATTTTCAGTGGATGAAAAGTAGCTCATGTTGGACCCGGCAACTCTCATTGAGCAAGCATTTGCTTTTCGTGATAACCTGTTTTGTAGGCGTTAAAGAGCTATTACTGCAAACATTCCACTATGCTTTGCTTTAAATAAATATATATAGGTAGCTTACGCCATGTAAGTTGTCTGGGGTGGGCCACCTTTGGGCAGAAATCAGGTAACAGTCATGTGTGACTTACAGAACCTAGTTATATATGAAGCAGAGGTGCATCTGCAAGATCACCCTGTCTTGGTAACCCTCCCAATCCTTACTGACATACCTAATTCCCCTACTGTTGCTTGGAGGAGCAGCTGACAGGGTCACAGCTTGCTAGCAAGCTCCTTGGTATTTCATATCTTTCATAAACTTTTATTTAGTTTTACGTGATTTTATCAGTTTATCTTACCTTATTTTAGCCTGTAGTTAAGGAACTTTTGTTTTAAGTAAAGGTAGTAAGGTTTCTAGCTACTTGAATAAGACTTCAGTTAACCAGTTGGATTGGACTGGATGGGAAGATGGAAAACAGGAAGAAGAGTCAGCATGCATACTTTGGGTCTCAGACCATACCTAAGCCTTTGAAACAGCTGAAATTAGACAGATATATAATGAGCAAGCAGCCAACTCATGTAATTAATTCAAGGCCCCTTTATTCCTCAGATGGAAACGATTCTCTGGAGTAGGATTTACTAGCAGAGAGTGAAATCCAAGAACTCATAGAACTTTCTTCTCCCCTGAGGGGGAATCAAGCTACATCAATGCCCCCTACTCCCAGGTTGTTGCTGTTTGTTCAGCAGCTGCATTGCTTGTGCAGGATGAGGTTGATAGATACCTAAAAAGGGAGAATGCAACTGACTTTATAACTCGGCAATGCTTGCCGGCAGCACAAACAGTGATTTCAATTTTGTGGTTGCTGACTACAATCAAGCACAAAGTAGACTCTCTAAAAGAGTCTTTGGTAAAATACACTGGAAGTCAATGAAACAAAACTGCAGAAATTGCAAAGGAAGATGCCTCTTCACCTAAAGTTGCTCAATGCACTCTACAGGCAGCACACAGAGAAGAGAAGGTTGATTTCACTCCCAAACTCAGCTAGAGAGAAAAGGCTGTTTGTGGAGAGCTTAACTTTTTGTGTGTGTGTGCCTTCAAGTCAGTTTGTGACTCCTGGTGACTGCCTGGACAAGTCCCTGCTGTTTTCTTGGCAAGATTTTTGGAAGTGGTTTACCATCCATGGTTCCCCAGCTGGCCTCGTGCCTTAGGCAGGTCTAGTACTCACAATCTCCCAGTGTCTAGCCTGGTGCTTTAACCACTACACCAAACTGGCTCTCTCAGAGAGCTTAACTGGCAAGCAGGAAAAAGGGAGAGAAGAGTCAACAGCAATTACCATTTGCAAATTAATCAGATCATGTTACAACTTCCGTTTATAAAACAGATTGATAAAAAGGCAGTAATACTGTGCTTGACTCAGTTACTCCATTGTGAAAAGTACTTGGTAGACTCATTGAAAGTTGAATGGCTACCACCCAGAGGAAATTACAAGCAAATATTAATAACATTTAAGCAATTTATAGTCTTCAACATGTAATTTAAAATGAAGCCTTTCTTGAGTAACTTCTCGATATTTCTAACGCCATATGTATGTTTGGCTCAGAGAAAATAAGTCCACTTTTAGAACAATCTGGTCAAGAGAGCACTGTCACCTGAAAGTCCAAGTGCAACAATATGAGCTCAGATAATTCCAAGGACTTTTTACCAACAACACTCTTAAGAAGGAAATCTGCTGCATTACCTACTGTAAAAGAGATTAATGATGAGTGCCCCGAAGAGAGGCTAATAGACTCTTCTGGTGACTTGCCAGATTTAGAGCAAGTGGACATTATAAAGAGATTAGATGAATTTGAGAGAAGTGTTAATAGCAACACACATAACAGCTAAACCATTAATTGATCTGGTTTTATCTACTGATCAAGACTGTTATAATAAATTTGAGAGACAAACTGTCATCTCTATGAGAAGCCCAGGTATGCAGATCACCAATGAAGGGTTCTTAAGGACTAATCTGATTTCTTCCAGCCAGTCACTTGACAAAACACCATAACAGCTACCTGTAATGGTTTCAACACATACAGATCTTGTGAAAAAGGCTAATTTCTCACCTTTATTAGATCAAGGAACACTTCTAACATCTATACTTTACTTCTTAGCAGTCTCTCCCGCACTCCAGCAAACATCAACAAATTAGCTTTGGGGCCAGATGAAGATGCCAGAGACCAACCTAACATAGGAGAACATTCACCATCATCCAGCAAGGATTTGCAGAGAGAAGATCAGCTATGGATCCTATGCTCCTCCCAGAACTGTCTATCTAAACATTCAAACCATGGCTACTTTTCCAAAAGTTAACCTTAATTATAAAGAATATGCATCATCTCACATTACTGGTACTCAGGAGGTCCTGCCTCTGCCAGTGCTTTTCACTGAGTGATTACTGAATACTTCCAAAACCCTGACAGTCCTTTTATGGAATGTCACAGGATGGAATGCCAAGTCCAAGATTCTTTCTTTATAAATAATGTCACTAAGTTTGATAAATGTTTATTTCAACTGACAGTTTGTTTCCAAGTGGATAAAATTCCCTTTCTCTAGCACTAGTCCCTGGAGCAAGATGGGACTTAATGTATGGGAGTCTGAGTTTATAAATCTCAACCAAGCTACATTCTAAAAGTACATAGCTAGGCCCAGTGGAGCATTATAAAATATCTGCGTTGCCTTATTATTATTGGTCAGTGTTTACATCCCACATCAGCGAAATAGGTCCTAAATCAAGAGCTTATGGCCAAAAAAGTTTACCTAAGCAATCTTACATCTATCCTTCTACTTATGTAATAGTTTCTGCTGATTTCAATGTGTGGGTGGGGAGTAAATGGGAAAACCATTTTAAGGCATTTTATGCACAAAAAGGCCTGCTGAAAGATCAAGGAACACAAGGATGGATGCATTACCTTCATCCTGGCTCCACTACAGGTCATTACAAGCATGACCAAAGCTGTCTCAGTACTCAATCCTGGCCTGAAACCAAATGGGAACAGGTCTAGATAATCCGTTTCCTCCAGGGTTCTCATCAGCTGCAAACTGACTACCTTCTCAACAAATTTCCCCCAAAAGGGAAGGCTGGGGACTGGTCAATATTTATTGAAAGCCATTGGGTCCAAAAATGGTCTCTTGAGACCACCACCTCTTTCAAGGCAGGAGGCACTACCCCCTCTGTCAAAAGAGGCCAACATCACAGCATGGACCCATCTGTGGGTCACCTACCTGACAGCACAGACAGCCCTGTCCAGTTCTTCAGTAATCACCAGCTCAAACTCATCCCATATCACACCACCAAACCATTCCCTGTTGAGAATTTTAACAATTATTTGGGGAAGGGATATGGCATATATCCTAAAAATTGGAAGGAATATAATACAATAACTCTCTCAAATCATGTTTCTCAAAAATCAGGGAAAACACACACACGTGTATGCGTGTGTGTGGTGTGATAGTTACATTAATCCATAAATATAGTGCTATTTCCCTTTGTTATTGGAGTCAGTACAAGCAAATGAAAATGGAATCGCTAAGAGTAAAAATCCTGGGGAATTATTTTTTTCTGAATGTAGTAAAATTAAAGGCCAATACGTAGTCTGCAAGTGAAAAGGCTCTTCTGTTTACTTTTATAGAAGTTTCTGGAATAATAAAGCCTAAAGTTTAGGGTTTCGACAACTGCTTTAAATGAAAAATTGATCAAGCAATTAAGAGCATGATGACTACTAACAATACATAAGATTACCTTTATGAGCAGTGGTAGTGGTATAGTTTTATTAATGTTATGACTCAACAGAAGAATTTAGCTTCACCATCATTCTCTTTTGATGCCCTTTGGAAAGATTTGTGCAAAATGGTCAAAATTCCAAGAATGTGCCAACATTGTTTTATTTTTATTTTTTTGAAAACTACTACCTATAATTTAAGGCTGGCTGTGGAAATACTTACCTAAGTTCCCCATCATTTGTAATTAGAGTTGATTACTAGGGAGAAGACTTTCTTCAGTAGTGTACATTCCTTCTCAACTCTGAATGGCTCTTAGAAATGCTCGCCTGAAGCCACATATGGATTCTTCCCAGCACTGAGGAAGACATCTTATGGTCCTAAGCTTTTAAAATAGCTCAATTTTTATTTTGGCTGCTACATTATCTTTACCCTACTTTTATTTTTAAGCTTATTTCTATATAGTCATATATTTATATTGCAGGTCTGGTTTAGTAATCGACTGGAAAAGCAAGTTACAAATCTAAAAGGTATTTCACAATCTATCTCATTTGCAATTGGATAATTTTGCTTTAGCATTACCTATCCTTCATAGTAATCTATTGATCCTATATAAAAATCACATTTTAAAAAATCACTTGTTGATATTATCCTTCCTTTCCTTCATCTGTCTATTGCTCAGGCCCTCACTGGACTTAGATCTGTGCATCGATGGTTTTGCCTTCATTATGCCTGAAGGAAAATGTGCAGCTGTCTATGCTCTTACCTCTTCATTTGCAGCTCTGGAAACTGGCAAATTTCTGCTTGGCATTTCCACATGAAGTGCTGAAATGTGTGTTCTTCTTTGTGCTTACCATACGGTGATCATAATTCCTTTATTATAAAGGATAGTCCTTTATTTTAGAAAGCTGCCCTTTAGATTTTTGTCACTTTTGTCCCTTATTTTGGTCATTTAACTTTTACCGTACAAATGGTACCACTTAATGCACAGTCTTCCACATTCATGTGAAAAATATGGAAATTGAATTGTCTTTTAAAAATAAATTTACATGTACTGTTTGATTTTAGATATTTTTAGAAAATGCATTTTTGTAATTTTTTTCTTGGATTTGCTCTTGAATTTTCCTTTGTAAAGCAAAGTTATAAACATAAACAATTAACATTTTGTATCCTTATGAACTGCTTTCAGATTTGCTGCTTCTTCAGGTTTGTCTTTTATTCTTTCCAAGAAATTATGTTTGCTGTAGCTTACCAGTATGCTTCAGGACAAACTGTCAATATCTATACTGATTCTAGATATGCATCTGGGGTTGTATAGGATTATACACTTATTTGGGAGGAATAGGAATTTTCAACTCTTCCTGGTTCCTTAAAAAAGCATACCTCTCTTGTACTTGCTTTGTTGGATACTCTCCTGTGTTGTAGCTGTTACTAAGGTATTCTTCACTTCTAGGAAATGGTTTAGCAGATTTTGCTACAAAGCCCATGGTCTGCGTGGCTCCTGAGGTTTCTCTAGAGGGTTTTCTGTCTGCTCTTTTCTATTTACAAGGCATATTTTGCCATCAGAAGCACCCACTGAAGAAAAGGCACTTTGGACAAATAAAAGTGCAAGCTTGAGGCCCACGCACTGTGGAAAGTACCAGAGATCAGCGGCCCCAAAGCTATTTTGTCTGCTCTTGCTTGTGCTACACATTCTATGAGTTGCCCTAAGAAAGCTGCTATGTGGCATCAGCTTATAAAATTTTGAGTTGTTCATCAGTTCTCAGCAGTGATTTTAGGTGTGATTTCTACATGTGTCCTCTGCCTTACTAATAATGAAACTGGAACTTTGAAACTATCTCACTGCTAGAGATGCCCTTGTTAAGGCCTTGAATATTAATCTGAAGGCCCAGTGTGCTACTAACTTTCAATCATCAGGTCTCATTGAATGACTTAATGAGGACCTTAAAAATAATTTGGGTAAAGTAACTCAGGTTTTTCATAGCCCATGGCCCGATGCATATTATGAGAATTTGAAACTCGCCTACCAGATCTTTGGGTCTAGATGCTCCTTGAAGTTCTCAGAGGCTGCTTGATGCAACCCTACCCCCCAGTGGGGTTTCATATCAGTGAACCCAATGGGGTTTCAGTCTCATATCAACTCTTGTTTGGAAGATGTGGCTCTCAAGGGCTAGTTGGATGCATTAGTTTCTGTAATAAGCACAGAACCAACTGCTGTGCATTCTTGCATTGATTCCTGGGGAACAATATCCTAAAATTGAAAACAGAGAGTGGTTACAGTTAAAGTATACCTGAGAAAGAACTCACTTAGTCCCAGGTGAAAGGGCCCTTATCAAGTATTATTGACAACTCCCACTTCAGCTAAATGTCAAGGACTGTCTCAGGGGAGGTGGTGTGATACTAGTCACACTTAAAGAAGATGCTTCTATGAGATGTGGGCACTGCTGCTGTGCCTCAGCTGCTGTTGCTAGAAAAGGGAGGAGTGACCATGTAGCCCGAACCATCAATTTAAAAAAGACCAACTGCCATGAGGTTGGACTAATCAATGTGCAGAGAGAATGACAGCATTGTCTAAGGCTGCTTATCTGTTACCATGGATCCTATCACCCATACTATGGGGGGTTCTGGAATGTTGGGGAACCCTAACTTACGGTTGACTTTGCTGAATGTATCTTCATTTGCAAGTAATCAGTCTAGTTGTTGGATCTGTTCCTATTCGATCAGCCATTCAGACCAACCTAGTGTATTGACTGCAACTGCTGCTTCATTTAGAGCCTCCCCAAATCAATTTCTGTTCTATACTGCATATTAAACCAAAACAAATTTGCCTTCCCTCTGCATTGAGTAACTCTCAGACTGCCCCGCCATCTCTGCATTAAACAAAACCACATTTCTCAGGATTTTGGCTTCATGGTGACATGCAGTTGGTTCTTTATTAGGAAGCCAACACTGTTAATTTCCTCTCCCGTGTGTAAAGATCCTAGGGTGCAAACATAATTTCAAAAGCCTTTCCTCAGTGAAATTTTTGCAACTGCAAAAACCATCTCCTTTATGGGTATCATATCAATATTTTATACTGAGATCGTGATAATTGGTACTAATTCTTCCCTTCCCTTCACCTGAAGACAGCACAAATACACCCTAATCAGTCAACTTGTACTGGCTGTGGCTTATTCAAACACTACAGGATATATTTTGGACTGAGAATTGTGGACTAAATCAGACTGCACTGCTGAAATTATCACTCCTGATAATAAGGGTGTGTATCTCCAATTGTTTGATGCCTATCTGACCACAGCAAGGCATTATTGGATGTGTGATAAGGAGGCCTCTAAAATACTGCCTGGAAAATGTGTGGCAGTTGCTCTTGTTATGTTTTTCCTGATATTTCTATATGTTATGACATCAGTGCCTCTTTTAAACACTACTTTAAACATGGAGCAAATCCTTAGTGGAATACAATTCCTTTATACAAGTTATTTCCTTGGAAAATACTATTGCAAATGTACCAGCAGAATTAGAGAGACACTTTCTGCATCTGTGACGCTATCCTCATGCTACCCATGATGCTGAAGGCATTGGTCACACTAGCCTCAATATTCGCCTGGCCTCAGATTACCTTCTTGCTTCCCAGGGTGGTGTTTGCAAATTGGTTAACTCCACCTGCCGAGTATGAGTATAGCAGAGTGGAAACTGATGCTGATATTTTTCACCAACAAAATATTTTTCATCCTCTTGCATCCATTTTATAAAGACGCAGACATTGGTGATTTTCTGAGTTGGGTTCGGTCATTTTTACCCGATCTTTCTTGATGATATCTGCTACTGAAAAAGGTTATTTTTTTTAATCTTTATTCCCACATTAACACTTTTGATCCTTATGTACGTTTTACTTGTGGCTCATCCTGTGTCAAGGTTAGTCTCCCCTGCTCTTCATGGCTAGTCTGTACTTGTAGTAAAGATAAAGGAGAAGACTCTCCTGGCACTATCAAGCTCTTTCTCCATATGAGTTTGAGTTTTAGGGGACAAATATAAACAGAGGAAAATATGGAGGGATGGAATAAGAATGAAAAAGAAAACATTAGTTATACTTCTAGTAGTTAACTTTATAAGTCACTGGTTCGAGATGGGCGGTTATATAAATTGAATGAATGAATGAATGAATGAATGAATAAATAAATAAATAAATAAATAAACAAATAAATAAAATGTAACCAATGTGCCACATATTCTTTAATTTTTCTATTAATTTTTATTTTATTTATTAATCAAATTTATATGGCCGCCCATCTCACAAAAAGTGACTCTGGGTGGTGTACAACAATCCAATAAAACAATAAATATATAAACAATCATTACATAAAGCCATTATATTAGTAATTATTAAAAACATTAAAAGCTATAAAAACAGGACCAAAACAGAAAAGGAAAATAATAAGCAAAGGGACGTTAATAATAGAGCCATCTCACTAGCTCACCTGTCCCCTGGGGTCCCCAGGCCTGCTGACATAACCAGGTCTTGAGGGACCTTTGAAGATTCAGGAGTGATGAGGCCGATCTCATCTCTGGGGAGAAGGTTCCACAATGTGGGTTCCACAGTACAGAAAGCCCACCTCCTAGGGTCTCCCAAACATAGCTCCCGAGATAATGGAACCTGTAACATATCCACTCTGCTAGATCTAGTGGGACAGGCAGATGAAATAATAATGAAATAATTGTAGGATTATTTATATATTTGTGCCAGTGTACTGCCAAGGACTCCAAATACCTATAGAATGTATGTCTTTGGAGAAATGCAGCAGATTCAAGGATCTGTACTGATTGCCTCCTTATTTCTATTCCTTCCTCAGTTAAGTACAGGGTCAGCTTGTTAGGTAACAATTAGAGTCTTGGCAGCTATCATATATCAAAGTGTTTGATATATTGATGTTGCATTTCAAATAATGTTACTGCAGCCAATGTTTTCACACTTTAAATGATACCCATTCCTGCCTTCTTGTTATCGTGCATCTTTATCAATTATAAAGCAGTTCTTTCCTGTATCCTATATATTTGAGATCTCTATAGAATGTGTGCATCCTTGAACTGTTTTTGATCAATGTTTTATATAAGAGCTATGTAACTTTGGGACTCTTGATCTTGGCTTATCTGGTTGCAAGAGACCAGTGACTCACTGTAATCTGCTAGCTTTAGTTATAAGAAAAAAAATTGTTGGATCCTTTCCAGTTGTTGTTTTTTGAGTTTTCCGCCACATTCTTTCATATAACCATCATTTCTGCTTTATCTCACTGCCTTTCATGTAGTATCACACAGACCTACATCTCTTTTTGCTCTGAGATCTTTTCCCACTTCAGTCAGAGAATATGTTACATTATTTCCCATGATTTGTTGCTGGCCTTTCCAATCGAAGAGTTAAAATATATTCACCCGTTGCACAACTTCACAGAAATTGTCCAATGGCAGATTTATAAGCAAGCTTTATTTTCAAATTGTATAATCACTTCTGCTCTTTGCAGTTCTACTTGCCATAGAGAAAAAATTGTTACAAAAAATTGTTAACTGCTAAATTTAAAGCAGAGCACATTCTAGCATGATTTAACTGCTTTGGAAAGGGATAATATATTTCCTTTAGCTTTAATTATGATATAGGTACTATAGCTTTTGCCCTCCAGAGATAACAGATCTGTTGCTTAGCAATGGAGGCCTTTGTGGAAATTAGTGTGAATTTCAAATGCACAAAACATGTCATATTAGGAATGTGTTTCAAAATAATGAATTCCTCTGAGAATGCTTATTAGGATCAGCACAGAATCAACCTTCCAGGAGCAATACCAACAAGACATCTTTAGATCCTCTTTACAAATAAAATTATTATAATGCTTTCCATGCATGATGAGGTATTCCCAACTCATATGAAAGAAATATGAAATAATTCATTTAAGTTAAGAAGATAATTTTAAAAAGTGTTTAGAAATAGCAGTATATGACTGTCCAGATGTTGATGAACTCCTCTGATCCCCAGCCTGCTAATGTATTAAGATGTATAATGAACTTGCAGTTCAACATTATCTGGAAGATCCCAGGTTGAACAAGAATAGACATTTGTCAGAACCATAATGGAACACATCCGGCATTAAGAGAATGCCAAGGCATAGCCTGCCTACTTACAACAAAGGGATTTACTGGATTCCAGATCAACTGTACCAAGGCAGCATGATCTTGCTGAATGAGTTTCACATGTATGGCATCCTCTAGGTGACCATTTTAGTACAGGATAGATCATGCGCTTTTTCAAAACTGGCAGGCATAGATCCCACTTTCAACAATATAAAATATTGATTGACAACACAATTTCTTTAATAAGGCTTTCATTAAAAAAATATTCTCATTCAATCCTCCTTGCTTGGCATGAACCTATCACAACTCTAATAGAAACTTGTTTGTGAAAACAGGATACACACTTGTGTTTAGAAAGTGGGAAATTGTGATGGAATGGAATTATGAAGGCCAGGCTCAGAGAGATAAACATTTTCTTAGCCCTCCAGAAGAGCATGGGAGGAACAAGAGGATGAGACTGGCACCTCCCTGAGGAATTCACACTGTTGTGGCTGGCTGACTTTGGGAGATGAGGTTTCAGTCTGGGAAGATTGATGTCAGGCCTAGCCCAAGGAACCCTTCATAATTCCATTCCATCACAGAAATGGTGCCTTAAGTATAGAAATAGGATGGACACAGTATGGTTTAATCATCATAAAGTAGCTCATGTTATCAGATAATTATTCATTCAAAGCACATCTCCTAAATTAAAAAAAAAAATCCCATAAGATCAATTAGAACAGGACAGCCTTTGTCCATAGGCTTAGAAACATATCACTCAAAAGAAAAAATTGGTAAGGAACAGAAAACAAGCCAACTTGGGTATATCTCAGCTTAAGGCAGAACTTCTTAAAATGACCAACTGCAGTAGAAAGAGTTCAGAAATAAGTCAGTGGAGTTGATCTTTAGCATGGGACATGGAATGGTCCTGAATCTCTCCCTTCAATTGGTATTGGTATTTTCTACTATATTACAGTATTAAAACTTTTTAAGATTTTTGAGTTTCTACACATGAATTGCATTTTGTGGATTTAGATTGTAGCAGTTCAACTTTTTCCTAACTTGTAAGACAAGCTACATTTTATTACTGAATATTTCTCATCTTTTGGGATATTCTGGAAAATAATTTTTCACATAAATGGAAAGCTGAGTGAGTCATAAAGGTCAATGTATTGTGTGAAAAATAAATCACATTGTATAAAAGCTTTGGCATGTATATTGTTCATTGCTAATCATTTTTATTTTCTTAACTATAAATAACATATTTTTTAGGTGAAACAATCTTCTTTGGGTAAACAATTTGGCTCTACAACAGTGTCTTGGATGTAACTTATTAAATAATGTTGAAGAAAAAACAGCTTTCTCCTAGTGGATGGGACATACATTCTCACTATGTCTAACTCCCTTTTATGGAACCTATTCAGATATATGACGCTGCTGGGATAATGTGTCATTATTGTTATCCTCATTTCTAAATTATTTCTTCCAGACTGTTGTTTCAAAAGGGCTGCTCTATACTCCGAAAAGGTGGTAATTTATGTACTCTGAAACAATTGGTTGCTGGTTTAATCTCCAGCATTTTCATTTAAAATTGATACCAAGAAAGGTTAGATGTGAACTGCTGAAGACCCACTGCCTAGTTACTGAATAGCAAATACTAAACTAGGCTGACAAATGATCTGGCCTGGTATAAAGCAATTTTGTATGTTCATATGTGTTTAAAGGATCTGAAATTATCCCAAGATCTCCAGATATTGTTACCAATCTGTAATTGTAATGAGAGGTGAAAAGGATTAAATAAGGACAGGAGAATAATTAGATTAATTATAATTAATTTTAATTAAACTTAAATACAAATGGTGTCAAATTTGATTTTTGTTGTGGCTTCTCCCACCGCTTCTTGGAATGCAGCCTCTGCTTGAATACCGTATCACTCAAAGACCACATAGGGCCCTCAATCAAGAAAAAAGTTGCATGCCCCTCTTTTACACAAAGTGCCCAACTGAACAACCTGGACAACTCCACATTGTCAGCCTAGTGTAAACAAGACATTTCATAATTATTTGCACAGAAATTCACATTAAAAATGAAAACTGGAATGAGTCATTGTTCTCTAAATATCTTGCTGCCTTTATCAGAAATTTTCTATGCGCTCACATTCTCTATCATTTCTTCCACCCACTTGACATAACATGATCTTTTCTGAAGCTTTTCATTGCTATTTTTGAAGGTCTACAAAAAACCCTCAAGTCTGAACATTCGTTTTCATATGAAAAGACTTTAAAATGGTGCTTCTGATTTTTCAACCAATACACCAAACATTTTTAATTGATAGTTCCAAGAATAGACATAGCTAGTTATAATAGCCATTTCCCTATGAACTGCTACAGAAAAACAGTTTGTCTTCATAATAATTGTTTGCTTCAATTATTTCCATGGAAAAATATATATAGATTACATATAAGGTCAAGGTCAAGTTTAACTTTAAAATTATACATCTGAGGTCTGTTTTTAAGAAAGGAAACAATTCATTAATGGCTAATAATAACTCTAGAAAGAAATAGAGTTAAGGAAGTCATCACTTTTTCATCTGCAACCACTATACAATGTGGAGCTTTGTTTTTATATGGCAAAAATAAATGAATACATTTGTTTACAAGGATAATGTTGCATAATGGCATGAGAGAAAGAGAACTAAACAGACAGCAACTTATATAAAGCTCATTAAAAAACAATCTTATAAAAATACCACACAGAAGGGAAGAAAAGGGAGAGGGGGAAAACTACTCTATTATTCAGTATACAAACATAAAAGCTTCCATAAAATAAGAAATCCCCTCAAAGAGTATAAAACATCTCTCATGAATTTCCAGTGAAACTCCTTTTAGCAACAGATTTTTATATCAAATGTGACAGTTTGACAAATCTGTTTAAATAACTACAAATATATATATTTTAAAAAATATATCTTACCTACTTCAGCACCCTGCCCTCTTCATTTCCAAGTTTAAGCAAAAATATATATTTTAAAAGGAGGAACAAAATAATAAGCTTTTATCTAGAATGTTTTAATAAATCATTTGAGATACATTTTAAAGTACTGTTGCCTTCTGAAACCAATTCCTATACATGTTTCTTTAACCATGGATGTAAACTTTGTAGAAGAGTATATGGACACAGGTATGAAGAGGCCGATTGCCAGCTGAAGTGAAGGATTTTCAAGTGTAGGAGGATATAGAAATCTATATAAATTAAAAGGCACTGTTCAAAAACAACAGTATATTAAAAGAGCCAGTGGTGATTTAGTGTAAGCTGAAATGATCTAAAATGTAAACATTATGCATGATTAATTTTCCTTCCCTATTAAAAGTTTTCCTGACACACAGTTCTTAGATTCTTGATATTTGGCCATTCCAAAAGCAACAAAATGGGAAGAACTAGAGTGAAAAGACTAGAAGCAGCAGAGGAAACAGATTATGAGGTATTGTGAGAAATTTGGAACTTTTGCCTTGGCTCTTCTGATTTTGACATGTTAATTGGAGCAAAGATTCCCTCATTTCCAAGCTATTAAAAAACAAAAGCTGATTTTTCTCAATTAGCATATTTGCATTAGACATAAATCCAGATGTGTGAGCAACACAGCTATGATAGATCCTCCAAAAAAGCCAGAAGTGTTGTCTATCTAGAGAACTGCACCATTTGGCACACTTACCTTGGAGTGAGACACACTGCAGTGGGACTTATTTTCAAGTCAACATTGTCCTTTTAGGTCTACACAGCTGTTTAAAGTCTGAGGAGATATCATGTATTTCAGGAATGGATAATATATTAGAAAAATGCTTTCTGTACAAGAATATATATAGAAATTCAAATGTGAAATTTGCTTTTCTGCTCATGATGTCAATGTTTCTTTATCATCAAGGCTGCTTTGGATCAATGTGATCAATTAGTAGTGAATAGTAGTAAGCAAAGTAACAATTTGGTTAACTATTATAACCAATCTCTTTGATTTTTCTAAAAGGTAACAGAAGTACCCATTTATAGTAGAGCATACCATAAGCTGCCATTTAATGTTAAGAATCTTTCCATAGCTTAAAGAATAAGCTGTTCCAAACGTCTCTGCATATAAAAATTTATTGATCTACTGCTAAAAGTAGTACTTCTAAAGTATCTGTATAATGGAAAGGGGATGGCCAATTGACATGATACATTAGCCAAACAGATGAAAGCCCTGATTATTCCAGCCCTGTATAAAACATATCCCAATATAGTTGAAACATTAATAGTAAGGTTATTTTTCTTTATACCTTCCTATGTTTTAATTTCCAGAAACTCATGAATGCCCACAGTTCTAAATATAATTTTATCTGAAGTTATTCTTGAAGATGATTATAAATGCATTATCTCATCTTGTAACTATTTCCCTTGCATGCATTATTTACATGAAGAGGGTCCATAACTGAAAAGGCAACTGGACCATGTCATCTGAACAGTCTAGTCCTACCAACTAATGTCCACACAATGAATCTAGGAATACAAGCCAGGAAGCCTATGCATAAAGGAAGTTCCACATTGATAAGCTTTTCTAGCTCAGAAGTCAACTTATAGGGGTGAGAAGGGAGAGAATAATATGATCTTGAAGAGTAAGGCCCATGGTGTGCCCCCACTCCCATTCATTCCACCCTGGGGATTCTTGTCAGGTATTTAAGGTATTCAAGAACTGCATTCCTCTGGAAGACAAAACAATGTTCCTGGTTGCTGACAGCAATGGTAATTTACTAAGGAACTAGGTCATTTTTTAGACATGAAATAAATCTAGCTTGCTATAAGTTCACTTGAACCGGCAATTCTGAATTAACAAATCTACTTCTGACCATGACCTTTTCTGCCATAATACAACTTTTTAAAAGCATGATTTAAATTAAGAAATGCACTCTTTCTTCCAGCATAAGTAGTTGTTTTAGTTATGCAAAGGAATAACAACAGGGTGTTTTTAGAAAACACCCTGTACCTACAGCAGAACTGACACAAGCTTTAATACATGTACATTGCTCAAATGTAATAGACTAAGATGAATACTCCTGAGAAAAATCTTTACTCATTTTTTTCAGCTTTTCCTAAATGGGAACATAATTTCAGACGATATTTCAAGAGAGGCATAGCTGGTCATGCAACGTCACAATATGGTGTGACTTGAAAGGAAAGTAAAAATAAATCACTTTCATAATTCAAGTGAGATAACGTATCAATTTGTAGGTATAGGGAGAGAAAATATGGAAATTTTTCTTTATTTTCCTAGTTTAGTCAAATAACCTTTTCCAAAAAAAACTTCTCTGCCAAAGGAACTGTATACTGTGTATGGCTCCAATTTATAAATTAAAAATATATTTGAACATCATAGAACAAAATTTCAAGCCTCTCTTCTAATTAACTATTGATTCAAAACAGTTTATAACATGGATCTGGTATTCAAAGGGAAGAGTCCACATTTCCATGGTATGCTTACATATAAGTTATGACTATATGCTTAAAAAAAAAAAAGGCAGTATCAATTATTCTTTTGGGGAGCTAAATTCATGGAATAGAATATTTATAATCCAGCATATATACATCCCACTGAAATCATAAGACAAATCTCATGTGTTTAAATAACTGGAGTTCAGTTTAATTCTTTTTGGCTTTAGAAGGACTTAAAGCACTTTAATTCCTCTGGATTGTAATAAATGTTATTTATGTATCTTCACTTAAATAAATTTGCACTGGATACTTCTGACATTCAAGTAAACTAAAAAAGGACTATAAAATAGTTCTGAAAACAAATGTTACAGCATCATTCTGAAACACTGCAAAACTGGGGGAAGAATAAAAACCTTGCAGAAACAAAAATGCAAACGGTGACCAAACTTTTCCTCACCTTCACTCACTCCCTTTCACCCAGTTTTATTTAAAGTGCATGAATATATTCCCCCCCCCCCTTAATGTTACTGCAACTCTTGCAAATAATCAATTAAATGCAAACTTTTTGGCTCATCTATGGTGGTATAAAGCAGCAACATTTTTTGAAAAAAAAAACCTGTTAAGTATTCACCTAAATGTACCATAAAATAGCAGCATTAACAAATCTACTATGAAATGAAATGGTTAGCAGTCTTTAGCATCAAACCTGACATACATCCAAAATGAGTTTTCCTTTCTACCACCGAACCTGGCAGGCAGTGGCAACAATCTACAAAGAGCTACATACATGTGAAGGGAAGAACTGAGCAACTGGTACGGGGTTTCTTTGAAGCTTACGCTGCTGCAGCTTTGTCTGCGGAAGAGAAAAATGGCATTTCAACTCATCTCTTCAGCAGCAAAAACTGTTGTAATAGGAAGCTCTGCCCTGTACACAAAATTCTGCCCCCACGTATACAGAGCTTCTTTAGTATGTAGTCAACAATATAGCATAGATATATTCTGGTAGCAAAGCTCAACAGATATCTCCTTCTTGAAATTGAATATGACACTGAAACATGTTCTAAAAAATATAAATCTGACAGCTAAAGAAGCCATTAAAAAAAACCCACTAAAACAGGCATACATCAGAAAAGAGCAAATGTCCATTTGCTGCGAGGCTTACACTACTGACCGGTGCTCCCCGCACACATAAACAGCACTAGGCCGGATACGTCTTCTAGCGTGACCAGGTAACTGTGGCAAAAACTTGAAGTACTTGGGCACTAAGTCTAAGCACGCATCATGAAACTTCTTGATTCTCCAGTAGTAGATGAGCGGGTTCAGAGCAGACTTGAGGTAGCAGAGCCAAAGGAGCCAGGTGCTTATCTCAAAAAAGTTGTGCTTGTGATAAAAGTGGCTGTTAAATGTGGCAATAAGGCTGTAGGTGGTGAAGGGGGCCCAGCAAATTATGAAGACAATAAACAAAATCAGTATGGTGGTGAAGGCACGAGTTTTAAAGCTCATATCAATATTCATTTGAAAGGGTCTCTGGAGGCTCAAGAGACCAAGTTTGCTGGCTTGACTGAGGCATATGCTATCTGGGTGACTATGGATACGAACTGCATTGTGCCGTACAGTATTGAGGATGCCCATAAAAGAATATAACATTACGAGGAATGGAATGAAAAAGGAGACCAAAACCACCACTACTACATAGGCGCGGTAACCAGAGTTTGTAGTGTAGCCAAATACACACTGAGGTGCTTTTGAAGGTATCTGTAGGCTGGGGTTCCCCACAGAGAGTGGAAAAGCCACAACAAAGGCTGTGACCCATGAAGCAGCGATGAGGACTTTTGCTCGGTAAGGGTTCAGCTTGTCCTGCCTTTGAACTATTATAAGGAACCTGTCAATGCTGATGATGAGTAGTATGGCAACTCCTTCGATGACAAACAGCCAGAAGAACATGGCAGAGACTCTGCAGAAGACATCCCCAAAAACCCACTGAGTGGTGATGATGGTTATCAGAGCAAAAGGCATGTTCAGCACAGCTAGCAGCATGTCTGCAAAAGCCAAGCTAGCTAGAAGAATGTTAATTGCAGATCGCATTGCAGTCTTCTGATAGACCATAAGGCAGACAACAAGGTTACCAACGAAAGAAACTAGGAGAATAAATATCATGGCAGCAGAAAGAATGATCTGGAGCGGCAGACTCAAGCTTGTGAAGCCTTGTAACAGGAGGGCAGGTGTACTATTGACTGTCAAAGGAGTCGCCTCAGTAGTAACCATGGCACCCAAATGGTATTTCAGTAGCTGTGCTGTGCCCTTATGGACCAAGATCAATGGAGTGGAAATATTGGCATGGGCATTTTCATAGACAATAAAAGTTGAATTTAATGACACGGAATGAGCTGGTGTCAGCGTTGCAGAAAAAGCCATCACTTCAGCAGAGAGAGAAAGAGACTTCAAGGCATTTTAGTAAATAAGATGGTGTCATGATTCATGGCCCTTGGCTAAATTATAGTGACATATCCAGAAGAGGGAAGGTAGACTTTCACCCTTCATGGCAGTGCTTTGGTCTGAAAAATCAAATAGAAATTAAAATGTTAAAACAAATCATCATATCACTGAATGTATTGATATTGCTATGGACATTTCCTCAACGTTTCCCATGTTATCCAGCATTATCAAATGTTTAACTGGATATATGTAATTTTAAAGCAAAACTGGATTGCGGCAGCTTGCCACCTTACTTTTCCCAAAATATCTCTAAGCGTGCCTATAGGGACAGGAAACTGATGACCACTAATCATGGTCTTCTAACTAAACTTTTAATGAAAAGAAAACCCTTTTTGTATCATCCTTGGTCAGCTTGTGGGAAGCAACTATGGAACTAGTTGGCAGAACCTGGTCAGTGAGCCTAGAGGGCTGAGGAAGAAGGTGGGGAAGAGAAGGGCATTTATGTGAAAGATAGCCACATCTGCATTTCTGTCAATGGATAGGCATGTAAATATGTGCCGCTGTTGTTTTTTTTAAAACAGATGAATTTAGGGGTGTGATCCAGAGAGAGAAAGAGACGCACATGTGGTGAGGATGATCTAAACAGCCAGGAAGCATGCATATTGTGAATTGAAAGTGATCAACTTTTTAGTCTGGGAAAATAAATCTAGTGAAATAAGTTGACTTAGGAGTGAATTGGGGAAACTACCCAGTTATTTTTCTGTGAAATGGCAAATCAGAAAATTGAGTCAAATGAGTTCAAATGGGACTTTGACGTCATCTGTACTTGTATTCAGATTCCTGGGGAAATTGGCAGTGAGGCTTCACAATTTGCCCTTCCATGAAAGGTAGTTTATAAACTACAGAACCCATCAAAGAAGCCAATTTATTAGCGCTCCATTGTAGACACTGTGAAGTTACCCATAAGACTTCTTCAAAATTTGACCTGCTGGACTAAGACATATTAAAGCCCATTAAACAGACAGGAGGAGGACAACTCCTTCTGTGTAAGGCAAGAAAACAAAGCTAGGCAAATAGGCCAGCTGCCCACTCAAACTGATCTTGTGAACGTTGTACCTGACTAGGTTAAGGCAGGTTAAGTTATAAAAAAAGCATCTGTTACACCAACTAGATGAGTACTGTGGGCTAGGAATGGTCAGAAATAAAGAAAATAAATTCATAGGAATAAGTTAAATATTGCTACAGTCAAACATCTCTTTCATGCATATTTCTAAGAGGACAATTGCCTATCTACCTACCTACCTACCTACCTACCTACCTACCTCAGGGCAACAGAGCTTAAGTTAGGGACATTACCTGTGTAACTTATAGATATCTCTGAATATGGACACATTTCAGAAAAAAAGCATCAGACTGGTTACACAAAAAATGGTCAGATCTAAGCTTCTAGATAGCACTAACATTATTTCACTGGTTTATTTGTAGAAATGGATGTAATGAGAGAAAGTACTTCTGCTTTCATGAGAACAAGCATAAGGTCATACACATAAGCACTGAGAGAATAAGGAATTATATGATAAAGTACCCATAATTCTTAGAGCATTATTTGGTGAAACCACATGATACAGCTGAATTTCCAGATGCATACAAACAAATCAATAGGGCAGGTTACAGATGGTGCTGGGTGGGTAGTGGATTGAGGTTCCCTTGGATGAGAGAGGAAGAATCTCCTGGACCACTGGTATTAAAATGTTGGAGAAACATAGCAGTGGTTGAGGATGAAGATTCTGAGAGAACTTTTAGACTCTCTTATATTAAATAAGATTATTTCAGATAATCAAGTTGAGAGGTAATCATCAACACTGTTTCCCTTTTTAGCTTCATTTGTTTGCTGCTGCTGGTTCTGGTAGTATTCTTAAGGCTGTCTATTGGGATTTTCATTATAAAGGCTATTGCTTTTCTACAGGTTCTTATGTGCATGCATATTTTTTTGCTGATATACATATGTATCCTATACCACAGTGAAGCCACAGAGTAAGTACATAGGATTGCCAAATAAAAACTAGGTAAATTCATATGCATATTTTTGGGGGAAAGATACTCATTCCATATGGTTTTTAAAGAATAATAATAATGCTTGTGCTTTCCTACAATCAAGTATATTTGCATTTACATGAAATATAAATGGCAGTAGAAGAGCAGTAAGTATATACAAATAATTAAATACTAAGTAATTATCTTGATAGTCAATATTATTTTATTCACAATCCGAATACATTTTTCAGCTTTCATTTTCATATGGAATCAACTATTACATTCAAGAACAGTGATAAGATGTTAGAAATATGAAGTACAGAAAGCTATTATTGATCACTCTGATGAAATATCAGATTTGATTATGTAATAATATTTTCTCATGACATTCTTTTACAGTTAAAAAATTAGTTTTAGTAAAATCCATTTCCACTTGCAGTTAAAATCACTCTGCTGTGAGAATTCTGTTTCTTCTCACATATACAACACATCTTTCTTCCTCAGTTCACTTTTATTTGAATATTAATGCTAATACAGCATGAGCTAATGTTAATAATTAACAGGCATATAACTACTATGACCACAGCAAAGAAGCATTTCAAAATTGGACTGAGATAAAGGAAATAATTTTAGATGTATTTCAGCCAAGGTTTGCTTTAGACAAAGATCTACAACCAGTGGGGAAAAAGACATTGTACCACTATTTTCATTACAATACATTACTATTTACCATAAACATTTCTGGCAAGAAGGCCCACAAAAGGCCTAGGATGAAATAATTCAGCAAGCAGTGACAAAGGAACATAGTAATAGCAATTGTCCACAAGGGACTGCTGTAAAAAGAAGCATAAGGGGAACAAATGATTCAGATAAAGAATGCCAAATACAAAAAATAAGGAAAGTCCATATGTTCATGTGTTTTAATTCTTTCTAACATATGATTGAGGACATTTCAGTCAATTAGTAAAAATAACCCGAAAGGTAAATGAAGTAAACAGAGGCTTAGAATGCACTGCTGAGATTCTTCTTCAGGAGCCCCTAAGATAAAGCTCAATGTTAAAGAATTGCCCCTTCAGTTCAACTAAACAAGATGGCATAGGAATGAATGCAATATTATCAGGAGGAAAATATCTAAAAATCTGACTTTTCTTGGAAAACGAAGAATAGCATCTGTTACACTTGGACAGACACATTGAGCTGCTGCAAGGACTTCACGTATAGCAATGAGATGTGTGTGACAACATGTGACTATGCCAGTGAAATGAGTTAAGACATTCACATGGTGTCATTCTCCTGACTGCCAAGAGAGAGGAGGCCAAAGCATTAATCGATTCTGGAAAAAAACAATGCAACTGTCTCCATCTGTATTGTATGGCTGTACTACTCAAACAGATATTTAGCTGTAGCAATTCTATATGACCAAGAAGCAAGATGGTCACTAGAATTTCTGCTTTTGGGAGGGTTGTTTGCTATGTACATTAGCTAAAACTTACAATGTACAAATATAGCCTTATGCTCTGAAGGTTCATTTCAGCAAAAATTTGGTCTCCCATGCTAACATGAATATTTGCAACAGATCAAAGGATATATAATTCTTTATTGTTTTATTATTAAGCCAATACAATTTCCCATATTTTTAAATGCCACAGATCAACAGAAGGATATATTTCAGTTTTTCAGTGTTTTGCGATAATCAATTAGCAGCTCACAACAGGAATTAATTTCTTGTGTTGCATCAGCTAATAAATTATCAAAAATCTTCCTGATTTCTGCAAATTTTTCAATCAAATCTAACCAAAAGGCCAGACTAATTGGTTATTTCTACCAATGATGACAATATGTGTACGTGTTGCTATCCACACTCCAACACAATCTAGGAAGATTGCAATTTATATACTGTGCAATAATATTACCAGCGAATACTGCCATTTATAAATTATTTTATAGCAAATTCTTGATTACTTATGATATATTTAAAAAGGATCTTATGCCATAAGTAGTTCTGAGCAGATCCTAAATCATTATTCCAAAGGATTTGTAGCTGGAAACCACAACTGATCAAATTTGGTTACTGATTTTGACATTTTTACTGTTATTCTTCCACCATTTATTTTATTTATTTAAATTTATTGGCTGCCCAACTCCAGTGGACTCCTTTATCTTATGTTAATCTTTTTACACATTTAACTATAATGAGATGCATAACATTTCTAAGAATAGGAAAAAAGGTTTTGTACAGGATTTATTCACTTGGTGTTTCTATTTCATTTTATAACATATAGTCTCTGTAGGTTTATTTTTCAAATGTTAAGACTACATTTTTATTTTATTTTATTTATAAAATTTATATGGCTGCCCATCTCACACAAGGTGACTCTGGGTGGCGTACAATAAAGCCAACAATTAAAACATATTATAAAACCACTTAAATAATTAAACATAAATAAGAACAAGATTGTGAGAGGGTTAAAATCAGAATGTTATATGGGGTGCAGTCAATGCGCAGGCTGCCAGGGGATCTCCAGGCCTGATGAAAAAAACATGTTTTGAGGGCTTTCCAGAAGGCCATAAGGGTTGGGGCTAATCTCACCTCAGGGGGGATGATGTTCCAAAGGGCAGGTGATACGGCAGGAAAGGCTCATTTCCTGGGTCCCATCAAATGAACTCTTTAGCAGATGGGACCCGCAACATGCCTCTCCTGCCAGATCTGATGGGATGCGTAGATGTAATCAGGGAGAGGCGGTCCTTCAGATAACCCGGCCCCGTGCCATGTAGGGCTTTAAAGGTCAAAACCAGCACCCTGAATTGTACCCAGAAGCAAACTGGTAACCAATGCAGCTCATGGAGCAGAGGTGTATGTCCTCCTAGGGTACACAAAACTGCCCATGCTGCAGCATTTTGCACCTGAAGCTTCCAGATATTCTTCAAGGGGAGCCCCATGTATAGCGTGTTACAGTAGTCCATTCATTAGATGACCAGGGCATGAGTAACTGTGAGCTGAGCCTCACGATCCAGGAACAGACGCAACTGGCGCACAACATGAAGTTGCACAAAGGCCTTCCTCGCCATTTTTAAAGAAAGTTTCAAAAATTACTGTAGAGTTAAAAATCAGAAACATTCACTTAACAAACATTAATTTATCTGTAGTGGCTCAAATCACAAAAACACATTGTGAGGAAAGTAAGTTTTCAGATGAATGGGATTGCTTAAATCAAATTGAAACATAAGGAATTTGCAATAGCCTTGGAGCTGGCTTATCACCTACTTCACACCAGCCTGTTGTAAATCTTATCAGAACATATCTATGGCAACCCAGGAATCTGTCAAGATGCCAGTGAAGGATGACTTCTTCCTGGCATTTGGCACCCTAAATTGCCTCCTCCTTTTGACCTGTTTCTTCTCACTAAGACAACTGTTTCCTTTGAAGTAGACAGCAGAGGGGCAGGAAGTAATCCAAGATCTATTACTCATGAATATTCAAGCATGCATCATTTCTTCCCCTTTTCTGAAACGCATAAATATCAGTGTATCTCTTTTGTATGCAGGGGTGTCTCTCACTATCCTTTTGGTGGGGTCCATATGCTACTATCATTTATTCCCCCATCTGTAGCAGGAAGACTAGGTTCAAACCACTAAAGTTCCCTGTACACAAAGGATAAACACTGCAGTACAACTGTTCTGTGCAAGAGTTAAATATATTTCTGCCCCCAGAACTACCATTTCCATCAGAGGATTCAATGCCTTATTTGCTTATGGATTTGTCTATTATTGACTTTTTATCTAGAGATCTTATCTAGGCCTTACAGGACATAACTCTATTTTATTATACTGTTGGTAGTTTTTTTTCTGTCTAAAACTTTGTGTTTCCAACTTGTCAAACTGGCAAATCTGTTAAATCCTAAGTTTCTTAGAAAAGGCAAGAATGATTTACCTACTAAACATGAAGATTACATGAGAATTCCGACATGAGATTTTGGTAAGAATACAAGGAGGGGTCAGAAAATATGATCTAATTTGCAAATGGCACAAAAATGGGGGAATAGCAGACACCTAGGAGAGTCTCAAGATCCTGGTGCATCCTGACAAGCTGGAATAATGAGTAGAAACGAGGAAGATGAATTTCAACAGCAGCAAATGCAAAGTTCTACATTTGGGTAAGAAAAGCAATGCTGAGGGGATGGGCACATTATTAGATAGCAGTATGTACAAAAGAAATCTGGGTGCCTTGATGGATCACAAGCTGAATATGAGCTAGCAATGTGAAGCAGCTGCAAAAAAAAAAAAAAAAGTAAATGCAATTCTAGGTTGCATCAACAGAAGTATTCTACTAAGATCAAGAGAAGTCATTGTCCCTCTCTATTGTGCATTGATCAGCCCACACCTAGAATATTGTGACTACATTTGAGCACTGCGTGTTATAAAAGACACTGGTAAACTGGAACATGTTTGGAAGAAAAAAACCTATAATGAACAGTTGGAGGCGTTGAGTATGTTGAGCCTGGAGAAGAGAAGAATGTGGGGAGACATAGTAATTGGTTCAGGTATCTGAATGGCCATCTTGTAAAAGACTGGACAGAACTATTTAGAGTTGTTCCAGAACGCAGGAGAAAAAAAAAGTGGGTTTAAATTACAAGGAAGGATATTTGGATTGGACATAAAGAACCTATTCCTATTGGTAAGAACTTCGCAACAGTGGAACAGATTGCCTTTGGAGGTGGTGAACCTTCCTTGGCTGGGCTTGCTTAAACAGAGGCTGGATGTTCATTTGTTAGGGTTGCTATAATAGTGGATTTTGGCACTGGGTAGTAGATTGGACTTCATGACCTCCAAGATCTTTTATAGCCAATACATTTTATGATTCTGAACTTTGCATAATGTTGCTTGCTCCAAAAGTGAATATGTGGACAAAAATAAAAATAAAGATGCCTACAAAAGTCAGCTATTTCACAGTTCTGATTTATCTGTCTACATGGGTTTAAAATACCAGCTCCAAACAGCATGATATTCTGTGGACATTCTCCTGATGCTTCATTTCTAAGTCCGTTTCCTTAGCAACACTTTAATCCATCTGGCTGCAGGCTTCTAAATTTTACTACCACGTTCCTATCTATATCAGAAGTCAACTATAAAATAATATATACTAAAAATAATTAATCGTGCTAATAAAACAAATAGTGAGATTAGTTGTCCATAATCTGAGAGTTGATGGCCAGTCTGACTAATATGTTAGGATGATTTGAGATGCTACACATCTACTCCTGCCAAACACGTACACTATAACCTACATATTGTAATCAACAAAGTGAATACCCTCTGTTCTTTATGAAATAAAAGGTTAGAGTAACAGAACTTTACAGAGCAAAACTGATTCTGAATCCTCACTCCCATATCAGCAGCCTAGGTATCTGGCAGCTTTCTAAGCATAAAAAGATCATTTTCAAAATCAACTCCACATAAATCATTTCAGCCAGGATACAAATAACTATTTAGGCTCACTGAGAAGGGTCGTCGTTCAATAACTATCTTTTCACAGCTTTTTTTAGAAAAACCTCTGAGTTTTAAAAGCACTTACCGAGCTGCTCTTTACAATCGTTTCTATTTCATTTCACAGTTCTTGGGTTCCTGGTTTATAGAACTCTTCTACAAGCTTCATCCCATTTTTATTGCCCATTTATCTGCATCAGCTTCTTTGTCACATTCCTTCTTTATGCTGCCTGTAAAACTGTTCTGCATGTTCAAAGCAGATATTGTTGCACACCAAGCTACTCTTTATCCAACCTTAACAACATCCAGATTCTGAACCAAATTCAGTAACAGCTTTTGGTGTCTTCTATGCTAACTTCTACCTTTTCCTCTGTCTAGTTCATTTATTCTTTTTATCTAAATTTGTCCCACCCAACTCAGATTTTAAACTTTTTACCAACAGAAACTTCAGCACTTAAAATCATAGTCAGGGAGAGGAAACAACCAAGCTATCCTTCATCTTTTCATACTTTGGTACAGTAGCTGCATACATACATTTATCCTTATTATGTTACTTGGTAGTGTCTATCACCTGCAGTTAACCACTGACTCTTCACATTTCCATATCAGTAATTTACTTCCTGAATTCAGGGATGAATTTGGTTTGGTAAGTTCTTCTTTTGAAAGCTATGACATTCATATGGATGGAGCCTACAGTAATGCATTCATGATACTGTGCATATTAGAATATCTGATAATCACATATCAAAACAGCCTTCTCAGCTATTGTGCCTTCTACTAACTTGCCCAATAATTGAAATATTAATGGTTAGAAACATCTACAGTACTTCTGAATGGAAGTCAGAAAGCTAGAGAGAGAATCATAGCCTGCCTGACTTTTATTCAAAAAAATTCTTCATTCTGTGAAACTACATTTACAGTTACTGTATAATCTGCTAGACTTTATATCTCTGCATGTTCTTTCTTTCCTCTCCACTATTTTAGTGGAGGATTTTAAAAAAGAAAGACTACTATCACCATCACAGAATGGCTGAAGGGACTATACCAGGCTTTCCTGATTTGGTGTCCTCCAGATGTGTTGTGACTACAAATCCAATCCAGTGGTCGTGCCAGCTGAGAAATATTAGTGACTTTTATTATTAAATTTGTACTCCACCTTTCTGCATATATAAACATTCAAGGCAACTTAACATAATTTGTTTGAGTTATCCCTGTAACATATCTGGAGTACACCAAGTTGTAGGAAGGTAAGGCTTGGAGGGAATTTTCTGGGTACTTTTGTTTTTTAACCTGATGTGCCCATGGTAGGGCTAATACTAGAATTTTTATATAACACCCATCTCAAAATATCTAGTTCTGCCATCAGTTTTCAACTATCATGGTCAGACTGTGGATTCTGACAGTTGCAAAAATATTGCCTATCTGCATTGTAGTATAAACTGTGGTTAAGCAGAAATGTCTTAACCACAAACTGATCCAATGTTTGTTATATAATAGCTTAATCCCTGTCTGGTATGTCATCTAAACTGAAACAAAAAACCAGCTTATATTAAGCAGCCACTAAGTCCTCCAGGAAAACAGCATAGGTGCAAAGACAGTGCAAAAGCAGAGCTGTCCTGCAGTAGCTTCTCTACTGCTGTACTTTTTTTTTTAACCCTCTAGAAGGGCTTTTCTCAGAAAACAAAAAGGCTGGAGAATTAACCTTCCCCTATCCTGGTGCCCACAGGACATTAAAGTGCTGAATTGTCTTAATTCATGATATAAGTGGTACTGGTCTAGGTGACTCTTCTCACATCTTGACCACTTTGACTCTGTCTGTATGCTGTTGTTGGATTACCTGAAACTTTAGAATGGAAACAGACTGTTCTTGGGTCTTCCTGAACTCAAGATTCTCCAGACTCTTTTGCTAAAGTAAGCTCTTGTGCCTGTTTCCTATGCAGGAAGTGTTGAGTTTGTAGCATGCTTTGGGTTACTTTACTGAAAGATTTATGACTGCAATAAATATATTTTGTTATCAGAAGCTGGCTGTGTACAACTGGCACTGCAGAAAAGGCATAACTGGTCAGCATACACCATTATCAGGGACAAACTGAATGCTAGAATGGGACCTTATGATGTGACTATTTACATAATGGATTCCCTTAAATTAGTAAAGCAGATGGGCATCTAGAGATATGTATATTTCTGGAAAGTAATTACCTTCCACTGACTCTAACTCTTAGTTTCTACCATAGTCCAACCCTTGGTGAGACTGTGTTCCAACCTCATACTGAGTTTGAGACTGGAGATGTACAGATCAAGCAATGTGAGCAAGTACAACTGACTTGCTTAGTTCAAGTGATGTTTTGGTCAGTTCAAGAACTATTCCACCATATAGAACTCAGTTATGGACCATTAGTGTAGGATTATCCATAGGATATTGGAGCACCTAATTAATAATATCAAAAACTCCATACAGGTATACTGGTACAGATTGAAATCCAAGAGCTAGTTCAATCAGGAATGAGTAGTAGTTTTAAAAACACACACAACTCATTACAACCTAAAAAGCCTTAAAGGCCAGCTCATTGTCAGCTGCCCCCATGGACTTTTGAAAATAAATGGGCCTTCTCTGAAGCACAGAAAGAGAGATGCACCAATGGCTCTCTGGCAGAAATTAATACTAGAGGTTACAACTAAGGGCTCAGCATTTTTTGGCATATTGCTACTAGGCTCTCAATTACAATCTTTGTACAGCAGGTCTCTCATATTCCTGCTTCTTTGTGGGTTGGGTTGGGTTGGGGTGGGGTGGGGTGGGGGGAGAGAATTTCCAAGCAGCTTACAACACTTGGGATGAACCTGCTATACCTACACATTGATCTGATGCCCCTCTTCCTGAGTGGCTGGCTATATCATCTGCTGAGATCAGAAATATGATGGCACAGTTGAAAGACTCTTGGAGGTGATTGTATCCCCCCAACAAAGCTCATAAAAGCAAATGGAAATGTTGAATGGGGGTGCAAATTCTGGCTTCATAGATAAAATGCTACTCATTCTAGGAGAATGGGAATTAGCAATAATCATCACTATATTTAAAAAATATAGTTTTTTGATTGTTACCTGTAATAAAACCACAGCATCATCTGCAGTTGTGTAGGTAAACTTTTGTCTGTTATTTTAGTAAGCTAGACCACTGATCTTCCTCACGTACAGCCATAAGCTTCCTGAGCATAATAAACTATATGCTAAGTATCTCTGTGGAAAACCTGAGGATGGGTTGGAGCAAGAGGATATTCTGACCAAGGAATAAGCAGGCTTTAGAACAGGATGCATGTAGCAGCTGTGAAGCTGAAAAGCACTTTTGATTTCATCTCAAAAGACATCTTTTGGGATAAACTTAAAAGTCTCTAGGATGGATAACACCTGTTCTTAGTTATTTACAAGCGATGTATGAACACAAGCCTGCAAATAAATTACAACCCTTTGGGGCATCTTACAAATAGTATCCAGTCCTAGAAAGAGGTTAAGTAGGACTATGTAGTATTCTCTCCATTTTTTAGTCTTCACAATAACTCCTTAGAGTCTTGTAAGTTCTCACCTTCCTAAAATAACAGACAAAAGTTTACCTACACAACTGCAGATGATGCTGTGGTTTTATTACAGGTAACAATCAACTTCAGGAGAGCACTGTGGACCCTAGCTCAGTACTGCATGGATTAATCTTAATCTTAATTGATCTTCTGATTATTTATCAAAGACAGAGATCTAAAAGCCCTAAGGTTAACCAATGTGACATCCATAGCAATACCATTGAGCAGGTAAAAAGTTTTAGATATCTGGGGAGTAGTATACCATGCCTCAGTGTAAGGAAGGCACAAGCTGAAGCTGTAACAGACATTTCAGAGAAGTGTTGCAATTATCTTCTATTCAGGAGACTTTCACACTTACAACTACAAAATTATTGGAGGCTAAGTCCCTGTCTCAACATTTGTATAAGTCTAAATCTCAGCTAGTATTCCCTGAAATCTTTTCAATCCAAATTCCCGAGGGCAGTGCTTCAGATCCCTAAGTGTATCTCAAATGTCATTTTCTAGCTGGAGGCCAGTCTACTCAAGGTACCAAATTGCACTTGGTTGACAATTTTTAATTTTTGGTTAATGTTGGTCCAATTAAGCTGGCTATATTACTAATCTCTGACAAGCTCTCTTAGGGCTGGAGCAGATCCTGTTAGGCTAACAATGAAACTATGGCCTATTTCCATGGGCTATGATCAAGCCAGACCATTTCTTAAACAGCAAGCCGCCCAGTATATAGAATGGCATAATTAAGTTCCTAAGACTCTTCAGTCCTGGAGTTTAAGCAGAATTTGCAACCAGCCAGGTACCTCATCACTTTAGACCTGCCTAACTATCACAGAGCCTCTCTTGGGCCTGTTTTAATGTTTTTCCATTCGATATGCTATGAGGCAAATTCCAGCTGATTGTTATTTGGCAGAAGAAATAAACTCTAACCAAGAAACTATCAAGGAAGAAACTACACCGCTGTCAGGGCAAGTTATTATATATAGACAGCTGGCAAACTTCACTCTCCCATGCACTGTTGAGGTTACCTAGCTTGATGATGAAACATATGCAGGAAAACAACCAAGCTCAAAAATCATCAAGAACCCATAAGAAGGCAGATTTCATAGGGTCCCTTATGAAGAACACACATGCTTTCGTAACCCAGAGATGGTCAAAACTTGGACATGTTCTGTTAGGTTGTAAATATTATCTCCAGTACCCATTTTGTGCCTCCAAATCATGCCTCCAAAATATCCCCAAATGTGCAAAATAGACACATCTAATTCAATAGAAGAGAATATGTGTAGCTCAGGGTCATACATTAGTCACCTCTAATTTCAAAATTTAATGCATATATCTTAGTTTGCACTCACCAACCTCTCAGAAAGCAAACAAGATAAAAAGGGAAAGAAAATACAGATCAAAATTATTCAATCTGAACACAGAAGCTACACCTTTACATATGCTACAGAAATCTATTTTTAAAAAAGACATAAAGTACAACTCCTGCCAGAAAAAGCTGGTGATCTCTGAGTTAAAGGGTTTGGCCCAATTTATTATATATCCCTTCAGGACAGGCTTCCTGGAGACTTTTTTTGGTGGGGGGGGAGACTGTATTTTAGTTTATTCATTTTATTTATTTATTTTAGTGGATATTTAAAAACACTACCAAGAAGAGATACAGAAAAATGGGAAAAACAGAAAAAATAAATAAAAATAAAAAAGGTATTTACAAGCAATATGAAATAAAATTAAAATGTCAAGGTGACATTAGATCAGTACTATATATTGGAGCTTTTTTGTATTAATTTAAGATTTCAAAACCATTATTAAGATAAAATATTCAATAATTAACTAAAGTGACCAATATAATATATATCGTAAGTCAGAATGAACTATTAACAAAATGTTCTATCAAATCTAAAAATTTCATTCTTATGTAATGATTCAAGCAGAAGCCAAGTGTTTTGACATTGATGTATACTCCACAGTTTAGTCTGAATTCTTCTAAAGAAAGAATTATGTATGATTTCCAATAAAAAGCATAAAGTGTCCTGGAATCCATTATCATATACAGAGCTTACTCAATATATTTTGTAGGAAGCAAGGTTTACTAATGCTTAACAGAATCATAGCTGGCAGGATTGGTTTCATTCTATAATAAATAATCTTCCAGAATTGCTGGGCTTTACAGCATTGCCACCAGATATGAATGATCAGACCTGATTACTGCATTTCTAAACATTTTAAGAAAATGAGTTATTTGGCAATCAGCAATCAGGTGATACACGCACAGTAAAACATCTGATATCAGTTTTCTCTAAGTGTAACCATCATGGTGGATTTAACAGTTGTCTTCCACTGAAATTTGCATAGTTGCATATTACTGTCCTCTTTAAGTCCTGCATCCATTTGATCATACACTCTTTAACTTGTTTGGTTTCTGAGTTGTATTTCAATAATAATGTGTAAGTAAGTTCCAACAAGTGTTCTGAATTTTGTGTTATAAGTATTTCAAATTCAGCCAGGTCTCCAAGTATTCCGCCCTATTTTTATAATTCCTTTTGAATTATACTGTTTATTTTAAGATATTGAAAAGAGCAAGGTAATTCTGACCATTCTGAAGAAAGAATCTCAAATACGTTCATCTTCATTTTATTTAGAATTAGGTCTAGCACCCTATATGAATTAATTTGATTTTTTTCTGGAGGGAGAGGAATTCATCTTCATGAAAATAACTATATAATACCAACGCAAGTTGTGCTAAGTTTGGACTGACTTTTTTTCTGTGTTTGTTCCATACTTTTAATATACCACTTAAGATTAAATAATTTCTATTTGATTATGTATTTCTATTTCTATCAAGACAAAGATATTTATGCAAACTGACTGGGAATACTGCTGCCTTACCAAAAATAACTCACTGTAAGGTGATATAATCCATTCTGTGATCCATATTAGATAACTGGCCTGATAATAGAGTTTGAAATTTGATACTGTCAGTCCACCTCATTCTTTCAAGTCTTGTAAAATCTTAGATTTAATCCTTGGTCTTCCATTTGACCATATAGTTATTTGTCTCTGCCACTCATTTAATACCTTGCCTTCAATTCTTATAGGGATCATTTGAAATAGAAAATTGAACCTTGGTAATATATTCATTTTACTGCTGCTATTCTTCCTAACCAGGACAATTTAACTTTCTCCATTTAAAAATATCTGCTGTTATATTTTGCCAAGTCTATGAATAAATCTTCTTAAATGGGTCTTATTGTTTTTTTATTAAGTAAATTCCCAGTAATTGGTTTAACAGGAATATTGAACCTGTTATATTCTTCAGTTAAATTCCATGTAATTATTTGATTCTTGTTCTCATTAATCCAACATCCTGATACCAAACTATACTACTGTATCTGTTCCATTATTGATTCTAAAGAATGCCTTGGATGAGTAACTGTAATTACATCATTAGTTTTGATTCTTTTATTTGCCAGTTTATTTTCTTGTCATAACTTGTGAAAGGTTATAATGTCAATAGAAATAAGGAAGGAGACATCTCCTTTGTTACAAAACATTTTTGTGAAAAAAGTCCACTGGCCATTATTTTAGTTTCTTGTCCTTTATAAAATACTCAAGTAAGAAATTCAAGCTGCAGTTCATCTTCTTCAGAGTTGCAAATATAAAAGGCCATCCAAATTTTCAAAGTGTCAGTCTTTGAGATAGGCAAGGTCAAGAAACAGGCACAGCAGGAATTCTGGGAGTGCTGTTTATTGTTGTAGGGCAGAATTACAGAATCTTGAAAACCTGTCAGAGTTTGTCTCTACTCCATCTTATACAAAACAGTCAAAGGGTGGGAAGGTATTTGGAGTTTCTCTGTCATGCTTTCTTCATTCTCAGGTCTAAGTAATCTCTTCTCAAACTAATTAATAGTTCACTCATTCCTTCCCTATTCCCAAAGCCAGGTCTACTTTTCTTCACAAAAGGCTTTCTCTAAAAAAAATCATCTTATTTTTCTGATTTATATCATTAATAGCATACAAAATATATTTGATATTGTCCTTTGTGTATTAGAATGTACTAATTCAGTTAAAGGTCAAGCAATGAATGAAATTCAACATGGCAAGAAGCCTTTATTTCTTTGATTTACAAAGAGGAGAACAATCCAACTCATCCAGAGTATATGGAAGGATGTATCTGGCATTGTTATATCTCATTCATTACTTGAGTTAAAGGTTTAATCATAATTTTTTGGAAGGTCTTATAATATAGAGCAGAAAAACCATTTGGTCCTGGGGATTTTTTAAGATAAATAAATCTGATCATACATTTAATACTGCTGCACGTTTTGTCCTACTTCCCAGGAAGAAGAAAGTGAAGCAAATTCAAATGCTATAGGCTGTGTTCATATAATGTTAAGTCATAATGTGTTTTCTCGAGCATAATGTAATGAGTTGGCCAGTCACTGTGGTTTGTTAACCATGCTTTATGATAACATTATATTAACCAAGCTACTCTGGCTTATTCAATGAATCGAGTTAGAACAAACATGTGTGGGCCAGATATAGCCCATCTCAACAAGTGCAGCACAGCAATAAAATATAAATAACAATATTAAGTCTTTAGAAGATGTAAAATATTTGGCAGCCTTACCCAACCTGGTGCTCCTTTTGAAGGGCATCAGGTTGGTGAAAAGTGATAATAATAATATTCTTCTAAATAAATCCTCTTCTAAATACTCTAAAAGGAGAATATAAATATTTTACTTTTTATTTCCATTTAAAAGAATTCCAACTCCTTTTGTAAGATAAAACCCAAATGTTTCTAATAAGATCCATATCTTGCTACTTGTTTCATGATGGATTTTTTAAGAGGGTAACTTCTTAAGAAGATAAATTACTGAAGTACCTTATATTTCCTAATCCTTTGAAAAGCTGCTCCTGTGCCTTATCCCTCCACCATCTTAACCCATTAGTTAGATACTTGTACTTAAAGTAAGCATGGAAGTTAAAAAATAATCCTTCCCCACTCATCACTCCATTTCTGGATCACTGCTTCAGAACTACAAATTCTTAGTCTGCACAAATTTGACTGGAACAGAAATGAATTAAATATTAAATCAATGAGATTAAATTAATTAGGTTCCAAAGCAGAATAAATTTTTCAGGTGTATGTACAGTACAGACCTCATTTATACAATGCCATTTCAGAATTTATCTTGTGGATTTTTTCCAGCACTGAGACTCCCAAGCTAGTATGTCAGGAAGAAGGCATTTTAGTGTGTGTGCCATGAGAGCAAATTTAGTATAGTGGTTAAAGTGCTGGACTAGAAACTGAGACACCATGACTTGTAGTCCTCCTTTAGGCATGAAAGCCTGCTGGATGACTTTGGGGCAGTTATTACTCTCTCTCAGCCCAGCCCGCCTCACAGGATTGTTGTTGTACAGAAAACAGGAGACAAAACATTATGTATGCCACCCTGAGTTGTACAAAATAAGGGTGGAATATAAATCTAATAATAATAACCAGCAATCCTTAAACTTTGTAGTAGTATGACTCCCAAAATGTGTCTGATTCCACCATGAACAAAACTCTAGGGTTAAAATTGAGCAAGATCGGTCTGTCTGTCTAAAATAAATGTTAATCTATAAATCAAATTTTGTGTTTCTACAGCTGCCTTCTGTGGGCTTGTAGAGGCAAAATAAGAAGTGCCTTCTGATAGTGCTCCCACAATGCACATGCCTGGTCAAGTTTTATGACCTCCCTTTTAAGATGCTTGTGGCCCCCAAGGCAGGACCCCCTGGGACAGATCCCATCTCTGTACTCAGTTATATGTAAGCCTTGCTATTTCAGTAGAATTTAATAACAAGATGTAGGCTTGTAGCCTACATGTGACACATTTGAGCTGAATGACCAAGAAGTCCCCTTGCCTTTGGCATACAAAGACTCCAACTATACCGGACAAGATGAGAAAGTGTTCAAGCCTTGCATTTTCTTTTTTCCTACAGTTTTAAAACAGTGAATGCCTATTTTAGGGCTTTCATTTCAATTTGCATATGTTTCCTGCTTCAAAATGGCAAGAAACCACACTAATGATTTTCAGCAAATCAAGGATAAGCTGTTCTTATATGTTAGCACAACATGTGACTCAGAGCAGCAGCCATGTATGCTTCCCACCCAAGACTTTGTTATAACTTCCCTATTTAAAAGTTAGTATTTGTGTGAGCTCATAAAACCTTCAGATTTTTTTCTGATGTTTCTATCAGAAACAGACTGCATTCATTTTTAAAAACCCTCAGAAATATTGAGAATAATCACCCCCCAAATGATAAGACAGAAAAGATACATATGCACACAAATATACAGGAAGTCCTTGTTTAGCCACTGCCTTGTTTAGTAATCATTTGTAGTTACAATGATGAAAAAGTAACTTTACAACCAATCTTCACATTTACAACCTTCGCAGGTCTGTAAACCAAAGGAAAGTTGAAAATTGTAAGCATTAGCAACCGCTTTGTTTAATGACTGAGTTGCCGGTCCCAACTATGGTCACCAAATGAGGACTACCTGTACACTCATCAGTTTCTCTGTTCAAGACCCTACATCTTAGCCAGTATTGTCCATTCTACAATAGAAAGTCATCACAAGGATGAATGTGGTATAAGAAACAATGTGTATGGATACTTTGAAAATAGCTCACATTTGTCACAGCTGAGCTGGGCTAGGTTCTGCCATCTGCTATCTAAGAAAAGGGGGATGCGGTGGCGCAGCGGCTTAATGACGCTGAAAGTTGCTGGCCAGAAATGGTCAACGCTTCAGCGGTTCGAGTCCAGCCTTCGCGTTAGCAGGGTGAGCTCCTGTTTCCTCCCCAGTTCCTGTCAACCCAACAATTCGAAAACTCACGTGAGTAGATAAATGGGTACTCTCACTCCGGTGGGAGGAAAAATGCTGGCGGCGCCTTGCAAAAAGGAGTCGGGAGCAGTTGCTGGTAAGCGCGAAAAACTGCGCGTGCCCAAAAAGGGCGCGAAGCAACGGAAACCCCGCCTCCTGCGCATGCCAGCTGGGCTCTGCTCTAGGAAGGAGGCTCTGGCAAACCACTTCCGAAACAATTGCCTTGAAAACTGCAAGGACTCGTCCAAGCAGTCACTGCAGAGTCGGTAACGACTGAGTGCAGATTAAAAAAAAAAAAAAAAAATCTAAGAAAAGCTAAGCAGGGTTGGACCAGGCAGTATCTCTCTGAGAGACTACAAGGAAATCTCAAGGTTGCAAACTAGACTGAAGAGTTAAAAAAAAAAAAACAACCCTCAGAAGGTGGCTATTGCTAACAGGAAAACTAGATGATTTTCTCTAGTATCATTTCTCTAGAGGAGCTAATTTGGCAACCCTTTGCCATCCTAAACAAACCTATCCAAACTCATATTCTTTAAACATTAAATACATTCTGATAAAGCTAGTGAGAAATGTTCTGTCACAGAAACAGGGCACAGAGATATTTGTGGACTCACATAGCAGCCTAAAGATGTATTGTTAAACAGACTATTCCCCCCAAAAATGTCCCACTGATCTGACTTCCAAACGAATATGTATAGACACTGACTAACACTATAAACTCCCAGTCATGCATGGTTCAGCTGAACTAGTTCAGAATAAAGAGCTAAAAAAATAATTTTAGCTAAGAAAGATAAGACATATGTGATAAGTATAAATGGTAAAAATTTGAATTTGGGTTATTGCTTTATTCTTCCTTGTGTGCAAGACAAAAGGCAGCCCTTTCCACTCGGAACTTCTGCCAATCTGGCACTCTCCAGGTATATCAAACTACTATTCCCAGCATTCCTAGGATGCTGCAAGGGATGGTGTAAATAGTAATCCAACACATTTTGAGAACATCAGGCTGGGAAAGATTGCTATACATGAACCTGAGATTCAGATTACATAGCTGCAATTCTTAATAGTAAGACAGATGCCAACAAGGAGAGAGTATTAATGAAACAAATTAGTGACTCTGGTTGCACCCCTATATTTTTACTAAGACTTATGCAACACAGGATTCTTGTACAGTACTAAATTAGATAGAATTTTTTAAAACTTTTAAAACGTGATCAAGTCTGCCATTTTTCCAGAGATGACAGGAGATTTCTGTATGGCCAGCACAACTCCTTGGAATTTTAAAGTTGTTTTTTTTTAACTGTCATAATCATGGCATTCTTTTACCAAAATATACTATTTCATTCCTGAATTCTAGCTCTCAGTTATATATTTACAACACCAGCACAGAATAGGCACAGAAATAATGCATAAACAAACACCTTTTTACCAGTCATTAGGGATACTTAGTACTTAAATACCTCTAACTTGCAATGTTGACTTTTTAGAAAAAGAACAAGCACACGCGCACACTCTTTATTCATTGCTTATGATAGCCAAGAGATAACTGGAGTTTAGTACAGCTTAATTGCAGGCAGGGTAGGCTCCCCCATAGCCTTAGCCTAGTCGTGGAAGCTAGCGTTTAAACCTGGGGCGCATCAAATCATAGAATTTCTTAACTTCACAGATGTTTAGCCACAGGTAGCCCTCAGCAGATCTAAGATCTGAAGGATGCCAGGAGCTCCGAGTCCCACCAAGACCTCTCATTTAGAATAACTGGAATTAGGAGACCGGATCACTACCACAGCGCTTCCCGCTTTTAAAGCACTCAGCGTAGGTATTCCAGTTACATGATCGCCGACACCCCGCATTCCGTACCTAATCCGGCCCTTCGTTCATTACTTCTCAAAATCACCAGCGGGGGTTAAAATCTCAACTTCGCTTTCCTTTGGTGTGTGTGTGTGTGGGGGGGGTCTTATGCCTCTTACGGTCTTAAGGAGTAACTAACCTACACTAACCCCCGCCACCCCAGCAGGAGACCTGAACCTAAACTCCTCAGAAAAGTAGCGCGAAGTGCTTGCAGCGAAGTGAGTAGCCTCCCATCTCCCTACCCCACCCCAGCCCCCCATCGACTGTCCAGGGCAAGGTTTGCTGGACACCCCTTCCTCCCTTCACAAGCCGCCGCCTTTGTCGCCTGCTTGTCCCGCCGCTCCTACCTAGACTACCATGTCTTCTCCTTTCCCCTCATCCCCCGCCCCCGCCCGAGGTTTAACCTCACCAAACTGAATATTCTGCAGCGCAAAGGAGGTCGAACCCCGAGCCGGTTTTCTCCTCGAACTTTCCCGACGTCGGGAGGCAGGCGCGGCGGCGGCGGCAGGTAGCTCTCTTGTGCCCCGAACTGGAGAGAACAAAAGCTTCAAAGCCAGGGGGGGAAAGAGGGGACGAGCCAGGCAGCGAGGGTGGACCATTGCCTGCAAGCTAAAGGGTCTCCCTGGCTGCAGCGCAGCCCGCCTTTTCCGCCCCTTCCTCAGCGCAGCCTCCCCCTTCGGAGCCTATCAAAACAAACGCCTCGCGGAAGAACGGCAGGAAGGCGAAGAAACCTGTCTCCCCTCCACAGCCTCCTTTCCCCGCTCAGCCTCGTCGCTTCACTCGCTGAACTCGCCGTCGCCAGCTTTCGGGGCGGAGTCCGAGGCCGAAAAGGGTGGAGACTCCGGGCCCCGGCCCCCAGCCGTGCGTGCAAGCGAATGCGAGCGCTTTCGCGGGGTGCATCTTCCCGAGGGCGCGAGGCAGGGGCGCTACCCGAGCGACGGAAGGGTCTTGGGGAGGGGGTGCGAAATTCCCGCTTGTGGCAATCCAGTCTGCGCTCCCAGCACTCCGCGCTACCCCCCCACCCCGCGGTCGCGAAGAATGTGGGTGAGCAACCCGGGCTCGTGCGTGCGCAACAGAATGGGAAGCGGGGGCGTTGCAGCTGTCGGCGCCGCCGCCGCCTCCTCCTCCTCCAGTTCTCTCTAAAGAAAAATTGCAGCTAGCTTGGTGTAGAGGCTTAAATGAGAGAGGAGAGCAACCTGCTCCTCTTTGAGGTAGACGACGCTCACCCACAAAACAGATTACCTGTTTCGAAAGTTGGAAGAGCGGGAAAAAGGGGGAGGAGAGGGATATGACCCCCCAAATCAAGCTTTGTCTACATCATCGACCGGGGGGGGGGGGGGAAGTCACAGTAGAACACCATGCGTACACGCACGTGTAACAAGTGGAAGGTGTGAAGACTCCATCACTTATTTTTCTGGGTGAATGTATATGGGGAGGGAGCTTGTACATACTTCTTTCGAAGCACTGGAGAGACTTTTTTACTCTGGAAATGGGCCTTGTGGTCTTAAGTGCATCATTCCTGTGTGAAGTAGCTTTTTGGACCAGATAGGAAAAGAAGTGATGGGCGAGCTGATAGGATGCTTACACTTGGATCTGTCTTTGGGCTACTCCTGTCACTGTCTTTCTTACTGAGTAAACAGGGTGGGGCATTGAAGAGGTGCAGTCAGACAGAGATATAGAATTATGGGTGTCAAAATAAAATGTACTTTATTGATAGCTATTAGAGGTGTTTTTTTAAAAAAAAAATGGTTTAGCATTTACCATACCATTGTTAGGTGGTAGATGAAAAATTACTTAAGCGTAATAGGAGCAACTGGCCAGAAACAGTGGCACCATATCAAATTCTTTCATAGACAGTGAACCTATAGTCCAACTGGTAGCGAGGCACATATGGATGTTGAACATTGAACATAACTCGATAAGACTGCAGAAACTACATTGTTTGTGCAGAGTTTTGCAGCTAGAATAACATGACCACCTGGAATCAGGAAATTTCAGACAATATTGTAAGCCACCCAGAGTCACGTTCTGTGAGATGGGAGGCTATATAAATATGATAAATAAATAACCAGTTTCATATTTCTGGAATCCAAAAAAGGCCTGACTGGAAACCATCTGTTTGCTTGAATTTGTATGCATGCGTATATTTGTGTATGTGAGTTATAATTTGGGACTTCAGAAGAACCTCCCAAATCCTATTTCCCCATCCTTTTAGCTAGTTGAATACACTTTGTTAAATATAAAGATTTATAGAAACACTCGGCACCATTGTGTATTATAATGTGAGAGGCCACCCTGAACACCTTCAGAGGGAAGACTCTTAATGCTCCCAATTAAAAGGATTTGTGCAGGTAGTCAGACTTCCTCCTCAACATTTTTTTTTTTTTCTGGCAAGAAGACAAAAGAAGAACACAAAGGGAGTGTATAGAATTTCATGAATGGGACAGAATGCTTGCTCACAAAAAATTAGGTATCTGGAAGTACCCTAATTTTAATGGTAAAACAGAAGGTCCCAAGATCAATCCCTGGTATTTTCAGTTTAAGAAGCAAATTATAGATGTTGGGAAAATCTTCCTATCTGTAAACCTTAGAACATGGTGCTTGTTAAAATGGACAAATGGTATAAATGGGATATAATTTTCTAATTGCATGGTAGAGAACCCTTAGCTACAAAGGTATAGCTAGGAAGTTTACAGAACTGCCCCTTGGAATAAAGAGGATCCAGAGTTCTCGTGAGGCACAAATGACCAGGCCCAATGAATATGGCCACGGTGAGACTATAGTGAAGTTGCAATCCAGAACATTTTGGGCGGAATTAAATCATCTATCCTTTATTAGAGTAAGACATTATTATGCTAAATGATATTAGGTCATCAGACAAGATAGGAAGAGTTTTCCTTCAAATAGTAGGAGGTACCAATAGAGCTTTACCACCAACCTAGTGATTGGTATCATGCAGTTATATAAATAAAGCCAAAACTGGCAGAGAGGTTTTGACTGAAATCTATAAAAGGTGCCTCACCTACATTTTATTACAATATTGGAAAGAAAAAGCAAAGTACTCATAAACAGCAAGAAAATTTTGCCAAGCGTTATTATAATACTCCCCTTCATGGATCACTGCCTTGTCGTGGCGAAGGGGCTTGCGTAACTCAGTGAAGCCATGAGCTATACCGTGCAGGGCCACCCAAGACGGACAGGTCATGACAGAGAGTTCTGACAAAATGTGGTCCACTGGAGAAGGAAATGGCAACCCACTCCAGTATCCTTGCCAAGAAAACCCCATGGACAATGTTAAAAGGCTAAAAGATATGACACTGGAAGATGAGCCCATCAGGTCGGAAGGTGTCCAATATGCTACTGGGGAAGAGCAGAGGGCAATTCCAAGTACCTCCAGAAAGAGTGAAGCGGCTGGGCCAAAGCCGAAAGGACGTTCAGCTGTGGATGTATCTGGAAGTGAAAAGAAGGTCCGATGCTGTAAAGAACAATATTGTATAGGTACCTGGAATGTAAGATCTATGAACCAAGGCAAGCTGGATGTGGTCAAACATGAGATGACAAGATTGAACGTCGACATCTTGGGAATCAGCGAATTGAAATGGACGGGAATGGGTGAATTTAATTCAGGTGACCATTATATCTACTACTGTGGGCAAGAAACCCTTAGAAGAAATGGAGTTGCACTCATAGTGAATAAGAGAGTGGGAAAGGCAGTAATGGGGTACAACCTCAAAAACGACAGAATGATCTCAGTGCGTATCCAAGGCAAACCATTCAACATCACAGTAATCCAAGTCTATGCCCCAACCACTGATGCCGAAGAAGCTGAAGTTGACCAGTTCTATGAAGACCTACAACACCTTCTAGAACTAGCACCAAAAAAAGATGTCCTTTTCATCATAGGGGATTGGAATGCTAAAGTAGGAAGTCAAGGAGTAATCGGAATAACAGGCAAGTTTGGCCTTGGAGCACAAAATGAAGCAGGGCAAAGGCTAATAGAATTCTGTCAAGAGAACAAGCTAGTCATGGCAAACACTCTTTTCCAACAACACAAGAGACGACTCTACACATGGACATCACCAGATGGTCAATACCAAAACCAGATTGATTACATACTTTGCAGCCAAAGATGGAGAAGCTCTATACAGACAGCAAAAACAAGACCAGGAGCTGACTGTGGCTCAGATCACGAGCTTCTTACTGCAAAATTTAGGCTTAAATTGAAGAATGTAGGGAAAACCACTAGACCACTCAGGTATGACTTAGATCATATTCCTTGTGAGTACACAGTGAAGGTGATGAATAGATTTAGAGGGTTAGATTTGGTAGACAGAGTGCCTGAAGAACTATGGACGGAGGTCTGTAACATTGTACAGGAGGCAGCAACTAAAACCATCCCAAGGAAAAAGAAATGCAAGAAAGCAAAATGGCTGTCTGATGAGGCATTACAAATAGCTGTGGAAAGAAGGAATGTGAAAAGCAAGGGTGAAAGGGAAAGATATAAGCAACTGAATGCAGATTTCCAGAGAATAGCAAGGAGAGATAAGAAGGCCTTCTTAAATGAACAGTGCAAAGAAATTGAGGAAAACAATAGAATGGGGAAGACTAGAGATCTCTTCAAGAAAATTGGAGATATCAAAGGAACGTTTAGTGCAAAGATGGGCATGATAAAGGACAAAAGAGGCAGGGACCTAACAGAAGCAGAAGAGATTAAGAAGAGGTGGCAAGAATACACAGAAGAACTATACAAGAAAGATTTTAATGTCCCTGATGTCCATGCTGGTGTGGTCATGGACCTTGAGCCAGACATCCTAGAGAGTGAAGTCAAGTGGGCCTTAGGAAGCATTGCTAACAACAAAGCTAGTGGAGATGACAGTATTCTAGCTGAGTTATTTAAAATACTAAAAGATGATGCTGTTAAAGTGCTGCATTCAATATGCCAGCAAGTTTGGAAAACGCAACAGTGGCCACGGGATTGGAAAAGGTCAGTTTACGTTCCAATTCCAAAGAAGGGCAATGCCAAAGAATGTTCAAACTATCGCACAATTGCACTCATTTCACATGCTAGCAAGGTTATGCTCAAAATCCTACAAGCTAGGCTTCAGCAGTATGTGAACCGAGAACTACCGGATGTACAAGCTGGGTTTCGAAGAGGCAGAGGAACTAGAGATCAAATTGCCAACATTCGCTGGATCATGGAGAAAGCAAGAGAGTTCCAGAAAAACATCTACTTCTGCTTCATTGACTATCCAAAAGCCTTCGATTGTGTGGATCACAACAAACTCTGGCAAATTCTTAAAAAGATGGGGGTACCAGACCATCTTACCTGTCTCCTGAGAAATCTGTATGCTGGCCAAGAAGCAACAGTTAGAACCAGTCACGGAACAACCGATTGGTTCAAAATAGGGAAAGGAGTATGACAAGGCTGTATACTGTCACCCTGCTTATTTAACCTATATGCAGAGTACATCATGAGAAATGCCAGGTTGGAAGAATCACAAGCCAGAATTAAGATTGCAGGGAGAATCATCAATAACCTCAGATATGCAGACGATACCACCCTAATGGCATAAAGTGAAGAAGAACTAAAGGGCTTCTTGATGAGGGTGAAGGAGGAGAGTGCGAAAGATGGCTTGAAATTCAACATTAAAAAAACTAAGATCATGGCATCTGGACCCATCAATTCCTGGCAAATAGAAGGGGTAAAAATGGAAGCAGTAACAGACTTCATTTATTTGGGCTCCAAGTTCACCGCAGATGGAGACTGCAGCCATGAAATTAAAAGATGCTTGCTCCTTGGGAGGAAAACTATGGCAAACCTAGATAGCATATTAAAAAGCAGAGATGTCACCTTGCCGACAAAGATCCGCATAGTCAAAGCTATGGTTTTTCCAGTAGTAATGTATGGCTATGTGAGATGGACCATAAAGAAGGCTGAGGGCCGAAGAATTGATGCCTTTGAACTGTGGTGCTGGAGAAGACTCTTAAGAGTCCCCTGGACTGCTAGGAGGTCAAACCAGTCAATCTTAAAGGAAATCAACCCTGATTGCTCATTGGAAGGACTGATAATGAAGCTCAAGCTCAGATACTTTGGTCACCTAATGCGAAGAGAGGAGTCTTTGGAAAAGACCCTGATGCTGGGAAAGATTGAAGGCAAAAGGAGAAGAGGACGGCAGAGGATGAGATGGTTAGATAGCATCACTGAAGCAATGAGCATGAAACTGAGCAAACTCAGGGAGGCAGTGAAGGACAGGAAGGCCTGGTGCAGTATGGTTCATGGGGTCACGAAGAGTCAGACACGACTTAACAACTGAACAACAACAACATTATAACACTCAGCTAAAGAATATGTAATGGATAAGAGGAGATATTTCCATTGTACTTTGCAACATTGTAAGCTATCTCCGAAGGACTGGGAGGGGGGGTGTTGTTTTACCGTGGTTCTCTTCTATCCTGAAGAGGCAGTTCCAGTTGGTGGTGGGAGAGGAGGGAATCTGCTTGAGACCTCTACTTTGTGGAATAACTCAAAGTTCTCTTCTCTTTCCACTTCTTTTTAACATCTACCTGAAGCTGCTGGGTGAGGGTATTGATTGGAATGGGGTTTGGTGTCATCAATATGCTGATGATACCCAGCTATATATCTTATCCTCAGGCCCACAGGCAGTGCTGTGGAAGTGCTGACTTAATGTCTGCAGGCTGTCAGGGTCTGGATGGAGAGGAATAGACTCTGCCTGAATCCTTCTAAGATGGAGTGACTTTTGGCAATGAACCTAATAATTCCAGGAAAATACCACTTTTGACTGGGCTTACACTTTCCCATTCAGAAGTGATTCTCAATCTACTCACAGCTCCAGCTCAAAGAGAATTTTGCACAGTTATATCTTGAACACCAATTGTAACCATCCCTGAATTGTTCACAGTCACTCATGCATTAATGACTTCTCACTTGGACTACTAGAATGCACTCTGCATGGGGCTGCTCTTGAAGAAGATTTAGAAGCTACAGCTGATATAGAATGTGGCAGCCTGAGAGTGACAGGGTGCCATTCTCAGATGATCTAACACATTGCAATTGTTAATTGATAAGATACTTGTAATCCATCTCGCATGTTACCTGCATGTTACCTTCTTTTCCTAGACCCCTGCCTCATCTCAATTTAAATCCTACATCAGTCTAGCACTCTATGAATCTGATGAAGTGAGTGGCAGATCACAAAATAATACATCTTGTAATAAAATGTATTTGTGAGAAAAGGTACTCCCAGACTACTCCTGATTTTTTTCCCCCACTGCTTGTGGGGATCGGCATTGGTTGTCAGTCAGCTTTTGGGTGTGATTCAAGCAGCTGGTAGTCATCTTTAAGATATGGCTCTGGACCTGGATATCTATGGGATGGCCTTCTCCTATGTTCATTTGCTTGTCCAATCAGCTCAAATAGAGTGAATGCCCTTCAGGTCTTGTTTCCACAAGATTGTCACCTGACTGGGTCTTAAGGCATTTTCTGTAGTTGCCTTCACTCTTTGGAAGTCCTTCTCTTCAGAGATTTGATCAGTTTCATCCTTCCTTAGCTTTCAGTACAGGAGGAGGGTGTATGATTGAAGATGGACTTTGTGTGCACATGCCTATTTCATTTCCTGGTTTTATATCTTCTTCCCTTTGTTATTTTTTGTATATATTTGGTGTCTTGAGGAGATGTTGAGATTGTCAGCTGCTTAGAGCCTTCAGGACAGGGCAGCATGTAAATATAAATAAATAAATACATCTCTGAACATATTCAGATTACTGTCAAAGTGTTGAATTTGGCTAGGATGTCTATCTTACGAGTCCTAGTTGGATGTTGCAGTGGTCATAGCATTGTTCCACTCTCCCTATGCAAAGGCAATGCAAAAAATTCAGGGATAGGCAATCTTGGTGGACTAGGTCTGCTAGTCTCCTAATCTCCTAATCTCCTCTATGATGATCTGCATCCAATGCTCCATCAATCTTAAAGGGGGCAAAACAAGGAGACAGGAAACTGTAGAGCCAGGATTGGCTTGACCCTGACATGCCCTTTAAATGGGGGTGGAGGTGGAGGTGAAATATTAAACCAGCCTTTTGGAAACAATAAAAGGGAGCCATTTTACAAAAATCAGAGCACGTCTTATGTCCCACTTATGACTTATCAAAGGATGGGAAACTTCCTCTACTAATCCAAATCGTTATTCTACATGAGAAACAGTTAAATACTGTAATTCTGTAGTGTTTCTTTGACTGGGTTCATTGCCCATTGATGAGAGCAAACTACTCTGCCGATGCTCAGAATCACTTCTTCAGTCTTCCTTCAAAACATTACAGTGATTATAAAAAAATAATACAATGAGCAACTTAGTTCCTGTAAAATAGAAAATGACTCTTAAGCAATATTTGCCAGCCTGTTCTTTTTATCAGAAATACAGAAATAACAATAAAATTGCAGGGTTGCTGTGATGATGTGTCAATGCAGGCAGTGTTCTACCATTCTCGGTTAAACAATTTTATAAGGTTTTTTTTTTCATGCTTCAAAAATATATGGAGTTCACAAACACAGTTGCCAAGGGGCCAGTAGCAAGCCTGCATTTCCATTGGGAGATCATCTGCCCCTGGTTGTTCGGATCCAAGCAAGAGAAAGAAACTTTGTCTCCATACATACCTCACACCCCATTCAGAAAAGGGAGAAAGATCTCATTTGGTGCTGTGAGTCCTACCATTAAGTAAGAATTATAAGTCTTACCATTTGGGGGGAATAGAGAGAACAGGTCAACTCTGCTCTCCAAATATGCTTGGATTACTATTACTATTATCAAGATTGGGATAATATACTTGTAGCCCTAACACATCCTGGATGCTAGATTGATGCAGGGAATTTGAGAGAAGAGAGCAAAATATTATATATCATGTCAGGTTTTGAAGATTTTTAAAAATGAACAAAAGCAACAGAGACATCTCCCAAATATCAATCCCTTCATGAAACCTGCCCTTCACATTCTTCAGCTCAGAGAGAATTTGGAGAAAAGTGAAGTCAACAAAATGATCATGAAAAGATGGTGGAGGAACCTGCTAAGATAAAATACAAGGAGACCTGTGTAGCAATGACAGTGCAACAAAGGAAGCCATGGAGTACATGGGGCAAGTGATCCTTCTATTTTGATAGCTTGAATAATATTGTTTATGTTAAAGGTACTTGGAAAATGTCATACTGATGTGCAACATATTTGAAATAAATCCTTGCAGGTTTGGATTCTATGTAACTCAACTTTTTCTAGTTTTAAATATTAAGATAATATGTAGTAAATGTCCAACTTTGTTTCCTATGCCTATATGGTCCATTTTTGACACTATGATTAGTACCATAGATGCGTATGTTTCTGTGTCTGAGAATACAGGTATTCTATCTTCGTTGAAGGTGGCTCTCTTTAAATGTCAAATAGTATGTTGCAAACAGATCTGCTGATAGCAATACCAGTTGATATAAATTCTGGTTCCTTCTAGGCTCCAGGTGATCCATCTACCTTTGTTCTAGAGTCAAAGAATTATAGGGGTTTTGCTGTATTTTGCTTCTTGGCTTGTGAATTCAGAGGCACTTGTAACAGCACAAATCTGGAACTCTATGATTTCATACTGGTAGTACATAAGGTAAATACTCAGCCTTCACCTTCCAGTATCCTTAGAACATTCTGCTACACTATTCAAGAATGAAAGGACAATATTCTGTCAGTCTTTTACAAGCAAGCCCGTTTCCCTTCTTTTTTGTTTGCAGGGAAATCAATCCCTCAATAACCCTTAATTATACCTTAGGCAAACAGCACATTTGACTAAATAGCAGCGGTATTTTGTCTTCCCTGAAATATTATTTTGTGTTATATGTTAAGTGAATCATAAGAGTACCCACCTAAGTGTAAGGCAGCTTTAAGACTCAGTATGCCCCAATGTTCTTATTTACTACAATGGGTAGACTTCACGTATCTTTGTTAACATGTTTCTTTGTTTTGTTATATGTTCTTAAATTATAAAAACAAATTATGAGACTATTATCTGTGCCTAACTTTCCGTTTTATAAAATCAAACACAGTTTGGCACTGATGAGGGAGGAAACACAAAAAAGATGAAGAACCAATGGAATCATAGAGATTAAGATTTTTAAAGGGTAGTTTGGAGTGTTTGGGTCCTCTTTTTGAATTTTAGATTGATTGTATTTTTCCTTTATATTTTTGTACGTATAAGATAATTAAAATAAGCAGTTTGTTAAAGAAGCTACAACACCACAGGTTTGTGAATGAGGCACTGAAAAACATTTACATACCAAATGAAAGAGGAAAGTATTTATCATGTAACTTATTGTACCTTTTACTACCAAATATCGTACCTTTTAGTAACAAACACAAGTGGTGTGTGGAAAGAGAACTAAATGGCACTAAAATAGGACTACTGATTTATGAGAAGGAGTCACAGAAATATTGCCATATCAGTACCTACTCACCCACTGAAATGAAAGTCATCAATATAAGTTCTCTTCCACTAGAAGGACCAAGGAAGAACATGATGTGGTGGAGATCTTTTGCCTGATCTGCTTGATCCTTTTGTAGGTGATAGTATCCTTTTTTCGATTTCCTGCCTCCCAGATGACTTGTGATTACAATTCCCAGACCCCCAAGGCAGCATGGCCAAAGGCTAGGAATTCTGGTAATTGCAGTTCCAGCACACACAAAGAACAGCAATATAATTATATTCTGTATAATATCCAGAATATGCCTGTACAGAGGTGATACACTGCAACATTTCACTGCAGGTGTCATTTGTCCTTTCCTATAGTACAGCAAATGGGGCAACATTCATTTCCATGAATCTGAAAATTGATATGGAAAACCGCAAAGCCAACCCTGGACAAAGGAAAGTACAGAAGGGCAGTGCATGTTGGAACAAATCTTCAAATTAGATTAATTTAGCAAGACTGTGTGAATTAAATGGAATTGCCATGGCAGAATCAAACAAGGTACCATGGGAATTAGGCTCTTGCTTTCATTAGGAATGGAAAGCTCAAATAGAAATCCTTTGCAGTGTCCTCACGGAAAAGGTCTATTAATCAACTACTGACAGCTGGGCTTCTTTTCTTAAGAAACTTTTGGCAGTTTCTACTCTTATAAAGTTTAGCACCATAGCAACAGTAGAGAGAGGTATTTTTCTGAAAAACCAGGCCAGTAATATACTGATGCAAATGTAGGGCACAGTCAAGAAAAGAGTGGACGAAGAGGCAGCATAAAAGCAGAATCCCTCCACTCGGACATGTTGGTCATCCACCATCAAATTCCACATGATACTTCAATGTGCAAATACTAATGGCTGAGATTTTGCCTATTGAGGGTATGAGGCTGGTGTTATTTTCTTTCCCCCTCTCCTGATGATCCTAAATGGAAGAAGCAAGATTTCAGGAATAAGTGTAAACTGTTGTCAAGAGTGTTGATGTTAAGACTTGATAATCTCAGAAAGGTTCTACTTATCTATATATTACTTATTTTATATCAGTTTGTTTGATTACGTGCCATCAAGTTAGTGTTGAATCTTAGCAACCATAAACTGTAGATAGATTTTCTCCATGATGATCTGTCCCTTACTTGATCTTTCAGATCTTCCAACGGTGCACCCATTGCCACTGTAACTGAGTCCATCTACCTTGCTGCTGGTCATCCTTTTCTTCTCGTTCCTTCCACCTTTCCCAGCATTACAGCCTTCTCTAGAAAGCTAGCTCTTCACATAATGCGCCCAAAGTATAGGAATGTACCCTTTGTTTGATACAGGGTTGTGTAAAGCAGCACTGCTCTGCTTTGGCAAGTGGCCTTGATAAGACATTTCTTTTTGATGCATCAAAGTTCTCTGTTTTGCCAAAGCATTGAGGCAGCTCTAGTCTACTTCGATGGGCCACCTTGCCTTGACAAATGAAGCTTCTTTTGTGACCAAACTACTTCTCTTGGAAATGGGTTTGGGGTAACTATATGGTTACTGCACATGGCTACTTTGATCCAAGCTTTGTTGAGACAAAGTGCTCCCTTGAAACTTTACTATACTCTAACATTTATTTCTTGCCTATGTTTACATGGGGAAGTAGTGCAGTCTATGAATTACAAATCATGAGAAAGAATAATTTAAAACTTCTCTGTAGTTCTTCCAAGGATTTCCCAGTAATGTAAAACTTTAACAACCCTGTGTCAATTCTGCAACACAAGGGTAGGTGTATAACTGGTGTCTATAACATGGGAAGGCTTTAATGAGAAATTTGCTTTTTAAACCAATGAAGCCAGATTTCTAGAGGAATAAAATAAGGAATTTATTGGGAAAAGAGAAATTTAAGTGGGTGTGGGGGAAGGAAAGCAACAATCACACACAAACAGAGAACACTGACGATCTGAACAAGTGTTCAGCCTGGGTGAATATTATAACACTATAGCAGCCCAGAAATGTTAATGAGCAAAATCAAAGCAGAGAGAAGTGGTTTTTCTAGGACCAAAAAATAATCTATCTATTGTTAAGGGCAAAATGCAGCTGCTTCTCAAGTCCTGCATGACAGAAAAGCTGAGGGGGCAAATTGCCCACAACTCTATGAGGCTGGCCAAGTTGTTTGTTTTCATCATCTTGCCAAAAACGTTGGATTCTGTGGATGCCTCTGACTGTGAGTCCTCAACTCATTTATCGCTGTGGCCATATTTTAGTAGGTATTGCACTTATCTGGTAGCTTGCCTTTGACATTCAGGCCAATGGGTTACAAAGTCAATCTAGGGATGATTCTGCAACAAAACGTTGCAGCATAGTGGGGGGAAGGTAGGATCCTAGCCATGTCATTTTATCTTCATTTTTTTTCTCACTGTTTCAGCATTCCATGCCTGCCCAGTTTAGTTAGTTTTCAAGGGTCAATAATGTCCTCTAAGTACACATTCCATTTGGATTTTGCATATGTATGATGGACACACTTATCCCAGAGCCAGCTATGCTTGGTTGTTCGATTTCTTCCAACATTTTCATATATTCACGAGACTAGTAGTCTTAGTTCTAAAAAGGCTCACTTAAGTGTGTCCTTTTGTTGACATGTGGCTTAGACATGCACAAACACATGTAGAGTGCATGACTGTATGTGCACCACACATAGCATATATGATGGTGTTCAGGAACAAACTTGGAATAAGGTTTAAGGATTCTATAGGGGAATCCTTAGGAAGTAAAAAAAGAACCTTGTGCAGTTTTGAAATGAACAATGTATTATTCAAAAGCATTCATGGATTTCTTTTTTCTTCCCTTAACCTGATACCAGTTCTTGCTCCCAGACAGAGCAGAACAGCCACAATCTCCTAAAGAAACTTTTTTTGCCTACACAATATGGGGACTTTGACTTGCCATTTGGAACCAGCAGAGCTCAGCAGAGGGATGGTGAGCAAATGTTGCTTCACCATCCTTTTGCCAAAACAACTGGCATACTGTAGTTTTGTTCAATCAGACTTTCAGAGTTGTGTTTCTCAACTTTGCCAAAGCTGATGATGATACATTCATTGTGTTGTCCACACAGTGCACTAAGAGGACACAGAAGGGTCCCACTATCTGCCAGTCTGCAGCTTCAGTGCAGGTGTACCTACTGTAATGTCTACTCTAAAAAGCCTATTTTGAATGTGGCAATTGGGAAACAGCTTTGAAGTGTTTCTTGAAAGGTGTAAGTCATCTGATTTGTGAGCAATCTTCCTCACCACTGTCATTGCTGCTGGTGAAACCATCCCCTGGATATATGGGTGCCTTCTGACAGAGAATGTAATGCTTTATACTAGAACACATTTGATTTCTTAGAGAAACATTTTAAGGAGCTGCAATAAACGCCAGGGAATAAAGTTAAATGTAGCTATTACATTGTATAACAGCATTAATAGCAATAGTCTGTGGACATATATCAGCTACTGTAAATGCTAGTTAGCCATATCATCAGCTGAAGTGGAACCAGGGTTTCTGAATATAAATTTGCGGAAATGTTGACCTTGAACTAATAGAAGTTTCAGGCAATTTTGAAATTGCCTGTGAAGAAATTGCAGCTGATTAGGTGATATTGTTGAGTCCTCACTATGAAATATGCATTCCGCCAGCTTTCATGTCAAAAACGGTAATTTTCAAAAGCTGCAGTCCCTAATACTAGGATCTGCTTAATAAAAGGATCTTTATAGCAACACTGATTTTTAAATTCTTTACAGATCCTTGAAGAGGGAGCGGAGGGGTGGTGGGAAAAAGAAGGTTCTCCAAAGAACTAGAAAACTCAATCAAGCCAAGGCAGTGTTTCAGGATGTGATAAAAAACAGTAGTCCTATGGAGGGATAGGGGAGACGGGTGAGGTGGTGGGCTTGTGAAGTCTAAAGTGTTTGAAGGCGTGAATATAAAATTAAGCTTAATTATTTCCTTTCTAAGCAGCACTGTGTCTGCTTGGAAACCATGGTAACTGGGATGGCAAATGCTGGTACCTATTTCCTGAGAGATAACACTGTCTGTAGAGTAGGCATTGCTCTTGACAACAAGACTATGCCAGTCAGAGTTCATAGGGAGCTTTCTATACTCCTAACCCCAAAGCAGCTGTCTTGCTCATCCTACACCAGGGAAATACCCCATTTAGTTTACAGCCAGGGCATGTCTTCTGTGTCCCCTCACAAAGCCTTGGATTTGCCCTTCTGAGCTCCTCCAAAAGTTGTAAATGAAGTAGCATTTTTAATGCTTAAACACATGGCAAGTAATCATATTGATTATAATCTATTATTTTGATTCCATTTGTCACAAGTAATCATGGCCCCAACATACATGGGAAGGCACGTGCTCCATCTGATCTTTACTTCAGAATAGATGAGATAGGATCTGAAGATCTGTCCTTTGCTGCAACCAGTACATTCCCTCATCAAACTGGGGATCATGGATGCTCTGGATCCCTGCAAGGGCAGTAGGTCCTATAGAGCATTGGTTCTCAACGGGGGCGGTACCGCCCCCCAGGGGGCGGTGAACTTGTTTTGGGCGGTAGGGGGGCGGTGGGCATCTTTTGGGTGGTAGAGGGGCGATGAGCATGTTTTGGCATTCGAACTTAATTTTAAAACTCCCCCCAAAAATTATTAAATCGATTATCCGGTTTACACCATTTGTACCAGCAATAAAACGAACTTATGCAATGGCTGCCCTCACGCACTTCTAAGAATGGTGAGACGAATTTGTATTCTAGGTAGGCTGACCTTGAAGAACTCGACACTACGATTCTTCTCCGATCCCAACCAGCACAGCGCATGCGTCAGCTGTTTTCCCGCGCGATTAATTGCAGCCCGTGTGTCAGCTGTCTTCCCACGTGATTAATCGCAGTGTGTGCGTTGAGCGTCCTTTCAGTATGAATGTTTGATTTGACCTGTGTTTCTTGAGTTGCTTTTCGTTCGCTTCATTTTTTTTGCATTAGTCATTTTAATTTTAATAAAAGGAATGCAATTACCTTCCAGGGCAAAAGTATCGAGTTAAATCGAACAAATTTGGTGTGTAAGTCTACTGAAAAAAATTACTTAAAATTTTTGCCTTTTATAATTCAGTAACTCCCCCCCCCTCCCCAAAGGGTGGTGTTGAAAAATTTCCGCTCCTTAGGGGGGCAGCAGCTTCAAAAAGATTGAGAAACACTGCTATAGAGCATTCCCCCCTGCCCCAGGTCCCTAATGGATCCGGAGGTTTTCCTGACAATTTGGCAGGCAGTTCTGTCCTGCACCTGGTTGATCTGTGGCATTCCAAGGTGGAGAGAGCACTGGATGACATTCAAGTGAGGCTTCTTCCCAGTCACAAATCCCAAATGACTGCTTGATTTACTGAGGAGTGAGGAAAATTAAGCAACTGAAAAGATGACTAGAGCAACAGTGACAGATAGCCAGAATGGATGAAATAGAGTGCTGGTAAGAGCTTATGTTTGAGCTTACATGGGAGTAAAATTTTAGTTCTCCATGTTTATTACATCTGTAGATTCTCACCCAGCATTCCTGTGCTGTCTAAAGTCACTTGGATCCTTTTAGGAAAATATGAGCTGAAGTCCATGAAGGCATACTGCATTATTTTATAGGCTGCTTATTGCTTCAAGTCACTTGTGTATACTCTGGGTTGAACACCTGTTTGGCACAGTCCACTGTGGTGAGTGAGGCACACTTTTGTGTTTTCCTTTGGGATTTTATTATTATTTTTTTTTAGCTTGTGGGACCTAAGGAAGTGGATAGGTTTCTTTGTAGTTTGAATTCTGTCACCTGCAGACTTGACCAATGTCCCTCTTGGCTTCTTTGGGCAACTAAGCAGGACATGAGTGGGTAGATTCAGGATGTAATGAACACTTCTCTGAGGGATGAATTAGATATACAATGATACTGCCTGTTTTGAAGGAAGTGGCAGGAAGTCCTCCCTGGAAGTGACTATTTTTGATATTTTTCACCCAGATCTCTAACCTCTTAATTTTTAGGGACATTTGTTGAGAAGTTAATGGGGAATCCCAGAAGATCCCAGAGGAATTAAATTATCTATGACCCTTCCAGTTAGATTCAGGCCTGATTATGAAACAGAAATAGCATTGGCTAAGAGTAATGTTCCCCTCTTGGTTCTATTAGATATCTTGATAGTGTTTTATAACATTGACTATCTACATAAGTACGTATATGATCTGAACAAAAAAAAGGATGCTGAGGTGGAATCTTTCGTTGACTTCACTGACTGCAAATCCAATGGCAGTCCTGGAGATTCTATAGACATCACAATACCAGGTCTGTGAAGTATGTCTGATGACATTAGAACAAGGACAGGTAATCTAATACCCTCTGAATGTTGGACTACAGCTGCTACAATCTCTTGCAATTAGTCCTGTTGGATGGGACTGATGAGAACTGAGAATTAAAATTTTGGATGGCACAAACATGCTTCCAAATCAGAGGAGCCTCTCCTGGCCTTGAGGGAACCTCACTCACAGGAGAAACAGCTTCCCTCACCTCTTCTTTCACTGGACAAGCCAAAGGACGCTCACCTTGCTAAAGAGTTGGGATCCCTACTTGCCAGTGATCCACATTTTGCTGCCCGTGCTGCACTGATTCTTCCGGTCTGCTTGCCAGAACTACAAGCTTCCCTGCCCCCTCATGAGATGCTTGATGGACAAACAGATGACAGAGAAGGGAGTGCAGGAATTTGATGGTACCCCACCTCCCCCTCCCCCCCCCAGAGGGAGACACAATTACAACCATCTCAACCATCAACTAATGTAAAGCTACTGCCCCTGCAAAAATTACCCACCCAGCCCCTGGTTCCCAGTGCAACCGCTTGACATCCAAGTGACCAACATAAGGTCACCCTTCTAACCAGAATGTGGCTGGGTGGACTTGTTTTACTGACTTCCTCTCCTGCCATGGCATCATATTGATTTGGGAAACATGGACTGCTGACAAGGTGATACTAAATGGATTTCATTCATTCTCAATTGGGGCAGAACCAGGCGTAAAACACAGAAGAGCAAAAGGGGCCTGGGGATCCTAGTCTCCACTACTCTACGTGCCATATCAAGGTGCCTCCCCTTCTTCAAGTCATATGTCATGGCAGTGTTAATTCAGCTCAGCCACCATGCCCTGTTGATAATAAATGTTTATATGCCTCCAATGAGACAGAAACCCCAGATCAGAGTCTTGTGGGCTGAACTGGAAACTTATGCTGCTGACCTTATACTGTTGAATTCAAATGTATTTGTAGTCCTGGGAGGGAACCTCAATGCTAGATTGGGCCCCAGTGACCACACCCTACATGGCACAATGCCCCCCTCCCAACCCTGAAGCCGATAGATTCCTCCTCACCAGTTGCTCAAAAGATCAGAAATCACACTTTGCAGGCCTCTGCCTGGCTCAGACAGACTTCAGGCTAAACCTCCACATTTGAAAGTGACCATCCAGCTGAATTCACCTACCTATCTGGCTCCAGAATGAGTGCTATTGACTATATAGTTGTCTCTAGGGACCTTCTCCCTTATGCCAAGGCCCTAGAAGTTATGCCTAGGTTTGACAGCAATCATTTCCCAATCCTGCTCCAGTTTTCACTCTACACTCAAGAAACACGTACTGAGGATTGCTACCAACTCTTTCTAATGCCAACAGGAAAAACTCCCTGCTGAGCCAAGTGGACCTAAATCAAATCAAATAACTGAGCTACTGGCCTCAGATCGCCTACAGTGCTTTCAGTCTGCCCTGACATCAGCTGAGTCTTCTGATGAAGTTTTGGAGAACTATAACACCCTAACCCAAGAGCTCCACCAGTTCTAACCCATAATACCAGTGCACCCTTGAAGCAACAACAGTACCACTCCAAGCCATGGTTTGACAAGGACTGTGTTAATGCCAAAAAAGCTCTTTCTACCACTTACCAGCCTTGTGTATCCAATACTACACTGACAGCTGCACTGGACCTTCTCCAGCAGAAGAGATACTACAAACAACTGCTGACATGCAAGAACAAGGAAGCCATGAAAAAAAACTGGACAGACTCATTCAGGCAGTCAAATTCAGTGACTCAGCCTCATTCTGGCATATCACATCAAGCTCCCAAAGTATTGGTCCATCCATGGTGGACTATCACATCCCCCTAGGGATCTGGGAGGCATACTTTCAGGAACTCTATGTGGACACCTCTGTTGGAAGCCCTAGCTAAACTATAGAAAATCTGCCAGTGTGGACACCAGTGACAATGGCAGAGATCAAGAATCTTGTTGCTCAGCTAAGACCAGGGAAGGCCCCAGGAGAAGACCTAATCCCTCCAGAGGCCATTAAAAACAACTTGGAGTTTTTTGGGCCCCCACTTTGGCCTCGCTCTTTACCTGCATCAGTGCCTATGGCTGAGTGCCCAAGGATTGGGGGCTTGCAATCATTGTCCCTATATATTAAAAAAGGAAAAAAGGATAATCCTGCTAATTACAGACTGATCAGCTTCCTCAGCACGATCAGCAAACTCTACACAAGATACCTACAATGGAAATTCCAGGACTTCCTGGAACAAGAAAACATACTTGCAGAGGAGGAAGCTGACTTTAGGGAAGACCGATCCCCCATTGATCAGTGCCCAGTACTCCACAACTCATTGAAAAATACTCCTCCCACAACACAACCTCCTTTTATGCTTCTTTCATAGGCTTCAGAGCAACATTTGATTCCATATCCCAAGCTAAATTGTGGGAAAACTGGAGGCCTCCTCGATTGACTGACATACAGTATGCTTCATTTAATACATATGCTACATGAAGGGACCTCAATCAAAGTAAGATGTAACCCCTAGGGCCAACTCACCAGTGACACTGAAACTGAGAAAGGCATCAAGCAAAGCTGCATATTGGTCCCACTCTTATTCAATTTCTATATCAACTCCATGGTGGGCCATCTCCACAACATGAACTTTCACTCCCCAAAACTTGCTGGAAGACACATTTCTGTTTTACTCTATGCAGGCGATGCAGTAATACCTTTAAGAACACCTATAGGCCTTAAAAGAGCACTGAGAACACTAATACAGTATTGCAAGGAAGATCAGCTAGAACTCAGTTATCAGAAAACTAAAATCATGGCATTTGCCAAAAAGCCCAAGAGCCACTCCTTGAGCATAGATAGCCACAAGATTGAGCAGGTCTCCTGTTTCAAATACCTGAGGGTAGTCCTTCATTCTGCCAGCAGTAGGAAAGCCCATGGGGATGACGTTGCTGAAAATGCACAGAGGAGCTTATCTGCCATCCTTAAATTCCTTAAGACAGCCACTGTATACCTGCAGCACTCAAATTATTCGAAGCCAAGCCAATAGCACAACTTCTTTATGGTGCCAGCTGGTCCCCTTCTCCAATTTTACACCATTAGAACTTGTACAATCCAAATTTTTAAGATTAGCCCTTCAGATCCCAAAATGTGTCTCTAACACCTCCCTTGCAACTAGAGAAAGGCATCATGAAAGTGGAGGCTAGAATGTGGGGTGACAATTCTCAATTATTGGCTCAGACTATCCTTTTTTCTCCTTGGCCTTGTCCCATTAACTATGAGTGATGATTTTAGTGGCAACTAAAATCTTATCCTTGAGCTTCTCTCCAGGTCTTCTACTCAGCATGGGGTATGATCAGGCCAAAACACTCATTAAACAGCATGTAGCAGACAGAGAGCACCAATTGGATCTAGCCAGGACCCCAACCTTTATTGCCAGTGAATCCAACAGGTACTCTGCCTCCCCTATGGCATACTTACCTACACTCGAAATACCTAAACACCTGAGGGCCCTTACTCTGGAATGATGTCATGCCCTCCCCTCAGCTGTTCTTGAAGGCCAATACAGGAAGATTTCTCACCCAGACAGACAATGCCCCCATGACTCTGGACACACAGAAACAACAGAACATGTGCTTCTCCAGTGCCTGTATTACAGAGACACTCATACTAGCCTCATCTCACCATTACTGCATAAATACCCAGGTTGCACAGGACAATTCTACACCTTCCTGCTGCTTTCAGATACCAACCCTGCTACAACATACAAAGTTGCCAGGTTCTGCACAGCAGCGCTTAAAATTCATTGGATTTTATTTTATTGTGCCATAAACTAGACTTAATGAGCATCTAGTTCACCATACTAGAGTGCTCTGTAATTTGACAGATATGGTCTTCCACAGTTAACCTTTATGCTCTCCTGCACCCATCTAATGGTCCTACCCCAACTTTTAGATTCTTTTAGACTCTTGTTTTTTACGTATACTTTCTGTTTTAATATATTTTTATACCTTCTAGCTTTTCATAATGTTTATTTTTAGACTCTGATGTATCTTCTATGCTTTTTAACTGACTGTACCCCACCCTCCTTACGTTGGTCTATAACCATAATAAAAATGTGATTTGAATGTTAAAGTACTGTTTTGCCTTTGAAATAAAATGCATTCAGTGACAAGTGCAAGGTTTGTAAAATATGTTCTTCTTCACTCATTATATCAGAGCTAAAGTTATCAGTACTGGGTAGGATCACAGAGAGGCTAATATGGCCACACCTCCCTACTCTCATCCATGATCAGCTTCATCTGCCTCATTTTGCTGTTGTCTTCTGCACAGCTGGACACACAAAATGACAAATGGAAAGAAAACTAATTACCAGGACTTGAAATGTTGAAACAGTGAACTGGTGCAACAGTGAAATATCTAACATGCTGAAATAGCAAGACACTGAAATGACCTGATCACCCCCACCCACATCACCACTGCCACTGAAACAGTGCATCAAGCAATCTTGAGCTCCTCATTTGTGGCCTGTATAAAAAAGGGAAAGGAAGCAAAGAAGTGTTGCCTGGACTCAGCTCCCTTCATGACTTTGATATTTTCCCCCTTTTATTCATCTCAGGTTGTGACAGAAGGGGGTGTGAAGTGAAGTATTGGAAAGGGCCTAGAGCTAATGGTCCAAGGCCAGACCCACCCCATTCCTGCTTCAGTCATGACTGGCAGATATTTTTTTCTCATGTTTTGGTGACCTATTGAAGAGGGAGGGCACCAAACAAGAGGGATCAACTAATTGCTTTGCTTATCACACATTGCATGAGTAATTGGAACAGAACCCCTGTAGAAGAGTACAGAGATAATTTTGACGAAGGAATGCAGGAAAAATTAAGTAAAAGACAACATGGTTCTGGGAAAGAAAAGGGTATGAGTAAGAAACTCAGGCTAACCCTGCTTGGATTCTGTTTGGTATAATAGGGGGCAAAGGGAAAATCCATCAGGCTTTCAATATTTGTTCTGTTGTTATACACCTTAGGCAAGATAGGGATCAGCAACGGAGGCAACAGATTTCATGTCACTATAGTTTTCTACTAGCCCAGAAATGGGTGGATAAGACTAACTCAGCACTGGGGAAAAGCTTATAGACCCCAATCTCTGTTAACATCTCTAGAGAGCCATCACCCCATAATGGATTTATCAGGTTCAAATCAGTAGCTTATTACAAAGCTGAAATCTATTTCTCTATTCAAAGGAAAACTTACTGGGATATTATGGATCATAGAAATGCTTCTCCCTCTTTGATTTCCAGGATGGTTTCCAATACGTATCAGGCAATTTAAAAAAAATGCTTGTAGCTCTAAAGTATTTTTTAAAGACTGTGAGGGCTTTTTAGATTGTTGCCATGTTGCAGTTCTCTACTATTAATGTTTGGCTTGTTTCTTTGTTTTATCCCATGGCTATTTTAATTTTTTTTTAACAAAAATGTACACTATCCTTTATTGATCTTAATTTCTATGCCTCCTAGGAAGCTTTAGCAAATTCTTCTAATCATTCTGCATGACTTGGCTGGTCACTGTAATTTTAACAGCCATCTGTAATATTATAAAATTTTGTAAGAGAATTGGATTTTTGAATTATTTTATTTCTTTGTTAGAAGGTTTTTGTTTTTTTTTAAGTTTCCTTTTCTCCAGGAGCTCAAGGTGGGACACAAGGATTCTCCCTTTATTTTTTCAAGGTGGCGTTTTATTCTTCATTTTATACTACACAACAACTCAGTGAGGTTATTGGGTTGACAGAGAGAGGAAGTAGCCCCAACTTACCTAATGAGTTCCTGTGGATGAGGGTGGATTTGAACTTGTGTGTCTCTAGTCCTAGTCCATCACTTTAATCACAATGCCACACTGGATCTCAAATATAAGGTAAATTTTTCCTCAAACTGAGCTTGGCTCCAGGTGATTACATTAATACATCCAAGCTGCTTTGTTGGCAAAATTATGGAACTGATTGCCCTTTCATTCTTCTGGGACAGTTTTTCAACTTCCCACTCTAGTTCCTGGTGGTATTTCATCCAGGTCCTAACAAGCTTTAGCTTTTCTGAAATCAGCCAAGATTGGCAAGGTGCTGCAACTTTCTTTTTAGATTTCTTTTATCCTGCCTTTATTATTTTTATAAATAACTCAAGGCAGTGAACATACCTAATACTCCTTCCTCCTCCTATATTCCCCACAACAACAACCCTGTGAGGTGAATTGGGCTGAGAGAGAGGGACTGGTCCAAAGTCACCCAGCCGGCTTTCATGCCTAAGGCAGGACTAGAACACACAGTCTCCTGCTTTCTAGCCTGGGGCCTTAACCAGTAGATCAAACTGGACTTGCTGTGCTTCTTCCAAATGTACTTACAGACAAATGTACAAACAAATGGCTCTGCTGATACAGTACCAGCAATTGAAAAGTAGATTGTATCTAAAACTCTACACATCTCCCTCTACAAGACAGGTGCACAATGCAGTCCTACATATTAGAATCAGGCCCCCTGAATTCAGTAGGATTTACTCATTCTAGCTAAGTGTGTGTAGGACTGCAGTCTTAAATTCCTTTATTCTATTTTATTTATTTAAACAAAAGAATTCAAAAGCGGTTGATTGTAGAAACCAAATTAGAAACTAAACCTGTATTTTTTTAGTATCTCTGGATGACTGACTAGAAAAAAGATTCAAGGGAACAGTGCCTCACTGCAGTTTTTCATGAATTTCTCAGTTGATGAGAATTCATAAGAATGAATCATTTGTTCGGTGTTGATTAATTCTGCTTTTGAAAAGGAAATTTGGAAGAGAGGTATTACTGCATCAGTGTGCCAAAAAGCTTTTCATTAAAACAACAGGCATGGCTACCACAAAGGTAGATCCACTGAAATACATTATAGGGATCAAAACAGCCTGGGTCAATTCAAACTTAAGAAAATAGAAATGCCCATAGATTGCCAAAAAGCAGAAAGAGAATTCATTAAATGATCATAAGCATTCAAAGGCACAGCAGCTCAAAGCCTTTAGAAGGTAATAATTAACAAGCTTTTCTATTGGAACCATTAAGATGGAAATGTATGCAAGTTCATAGCAGCTATTTTAAAAAATCTGCAGAAACATTAGCCCCCAAAACAAGTACTCTGTCAGCACCATTTTGATGGGCAATTACTGAGCCCTTTAGGGAAACATGCCAAGAAATGAACAAAGGAGTGACTAAGAGTAAAATTGTAGCATTCTCATTAGAGGGATTTAGACAATTAGAGTTTGATATCAAAGGAGAAATAGTGATTCAGCTAAATACTTCTCCAAACTACTGTTTTTCAGCTTGCTCAACATACAGTCTCTTTGAGGGAACTGTATGATGTTTGAAATCCTTCCACTGAAAGTACAGTTTTGCTCTAAAGCACCAATTCCAGAAAAATATGGGACTGCCAGCAAGTTTCTGAATTCTGATTCAGATACAGAAAATGTCTTTGTAGGAGGTGAGCCATGTTAGTCTATGGTGACAAAAAATCAGGAGGAGTCTGGTGTCCCTTTTACGACAAACAATTTTTAACATTCTTAACACTTTAACACTGAATGTTTAGACTGATGTAGACTGAACTCACATACATCAAAAGGTTTCAGGCGATCTCAAATGGACTACAAACACAATGGGCATTTAACACATTACAATTAACTGATAAAATATTGGTAATCTGTCTCTCAGGTAATCTGCATCTGCATAACCAATCTTTCTTCTTCTCCCTCCCCACCCCTCCTTTCACCCAGTTTACATCTGCCATCAATCTAGCCGCTCTACGAATCTGATGAAGAAAATGTTTTGGACCAGCACTGCTTTACCTTAATTTTTACCAAGACTTCTTACCTCAAAAAAACCAGCTTATTCCTTTTAGTACTAATTGTGCTTTAATTTCAGTAAACTAACAGAACAGGAAAAGCATGCTTTCTTTTATTTTGTAATTTTCTTTGTTTTACAAAAGTGTTGTGGGATTTAGGTGAAGGTTAAACTAGGTCTTGGAAGATGCAGGTAGTCCTTGCTTAATGACTGTTTAACGATGGTTCGATGTTACAACGGCCTCAGAAAAAATGATTTACAACCTATACTCACACTTATGACCATCATAAACAGTCACACCACCCCCCGCAGTCACGTGATCATGATTTGCGACCTTTTTTCCAATGGCTGTTAAGTGAATCATGTGGTTGTTAAGTGAATCATGTGGTCATTAAGTGAATTCCAGCAAAAAGCATCCATTGGGGAAGCTGGATTTGCTTAATGACCATGTGATTTGCTTAACAACCGTGTGATTTACTTAACAACTGCAGTGATTTGCTTAATGACCATCATAAAAATGGTTGTAAAATTGGGTTCAGTCACATGGAGACTCACTTAATGACCACCCCGCTTAACAACCAATTTTCTAGTCCCTATTGTGGTCATTAAGTGAGGACTACCTGTAGCTTTGTTTATAATGCTATCCAAGTCTCTATGGGCTGATCTGTGCTTGTTGTTTGTGGGGACAGGGCCCCTACAATTTTAGGAGGAAGGGATGATTACATAGTCTTCAGCCTGCTCCTAGGCTGCTGAGAAGGTGACCTCCACCTGAGTTTTCATTCTTTGAATCAAAAGTAGTGTTTTCTCATTCTCCTGTCCATCTGGTCCACCTGCTGTGCTTCATTCTGGCTTACTCAGATGACTCCATGCCAATCAGCTGGTGTGTGCTCTCATGGGTACACCCACCACATCAGTTTCTGCTCTCTCCTTTTAATAGCTATTTTGATTTGGGCGTCTGGCCATGAAAGTTGGGGGGAGGGTTGTTTTTTCAGGTTCAGGGATGGAACAGTGAAATGCTGGCAGTTGTTTGTTGTTTTTTAACATGTTTGTCAAAAGGATGATAAAATGTTAGTTTCTTTCTTTTCTTAAATTTTAGCTGTGAAATTGGTAGGAATTCTGCCACGTTTCCCATCTAGCCCAAGTGACAGAAAGAACTGTAAAACTGTTTTGTTTTGGGGGTTTGTGTGCCTTCAAGTCAGTGTTGACACCTGGCAACTGCCTGGACTAGCCCCTGCAGTTTTCTTGGCAAGATTTGGAAGTATTTTGCCATTGCCTGCTTCCTAGGGCTGAGAGAGAGTGACTGGCCCAAGGTTAAGTGGCCTGGTGCCTTAACTGCTACACCAAACTGGCTCTCTGTAAAACTGTTATCATTTTGTTTTTGTTTTTTGTTTTAATCAGTTCTGAAAAGACATGGGGAGGGGTGATGAAGAAAGGGAATCCACCAACTGGGGGCGTGTTAACCACATTCTAGACATACATCAGCATGACTGAAATAGAGGAAGAAGTTGAAATCTGGAAAAACAAAAATCTCAAAACCTTTGTACCAACATTTTCATGTCTTAAAATTTCTGCATCAATTTTCCCATCAATGTATATCTTGCAGTCATTTACTCCTTTTTCTCTATCAAGGATAATGGCCTCAAACTTTGATGTAAACATTTTCAGATTCATGCATTTGGTTGCATTATACAATCTATCTCACATTTACTGCAAATCATTTGGGTTCTTAGCTAAGAGCACAGCACCCAAAAGTACACATATATTCTGTGCCTAAAGGACATACACTTTCACAACCCCCAAAGGCTCATCTCTAACATCATCATAAGCATTCCTCACATATTCCATAGATGTATTAAACAACCAATATCATACATCCTTGTCTTATTCCTTGCTTATTACTGAACCACTTCTAAGCACTTCGTTTATTTTCAAGCGTGCTTTATTTCCATAATATACTACTCATATCGCATTCAGCAACCAACTTGCAACACCATATTTATGCAAAGCTTTCCATAATTCAAGCCACTCCCAGCATGCTGGCTGCAGAATTCTGGGAGTTGAAGTCCATACATCTTTAAGTTGCAACGGTTGAGAACCACTGCTCTAAACCAACAAGAGTACAGCAAACTTTCTCTTTCACATTCATAAGCAATCTACTGAAAGCCAAACTCTGGTTGCCTTATCCCTTGCCTGGCATGAATCAGCACTTTCCAAGTTGTTTGTTATCACCTCTTATAGCCTTTCAATCAGAATTCTGACAAACAACTTCACAGGCAATTTAATCAACGAATCTTTCTAAGTTTTTGTACTTACCGTTGATACTTTTCCCTTTGTTTAGTGGAACAGGAACAGCATTCTTCCAATAATTAGGCAGCAATGCGGTCTCCCCATACATGTTAAGCAAGTGGCACAACTACTCTGTAGGCAAAGCCCATGCATGTTTTAACATTTCTCCAGTAATACTGTCTACACATGCAGCCATATCATATTTCAACATTCTCACATTTTATTACTTCCATTTCATCATTTTTTTCTTAGACACTAACATTTACTGCAATCATTTCCATTTCAGTCTTTGACATATCATGATCATTTCTATATAAATCATTAAAATACTTCTTCCCAGCATTCCTTCACTTCAGTTTCATCACTTTTATTTTCAGTTCCATTCACTCCACTGGAGGCTCCTTCTTGATCTCTTTTCACCCAAGTTGAAGACAGTATTTTTCTTTCATCATAATTGCTCTGCATACTTACTGCCTTTTAATTTTAATTGTTCATTCCTCTGTTTGATTTCATTCTTTCCAAGTAGCTTTTTCTTTATATTCACATTATAATGTCTGTCAAGGCCCTCATAATATCTATCTCATCCTTATTTTTATAGCAATCACTCTCTCATATGCATTTTCCTCATACTCGGCCCTTTTCACTTCATTATTTCAGCTAGCATCATTTTCTCATATGCCCTGTTTGCATATCTCCTCATTTTTCTATGGCACTCAGTAATGTAATTCTTTTCAACAGTTTTCACATCCTCTTTCTTTCCATCCAGTTTCCATCCATTTTGTTGGGAGATCAATCCATCTTCTAATTTTTTTTTCATATGGGACTGTATTTCCTTTTCCTACAGTTGCTTTACTTCTCATTTCTTTTAGTTCTTTCTTTTTCTTCCTTCTGTATTTTTTCTCAATGATCCACTTTTGACTGGACCAAATAATGTCCTGTCCCACATTCAGCACCTCATGTCGTCCTTTTATTCTTTACTAATTTTCTTAAGCTTTCATAATAAACATTGAAATCAATCATGCATTTAGATTTATATTCATTCCTTTGCTATATATGTGTATGTAGCTTCTCACAATGTCTCTTATTTTTATCAGGGGAGGTTATGAGCTAACTTTTTAGCATATAACAGATATCCACTTACTTGCCAGACTGCCTCTGAATCTCAAGAGATGAAATTTACAATGTTCACTTTTAAGCAAGCAGCATTATTTTCTCTGTTATGGGCATTGTCACATGTTTTGTTCTTATTTATTATCTTTCAATTGACTTGTTACTTATGTTCATTATTTTCATCCGTGCTTCAACTGCACAATAAATCAATCTTTCCCTTTTGTCCACAACCCATAAAACATCAATAAAATAGCATTAAAAGAGCTAGCAGATGGTACACCCTTGTAGACCTGCAGAAGAAGATAAAGACCATTCTGTTTACTTTGGAGCATAGCGTATTGTTGCGGACTTACCGTCTCCATGGAAATAATGGTTTATAGTAAAGGTAAGAAAAATAGTATTTTCATAGGGTGCGGAGGGGGGGGGCATAATCTCTGGCTTTCAAAGCAGGGAGTTCAAGTGTTCCCTTCTGTGTATAACTAACAAGTGCTCTGTTATCTAGGATATGTGTAGAGCATGAATTATATAATACTATATAACTCACCACGTAGATTTAGCATTTTTTATTTATTAAGAAGAATGTATCTATTTATTTTAATTTTTCTTCTTTTCCTTTTATAGCATAAACTGATATAATTCTTCCTGCTGCTAAAATGCATCTATAGTGTAAAATACAGTTGAATGAAACTTAGTTGTAAAACCACCTTGTGGGGGTATATTTGCATGAATCTTTACACAAGCAATAGCAACAACTCATCTATGTCAGCATCTGTAAGTGTAATTTTCTCTGTCTAAGGAAAGCCTGCACTGATTAGTCATATTAATGTCAGATCAAGACATGCAAAACTGAGCAATAAATTATATTCTCTTACAGCTTTGTTAGTCCTTACTTATTAGCATCGAAACGAAGACATCTTTATTGGGATATTGTGCTGCTTAGATGCTTTTGCACTGTAATTTTGCATCTTAAATTGGGTGGTTCCCCCCCCAAAAACAAGTTTCCAGTCCTTAAAGATACTAACATTTTAGAAGAACATGGGCACCACCATCCTCAGGAGCTTGCTGCTTCACCTGAATGAGGAAAGCAGCACTTCAGGGTCACAGTGCAAGCTCTGTCTCTTTTATACATGTAGGTGACATCATGTGCACAACTTGTGCATAAAGGGGGAGACATAGGGAAGATTGTCATTTTGGGATATGCAAATGCTATTAGTTATATAAATGTATACATAATGCTTTACTAGGCTGTGTAGTATGCTCTGATACTTCCTTTGAAAGATGCACCCTTTATTAAAGTCAATGGTCTGTAAAAAGGATTGTTAAACATTACTTCCTTCGACAGAAAGCAATGACCCCCAAATTCCTATAGAATTAATGGGCATCAAGGAAATGTAACATTCTCATGGATGCTATGTAAAATAAAAAAGAAAGAAGAAAGAAGAAAGAGGAGAGAGAGAGAGAGAGAGAGAAATCCTACCCTTATTACCTCCCCCATCTGCATAATTCTGAAGGACTGGCTTGTTAGAATATTGATTAAACAAGTTAGTCCTCTCCATAGCAAAGGAAACCATTGCCACTTCTCCCTTCACGAGTGATCTCCTGTCTCATTTTATTATCATCTCTTCCCCTTATCAATTGTATAATTATCAGGCCCTTTGCTTTTTATATCCATTAAGCATATGCACATACACAGCCTACCTTTTCTTACAGTCTTACTGCATATAAGAACTTTGAAACCCTGTGGCTCTTTCTCTTCTGAGTGCAGGAGACCAACGACTTACTGTAGCTGCTAGCTTTGGAAATAATAAATGATCATTGGATCCTTTTCAGTTGGTGGCATTTCTTGGGCGGCTTCTCATCACAGTGGGCCTGGGGTCAGGACACCGCTCTCTGGCCTTCATCATTCTGCCCCCCCACCCCCATCCCATGGACCTCACTGCATCTAGGAAAAGCCTCAGAAGCCAAAGGCAAGGCTAAGAAGGAATTCTCAATCAGGGTTTTAGTGTCTTTGCCTATCCCTCTGGATAGAACAATCCAAACCATTTCGATAGTTTTAATCCAGATTTTGAAATGCAAATACTCTTAGTAGATACTAGTTTTCTAGTATAATGTCATCCTGTATATAAGTGGGCAATTCAAGCTTTCTGAGATTTTTAGCTCCCTCATCCTTCAAAATTTGAGGCAGCTGTTGAACCAAATCCATAATGTATTAGGCCTTGGCTCACAATATGGTGCCCTCACAGACACTGTCTTTTGTATGTGCTATGCTAACCATCTGATTGTGGTTTTCATCTTAGATTTTAACTTAAAAATAGATGAGAATCGCATGCTATGAAGCAACGTGCCATCTACCAGTCCAATTTTTATTCTGAAAATGACTCTTGCAGCTCACATACAGTGGCACAGTCTTTGAAAGGAATTCCTAACCCTTAGAAAATAAAAAAGGTGAGTGTCTGAAACCTAATTCTTTGTGGCTCAGAAAAAGGTGGTGCGGAGAAGCAATGTGTCTTATGATAAACTGGGCTTTTCTGATGGGCTTTTCTCACTATGGAAGCCATTTATGAAAGCATGGAAGTAATAGCTACTGGTTTCTGGCTTCCATCACTGCTGCAAGGTTTTGCCGTTTTTCTGTCCTGCGTGAACATCAATTGCCTAGTAACCTGGGGACAGACAAACTGGTGAGCTCCAAATGTCTTGGATTTTTACTCTCCTCAGCCCCAAGCTTCATGACCAATAAAAATTATGAAAGCTTTAGTTCTGAACAATCTGGGGGGTACCAGATTGCCTGCCCTCATGATTAATTTTGTAGGAATATGCAAATGCATCCTGAGTCCATTGCCTCTTCATAATTTGAATTTGAATGTTTGTGTTCCATATATCCTGTATGTGGCACAAAGTCTTCACTTTCAAATCCAACAGACAGCAAAGAGGCACACAAATGCTTGCTATAGACACCATGCAGTAAGGAAATTAAGTTGCATTAAATTGATATTCACTCCATTGATTCAGGATTCAAATAGATGACTGAACATGTGTTCCAGAAATAGGCTTCCTTACAGGTGCAAATCATACTCTCACTTCTCTTGCCTATGGCTATAACTCTTTTTTAAAAGTATAATAGATCGCATTACTGTCAGGAAGATGAAAGACGAATGTGTCCTTTTAATCAGGTTGTTTTACAGTCTTGGCACTTTCATTTCAGATACTTACAGCACAACATACGGACGTGATCCCCATTGCATTCCACTAAACCTACTCCTGGGGAGGGAACTTAGTTTTCAGTCCAAGCCTAAAAAAAAGCCACTGCCACTATTGTTATCATTTCTGGGGTGGCTGCTCTTTGGAACTGCATGTTGCTGCCATTTTTTCTTCACATTTCCAATTATAGAAGCTATTCACAGGGAAGATGTCCAGTTATTGCTAACCCAATTTGTGAGGCATTGGAGCTTCTGGATTCTCTCTCTCTTCTCCGCCAGAGGAGGCTTGTTCTCACATTATTTAGTTTTGAGAATTTCACCTTCACTTCTGGACTCTTAGGGAACTCTACTTTTAAAGCTCTGTCTATAGGTTCTGAACGCTTTCCATTTCCAAGAGCCCTAATGCACACAAACAATTTGCATCTTGGAAACAAAGAATGTTACAAAGGATAGCTAGCCATAAATGCGTCACTGCAAATAATTTGATATGAGACAGAAAATCCAAGGTACAGGTCATTCATTCATTCATTCAGCTTATATGGCCGCCCTTCTCAGCAAGTGACTCTCCTTCCTCAACCAAAATACAGTTAGCTGATTGAGATTATGCTTTCTAAAAAATATCTAAAATCGTGATATGTGACATAACTTTTGTAATACAAGAGTTGATACAGTTTGTGCTTTTTTCCCCCTATACCCTGAAAGTAACATCTGAATCACAGGTATGGGATCATCTGGGATCTTTAATAATATAGGAAGGATTCCTGGGCCAACACTCTGCCCCCCCCACCCCCCCGTAGAAGTATCAGAAGACACCCACACACTGCCAAATGAAAGAGACAGTTTTGTCTCTAAGAGCTCTTACCAACTCTTCAGTTAAACTGTCTTATTAAAACACCAATATAAGCCACAAAATAGTGGATGGGGACCATAGGGAACGTTTATTGTGGAGCTGAGGGCTACGAAGTGGTGGGACCATATCATATTCAGACTTTCTGCTTTTTCTTGGCTTTTTGGATGGTGTTTTGGATTTGTTTTTTAAAGTTATCTGTTAAACCTATTTTAGGGCAAACACTACATTTTTGTAAAAAACCTGGCTCAAAATGGCAGGAAACCACATCCTTGATTTTTAGTAAATGAGGCTGTAGGAACTCCAGGAGGCACAGAGAAGATTTGGCACACGGACACAGGGCCTCAGATTGCACAATTCTGAAACTGAAACAAGAGATTCTGAACTCGGAGAGCTTAAATCAGCCATATCCCTTGCAAGGCTAGTGTGGCTGTTTTGACAGTGCTTTGCCAGGAAGGCAGTCCCAGGGTAAATACTCCCTGCAGTGAATGTGGAGACAGCTGGGAACAGCTTCTGAAGCAGCCACGTGAGCCTTGCAAGACACAGGGCTTCATGTGTGCTAACATGCCTTGCAAAATGTTTCTTTCAACTGCTTGGCACAGCCTGGTTATTTATCAACACCATCTGGAAGATCAGCATGTTTCCAACTGATTTTCCTACCCTAACCCTGACCTTTCTTCTTCTAGCTCTCCTAGTCTAATTCCCACTGAAGAGTACAGAAAGCCATCACCAGAACAATATAGGATCCAACGACGTTTCTATGAATTGTATGCATGTACTGTATTTATATCCCACTTTTCTTTAAAAAGCTTATAAAGTCACCTATTTAGCTGTTCCCCCCCCCCCCCCAACTAGTCTAACCTACAGCCCTGATATTGCTGGTGTCTCCTGTCTCAGTACTGGCCAAGTATGATCCTGCTTAGCTTAGTGTGAAATGATTAAATTATACCTTAAGACGTTCAGTTGTACTGTGTATATATAGACTGAACTAAGACAGTGGGCCCATTCTAAGTTGAAATTAACTTATTATCAGGTAGAGCTTTGTTACTGTAAATGTTTGTGATTTATCACTGTGGCTGTATTTTACATATGTTTAGACCTCAACAAAACTATTTTGCTGGTTTTTGTGTATGATTTTTTTCTAACCTCACTCTTCTTCATTCCACATTGCTTACCAATTCAGGATAACACTACTCATCTGAAGTAGATTCTAATCAATACTCGTGCATGCAATAATGAAATTGAAGAAGCCACTCAGTACTTTGTGGCTTTGGCTGCAACAGGATAACACAATAATTAATATAGATTCCCCTTTGGAAATTAGGGCTTTATGTACCAGTTTTAAAGTGTACGTATTTGTGATCAACTTCCATGTAACATCAGAGAAGCTAATTAAAAAAATCACGTTCTATGAGCGGAAACTATGTATATTTACATATTGGAATCCATAAATAATGTTTTAATCTGCTTTAGTTGAAAGTATACCTATTTAGATCTGGAGCGTTTGGGTCTCTCTTCTCAGAACATTTTAACCAATCTTGCTGTATTTTTTCAGATCCTTCCAGACAAATTGTAAAAGGCACAAAAGGCTTGTCTTCCTCTGGACCTGATGAACACTTCCTCCTCCTCCCTCCCCCCTCAAGACAACCTCTTAGAGAAGTTCACTAGTCATTTTAGAGTCAGCGTTATGATACAGGGTACCTTTGTCTGCAAATAGTAACCTCTGAGAAAACATCCCCAGGGCCACAGAAGTCAAGACAGAGAGGTGGCACTTTCCAAACCCTCCCTTAAGGGCTGAGAAGACTTACACCAACCCTTTCATCTCTTGCTAGTAGGGGCACAAGGCACTTTATGTGCATAGGTCCAGGGAAGGTTTGGATTCAGAGCCCACTATCTTCCTATAGAGAAATACATCCTCCATATCTGTAGGGATTTACTTTTAGCTGTTCTCTTTGCCCAAGCAAAGCTGAGAATTGGGGATAGCATACAATAGGTGGCCCAAACAACCAATTCTGTCCCCTCACTTTTCCTTCTCTTCAAGGTTCACCAGGAAGATTCATCCAATTGTAAACAATGGCCAAAGCAAGCAGTTAGGACAAAAGTATTAGAATTGAAAGGAGAAAAGCCGTGTCTGAATCAATAGTTATTTTCACATAGTCATAAAATCCAGAATCTTCACTAGTTATCTAATACAGGCATTCACTGAGAGGCTGAAACAATCTTAGCCACTAAGACAGATTTCATGGGCATGATGCCAATAATTAAAAGCTGAACAAAATAGTAGAAGAACTCAAAGGGAAGGATAACCAGAATTAGGATCGAAACAGTTACTGAAACAGAGGAAAAATGGCATTTGGCTCAAATGCTCTATCACTGGTAATAATCTCAAAATTAAAAGAATGTCTTCCCTAAATTCAATCTTCCCCATTTGTATGCTTACTCCTTGGTCAACCAAGACAGGAACTACAGATATGCACTAGCAATTTCTCAGAAGGAAGATACAAATCTGTTTTGAAAACTATTTATAGAATGCTACTAGGGCAAGAGCTTCTGCAGAGCTCCAACCGAAAAATATCAGGTATAAAGATCATGCACATTTATTGTCTGATTCTGAGTAACATACACATGCTTTGGAACACATCATCCACGAGGCAGCCAACATTTTTACAATATTTAAGATATCTACACGATTTGCTGAGGGCGCACCTCCCTTCACCCGCCACTTCATAGCTCCATGCTCAGATTGGTTTGCAAATATAGACGTGCCAAAGAAAACGCAGAAACTACTGAAACTGGGTACGCTTGGTTGGGGGGGGAGGGAGAATTAGGTATGTAGTTATGGTTGAAAACTGACAAAGTCTCTTGAGTTTTGTCTGAAATTTTTATTTGGAGTCCAGGGCTTTCTTCTCTTTGTGAGGAAGGAATTCCATAACAAATGGGATGAAGAATGTTAAAAGATTAGTCACATCTTTCAGTTCTAAAGAATATTCCTTTGCTATTTTCTCCGCAGTCCATATCTCTGGAGAGCGTTGATGGTTGCTGAGAAGAGTCAAGGCTTCCTCTATCAAGATTTTGCCTTTGGGAACAGTCTGAATGTCCAGGTAATTGAAATGTCCATCTATTACCGGCCTGCAATCTTCCTGCTTATGTAGGTTTCTTTCTTTCTTTTTTCTCTAGAAGATGGAGAAAAACAATGGTCACAAAAAATCAGTTAAAATGACGTTAGTCAATATTCTACTTCTATATTAAATAATATATTTTTCATTTAACCACCTATAACAAAGTTAAGAACTACAGGTAGTCCTCAGATTACAATGGCAATTGGGACCAGAATTTCTGTTACTAAGCAATGCAGTCATAAAGCGCATCGTCATGTGACTGGAATGCTTAGCAACGGCAACCCTGTTGCCATCATTAAGCAAGGACTGTGCAAGTCATTAAGCGAGGACTTCACGTGACCGCCATGTGGGAAGAGGCAGGAATCAAGAAGTGCTTATGCAAGCAGGCTGGCGGGCAGGTGCTGCAGGCAGGTGGGTGCTATGGAGTATGGGCAGGCAGGCGCTATGGAGTACAAGATCTCCATGCTGTCCGGGGGCTCTTCGGGAAAAAGAGCAGCAGGAGCAGGAGTGATTTGCAACCTCCAGCTGTCTTCCCCATTGACTTTGCTTTCAGGAAGCTGGCAGGGTAGGTCACAAATGGTAATCACGTGACTGGAAGACGTTGCAAGAGTCATAATTGTGAGCCAGTTGCCAAGCACCCAAATCACAATCACGATTGTGAGGATGCTGCAACAGTTGCAATTTCAAGGACCAGTTGTAAGTCCCCCTTGTTCAGCACCGTCGTAACTTTGAAAGGTTGCTGAATGAGTGGTTGCCAAGCAAAGACTACCTGTACTCTTTGTTCTCTTATTGGCCTAGCTGGTTCCCCATTTAATAGTTAGAAGTGCCTGGTTATAATACTGGTTATTCTGGCTATTTTAAGGTTTTGAAATGTCTCAGGTTTATTTGAAAAAATATTACATTAGAACACTAATTTTTTTATATACAACATCCCAGATTCATTTCTAGCAACAGCAAGGTAGAATTAAAAAAAAAAAAAATCCTGAAACCCTAAATCTGGCTGCCACTAGTTAAGGACAAAAATCAAGCTAAATAGAATAGTAGTCTGGTTTTGCTATATGGTGGCTTCTTAATCTTTATTTTTTTCCAATGGTTTTAAAAACCCCTTTCCCTCTGAATGCGCTTCCCCCCTCCCTCCCTCTATCCTCATGAGAACTAGGGAGGGTCTTATCTGAGATGCTTACTCAGGTTACAGTTCTGTTCTGGACTCAGGTTTCTTTTATCTGACTGTTGTCTTGGTAGTGGCTCTTCCTCCTGTCCCTCAAGGTTATTCCTTCTTCCCATTACAGGTGTTGAGCTTGGACTAAGATTCAAATCTGCCCCCAGCTAGAGAACCCACCAGGTGATTCTGAGCCAGACATTCTCTCTCAGCTTAACCAACCTTGCGAGGTTGTGAGGCTAAAATGAGGGGGGACCTAGATGCTAAGCTACCTGGAGCGCTTAAGAAAAAAAAAAAAAATCAATGGAATCAATCAATCAATCAAGAACGTAAAAACAGCCCTGCTGGCTTAGGCCCAGGCTCTCTCAGTCTAGCATTTGGTTTCTCATATTGTCTAACCAGAAGTCTCTAGATGCAGTATCCAACTGCCAATTAGAGCAACCCTACTTATTTTCACGGTATCTAAATGTAAGCGTGTTTACTTCTGCATTTTATTCCATAAATTTTGGGCAAAAGTTCCAGCCTGCCAAGATATCCTTAATCTTAGTTCTATTTATAACTGATTATTCATGAAAATATTCCCAATAAAGATTTGTTCTTCAGGTAACCTAAAGGACAAGAGGCCTTACCCATTAACAACAGAATAAAAGAAATAACCTCAGAGGTGCATTTTTCTCTGAAAAATAAATGACCGTCATACCACCTAATCAAGAGGAAAGTTTCTTTTATATGCATCACTGTTTTTTAAGAATTAAAAAAAAAAACCCACACATAAATGGAGTACTTAGGATTAGCCACAGAGCCTTCGTTTTGGTAACTGAGGCCAAGCAATTGACCGTTGGGTAAAAAATACAAGAGCAGGGAGGAATAAGGAAGCACTTCCAAGCCCCATAGCCCCTGTAGGATGACATTGGTCAGAGTTGCAGGCTGGTAATGGGCAAAGAAAGAACGATTTTTCTCTCTCTCTTCATCTCCACCTAGTGGGCTGCCAGAAGAAAGACAGATGGTTCTGAAATGATCCCTCGCAGAGGACTTTTGAAATCTGGCTGAGCTGGGGCCTATTTTACAGCATCAAAACACAAAGAATTTTACAAAATGATACACTGAGAAACAGCCTGTTCTTGCTTGAGGGTTTTAAGACCAGCTATGCGTTTTTTATATTGAACAACTGGCTCATCCATCTGCACAGCTTATTCTTTGCTATGCCGCCATTTGTTTCCCTTCCTGGGTTTTTACTTTTTGATACCACCAACAGTCATTTAACTTTAGAATAAGCAATGCTGGGGAGTGAGGGGTACCCTTTAAGAATGAGATATTCTTTCATTTCTCAAAGTTGCCACCAAGCTCCCCAGAAATCTCTTCACAGATTGATGTAGGATTTCTCTTACAAAATTGCAAAAGGATAGTGGAGCCCAGCAGTCCAGCCCGGCATTAGCAAACACAGCCATGGTCTTTTTTCACATAACCTCATGAAACATTAAAATTCAGGCTGAAGACAACTACCTCTGCACTCTACAGAGACTGGAGGGGAGGGGGAGAAAGAGATCAACAGAGACAAGGAGGCAAGTCAAGATCTGGAACAGAAAGAATAGCAGTAGAACAAGCTGCCAGAGGCACAGTACAGGCAAAGACAAAGCACGCAGACCCCAAGCAGGGCATTTTTCAGCATTTCCTTCTAACTTCTGGCCTCTGAGAATAACCTGTCTACAGGCCCTGGACCCGGCTCATTAGCCAAATGCATGAGAGTCCTCCCCCAGGCCCATTTATCTCTCTTACATTAAAGCCAACATCAATTATCCTAGAAATTAAGAGAGTAAGCCCTATTAAACACAGCTAACATTATTTCTGAATAATCTTCCAGATATTTGGACTTCTATAAGCACCTTAACTGTCAGGACCCCAAATACAAGTAAGTTGTTCAGAAGCGCTTACTTTTGAGCAACCGTCTTTAAGTGAGCTTCAAATTACCAGGAATTCTGATGCATTTGCAGTACATGATCAAAATTAAAGGCAAAACAGGATTTTGAGCAGGGAAAGTAAAAAAGACATTTGGGAAATCTGTGAAAGAGGTTTACATAGATAGATCCTTGCATTTATCAGATAAATGCACCACTGAGAATGGGAAATGTATAAGAGATTAATTGCATTCATAAACTGAAAGAAATATATTATCATGCATTGGCCTGTACTGATAAGGGTAACAAATCAACATAAGAAAGCAAAGGCTGCTTAGACTATATCATGAAAAATCCTGATGCTTCTCTTGCCCCCAGTTTGATATGTAAAGCTGAATTATCATGTGTGTATTTCAAGACCCCCTAACTCACTTGCAAGACTGGATCATTGGAATCAACATAGACTTCCTTTAAGAAAGTAAGAAGCTTTTCATCTTTTTTCTTTATTTCTTCTTGGAGACTGGCAGACCCTAAGGGAAATAAATGTACAACCTATAATGTATTTTCCATTTTTAAAACAAAATAGTACAGTTCTAAATGAAATCATAAACAAAAAGCTTGTATGCGCATATACAAACACAGACACACATTCAGGCTGTTGAACTGCATTTGAAATAGCACTTAGTCTCAGAACTTCAAAACAATTATTCCCCAAAGTTGGGTCAGAATGTGCTGAGGAGGACTGTCGCGGTACAGCGTTATGGAGACATGAAAAAGAAGGAGTAAAGATTTTTTAGGAAGTTAAACAGGCCAGCCAGCTTAGGAAAAAAATCCCACCCACCCTTAACATTCAGTATTCTGTATTCTTATTCTACCCATCTTACTGCTTTTCCATTTTGTTTTAAGTACTACCTTTTTAGGCATATTTGGCTAAGAGATTGTGATTTGTTGAATCCCTGGAGTTCTCTGAGCTTGGCTGTTTTCTTGCAAACATTTCATTACCCAGCTAGGTAACATCTTCAGTGCTTCAGTACCTAGCCGGGTAATGAAACGTTTGCAAGAAAACAGCCAAGCTCAGAGAACTCTAGAGACTCCACAGTTCAACCCTGAGGTACACATATTCTCTTCTATTGGTAGATTGTGATTTAGTTTGTGAATGTTGTGGCTGAATGAAAATTAGAATCTGGATCCTTGTACACTAGTCTTATTCTTCACTGCTTTTAATGGATTTCAGCTGAAGAGCATATGCTTTGGCTATAGCAAGCTGGTGCCTATTGAAATGAACATATTCTAAGGAGCTTTCCTGGCCGGGGTCACTCAATGCCCTAGTCTTAAGCTGCTTGACTCCTGTGTGTAAACTGGCTGGAAATGAAGCTGGTGTGGGAAACCACCTTCCAGATTTCAGCCCATTCTTCTGCTTTGGTTAAAATAAAATAAAATTCTGTCCAGACTGTTATCACAGACCTTGACTGGTAGAGTCACCTGCTTCTTTACACCTCCCACCCATGCCAGGAAAAAAGGCACCAATCACTTTCCTTTCCTTGGGAGGATCTTTGGGGACACGAATAGACCACCACACTTTTACCATTCTCCTGTCACCTGGGCTGGAAGGGAAAACAATGGAACTTTTGACAGTTTCACCTGGGGAGGGAAGGAAGGAACCACCATGACCCTGTTTCACAGTGAACATGGAGGAAGAAAAAGTCCAGTTTCACTGATCTACGACGGAAATAAAGAAGGAAAAAAAATCCAGAGGTTCACCATCAAGGTCTCTTCAGGAGGGGACAGGCCCGGCTACCCAAGATAAAATGTCCATCATGGCAATGACCAATGATCAAAGAGGAGGAGAAGGAGGGACTTCTGCCGCAGCGCACAGTAGCCAACTGGAATGGAAGCATTTGCGTACAATGAAATTAAGTGCAACGGGTAAACTGGACAGCACCACCTGAGCCAACACAAATCAGAAAACACTACTTTTACAGTATAGCAGGAAAAGACAGGTAGAAGTTGTTTTCCAGGGGGCTGGGGATGGGTAGAGGATGATGTCATGTGTTCCTGCCCTGAGAAATGGCTAGTCACTCATATTTGTACTGGCTGGGCAGATCAATCCTCTGTTTTTGTGTTGGCATGTTGCATAAACCTAACTAATTGTGGCTTATTTAATAAACCACATGATTTAATAAACCACAAGCATGATTTAGTGTGATGTGTGGCGACTGTTCTATCTGGAGGTGGAAAGAACACCACCTCATTCGTTACAGGAGCTATAAATTCCTTCTTTGTGTATTTTGTTAATTACAACAGGACTATTTTGATTTAAAGAAAGGCAGCCAGAACAAGGGAGACGTTGTTCAATCACTGGCATTTTTATCTATGTACTGAGGGAGCCGGAGGATCTTCGTATCCACGCTCTGTCTCGGCGTCTCTGACCCTTTACTGCATCCTCGACTACCGCTCCCAGCCTGCTCATGACTGCAGACGCGCATGCGGCTGCTCACTAAAAGCGAAACAAAGGGCGGGACCCAGGGCTAGCGCGCGCGCTGTTTCCAAAAGTTTGGAGCGACAGAAGGGACGCTTCAATGTCACCAGCGCCCTTGCCCTCCAAGCCGCGGTTGCTTTTGCTTGTGCAACCCCCAGACAGGAATCTGGCAGGCTGGTCATTTAAGGGACAAAGTCGGACGATGAACATTCCCATCCTCTGCAAGATTTACTCCCAAGGCCACGTTCCCTTAGATGCAAAGGGCTTTGCTCTTTCAGACGCAGCGCAGCAATCGGCCCCCGCCGTGGGGCTGCCCGAGGATCTTCCCGGCTGAGACAGCGCTTCGCTCCCTCCGTCCCTCCCATCCCTAATCTTCCTTTAAACCAGCCCCTCTGCAGTAAAAATCAGGGAAACGACGCAGGACTGATTACTCAGCGCTACTCGCACCGCGTTTGCCCCCGGTGAACTCACAAGCCGGCGTGGCAGGGGCTGCCGAGGGGTGGCGCGGGGCAGGCACGGGTTTCTTTTTGCTGATTTCCCGGTGCGCTCGATTCTCCACGTTAAACTTGCTAAACACGCGGGTCACCCTGGCCCCCATCGCACCGGCTCGCGATCCCACTTCCGAACGCGCCGGGGAAGGTGTCAGCCTGGCGTCTGGGTCGAGTTTGCGCAGAAAGCCGGCCATCGGTGCAGGAGACCGCGGCTGAGGGCGCCGCGTAGCGGAGCGGAGGTCGGGTTGTTCGAAAAGAGAAAGTCGAATCCACATTTTCGGAAGTCAGAAGCCGACGTTCGCCCATCGACACAAGTTGATGATGCTTGTGTGATTTTTCCCGTGTGACTCCGGAAGGTGTGAGCTCGAAACTGTGCAATCCAAGTAGGGTTACCAGACATCTGAAGAGGCAAAGGAGGACACGGACAATTGGAAAGGAGGACAAATAGGGGGAAAGGAGGACACACTGTTTAACTGTCTTGGCGTCTGTGACAAAAGTTACAGTGAAAAATTGCAAAAAGAAAAGAAAGAAAGAAAAAGTATTTGGGCCTACACGTATATGAAATTACTTTTTTTTAGAAAGATTGGTTTTTCAATCGCAATATTTTTCGAACAAATTTTTATTTCCAAGAACGTATGCTAGTGATAATATAGAATCGACAATGACGCATTTTTCAAATTTCACCATGGGAACCTATGATGAGTCATGTCATCTACAGACTACAGTACAGTGATTGAAGATTTGAAGGGGTTGGATCGAAGCCGATTTCTGAAATCAGGAAATAAATAATGTAAATCTAGGCTGTTGAGTCTGTCAACAGATGAGGGAAAAGAAGAAGCAGACAATTTCACAATACACAAAAGTTTGAATGACTACTGTTGTAAAAACAGTCCAAAACTTTAAAAAAATCATGAGACTCAAAAAGCTGGACAATATTTGATTTTAAGGCCATGATTGCTAGATGGAGGACATGAGGACACATCTTCCTTTCACTGGACATCTGGTAAACTTAAATCCAAGGCTGCTTATCTGGGAGTAACTTGATTGGGCTCAGTAAGAGTGCAGGGTTGTATAGGATTAAATTATGTAAACTACTATAGAGAATACTATAAACACCCTGCTTTTTAACTTTCCCTAATTTGGTGTCCTCCAAATGATTTTGCCAGCTGACGATTATGCGGGTTGCAGCCCAACAGAACTGAAGGATACCAGATTAGGGAAGCTTGCATTATCAAATCAGCCACATAATCTTTCTGGATGCTTTGGACTACAACTCACACAATCTGCAGTTTTGGCTGAAGCTCAGGGAATATGGGAGTTGTAGTATAAAACATTTGGAGGCCACCATGTTACAAACTTAATCTCTACACAAGTGCTATTTACATTATTTTCTATAACAATCCTATTCCCAGTAAGTCCCACTGAATGTTGTGATTTTAAACTACTGATTAGAGGTACATAATATTAAACATTTTTATAAGACAGGTATTTTTTTGTCCAGCTGTCACCCACAGGATAATTTAGTTACTAATCCTTTTTACCCTCTGTTCAGCAAAAAAGGACTTCCAGAGAGATTTTCAAAAATCAACAATAGGAAAGTCCTTGCCTGCAAACGTACAGATTTGTAGAAGTCAAGTCTCCTTTTAGTCAAGTTAATCTGAAAATTACAGTACTAGGTTAAGTAGTCCATGTAGTTGTCTTGGCAACAGTATGATGAAGTTACCTTCTTAGATTTCTTTAAAAATGTATCCAGTCTAATCCACAGTCCCAGGATTTCCTGGTGGTCTCCTATCCAAATACTAATCAGGTCCATCCCTGTGAAGATGACAGAATTAGCAGAGATGGCAAAATTGTCTTGTCTGATTAGAGAAAGGACAATAACCACATTTATTAGTGGCTGGAAACCCCTGATGGACTTTTTGCTGAAAAAAAAAAGGAACTTGTGATTTATGAATTTGATGATTAGAAAGGCTAGACTATGGAAAGAAGGAAATTATGTGGTAACTGTAAAGAGAGAGGGTAAAATATAAATGAACTTGTAACTGCTATTAAGAAGATTGGTAGCCACTTCTTTATAACTCTTCTTTTTCTTTGCATCTTTTTTTCCCCACTTACCTAATACTTTTATTTACTTTATTTACTTTTTTCCCCAAAATTTGTATTGTTTTTATTCTCCTAAAAATTTCTTTAATAAAAATTATAGTAAATAAATAAATAAATGATCAGGTCCATTCCTGTCTAGCCTTTTTGAGATAAAACAAGGCTGGTTAGATGCTGTTGCCTAACAAAATGGGATTTGAAAAAAGGAGAGGAAAAAACACAGACATACATATTGTTTCTGAATGTAATATAATGATCTTGATGATGTCTGGAATAGAAAACTTACCTGCGAAAAAGATGCAAAAATTGCCAGGTGACAGCAGATAGAAGGAAACATCTGATGGGGCTGATAGTGTCAGGCCTCCTTTCACTTCTGGCTGTTGCTTTCCAGTCTCTCTCTCTCTCTCTCTCATGAAGGAGAGAAAGGACAAAAGCACTGTGCTGTTTTAGGATTAGTTTACAGAGCAGCATGAAAACATGTTGGATGTAGTAAAATCTGATTATTAGCTTCTTATCTTGAAATATTTTCATTCAGTACCATTTCAGGCATCTTTCAGGGCTAATTAATAAATGCAACAAATGAGAGAAAATTTAATCTTGAACTAAATTACACAGTGATCTAGTTTACCAAAATATAGCGTGGTTCGGCTTGAATTCCTGGCTCCAGATATTTGCCCTTTGAATCAAAGCTGGTTGTACAGTCCAGGGAGGTGGTGTTTAATATAGTGGAGTTCTCGTATTGGAAGGTTCTTCCTCCAGCAAATAGTTTGTGGGGAAAGTTTGCAGGCCTCATAAACTATTAACATTTTTGCTTTAAGTTTCCTTTGTTTTTACTTATAAAATGGTAAGTTTTTAAAGAGAACAATTGAGCCAAAGCTAAGCACTTTTAAGTTTAGAGGTACAGATACAGTAGTCCTCATTTAACAATGGTAATTGGGACTGGAATTTTTGTTGCTAAGCAACGTGGTTGTAAAGCATGATGTCATATTACTGTGCCCCTTAGCGATGGCAGTTCTGGCACTTCTGGTTGCCATTGTCAAGCGAATCCTGCACCATTGTTAAGTGCAACATCACATGGTCATCATTTGTGACCTCCTGCTGGCTTCCCCATTGACTTTGCTTGTCAGAAATTAGCTAGTTGCCGAATGTCTGGATCAGAATCACGTGACCGCGGGGACACTGCGACTGTTGTAAGTACCAGGATCAGTCATAAGTACCACTCATTCAACACCATTGTAAGTTTGAATGGTCGCTGAATGAGTGGTCGTTAAGTGAGGATCACCTATACACATAGTCCTCGCTTAACAACCACAACAGGGACCAGAAAATTAGTCGTTAAGCGGAGTGGTCATTAAGCAAGTCACATGACTGGACCTGATTTTAGGTCCATTTTTACGATGGTTGCTAAGCAAATTATGTGGTCATTAAGCAAATCCAGCTTCCCTAATGGACATTTCTTGCCAGAATTTGCTTAACAACCACGTGGTTCGCTTAACAACTGCAGCAATTCACTTAACAATCATTATAAAAAAGGTTGCAAATTGCGATCACGTGACCACATGGAGTGGTGCGATAGTTTGTGACAGTCATAAGTGCAAGTACAGATCATAAAGCATTTTTTATGAGGCTGTTGTAACTGCGAATCATCATTAAACAAACGGTCATTAAGTGAGGACTACCTGTAGTGGCATTAGCCATCCAAATTATAATGAAGTTGTGAAGATGGACTTTATGCATATTTATAGAAAAAGAGTGGCCAAATGGAAAAGAAGATGCAGCTTTTATGCCTTTAATTATTGCATAGAAGATGGCTCAGCTCTACAGCAGTTGGCACTGTTCACTCATTGAATACAGAAGAACTCTGTTCTCTTTTGTGTGTGGCCATATTAAGTAGTAATCAATAGGACATGAAAACTAGGATTCCGATCTATGATGGAACATTTGCTGTTTATCTGCTGATAAATATGAGCCATGGATAATGCGTAATTTTGATCTGGGTTTCCTTGTTGAAAAAGTCGCTTTGCTTATTGCATGTCTGGAAAGCAAAATGACTTTTTGATAACATTTATTCTATGTGGTAAGTTGTTATATTAGTACATAGCCTCAAGCATTTAACCGCTGGTCCTGCCAAGTACAAATCCTTATTTCTTTTTCTCCTACATTCTTTTCTCTTGCCAATGGAGGTTTTTTGCAAGGATTGTTCTTCAAAGAGAAAAAAAAATCTTTTTTGTTTTTTAAATAAATGTAGAGTTATAGAATTCATCTTGGAATTTGCCTGAGGCTGCTTGCCCCATGAAATCAAATGAGAGATGTCTAGAGTGCCACTGGCACTCAGCTAAGGACAAACTCAGCTGAAGATAGGTTAGAACCACTATTAAGGCCTACCTTGTGGTGGTAAGGGTGGTGAAACACCAGTACTTCTCCACCCTTATTGCATCTGCAGATTGCTGCCCCACAGCCCTGTTTCAGGTGACACAAGCCCTCTTGGGTAAAGGGGGGCTGGGGAACCTTTTGCAGGGATGTGCAGAGGAATTTGCTCAGCATTTGTTGGACAAAATTGCTTGGATTTGCTCGCAGTTGGACACTGGCCTTGCTGCAGGTTTGGAAGAGATGCCTAAGATGGAGTCTTGCCTGGTGATCTGGGAACGGTTTGAACCTGTTGGACCTGAGGAAGTGGGCAGGGTCCTTAGGACTGTGAGCTCAGCCACTTGCTCCTTAGATCCATGGCCCTCCTGGCTTGTATAAAACAGGTTTTCTAGATCCCTTTGAAATGAGTTTTGGGTCTAGTTTTGGCACCAAAACTGCTTTGGTCACCCTATTGATATTTCCTACGAGAGAGATAAGGACGTATACCCCTGCTGGTTCTGGACCGCTCTGCAAATTTGGATACCATATGCCATAGTATCCTCCTGGAGAGGTTGTTCCCGCTACCTGTGGGTGGAAAAAAATTAAGTGGTTCACTCATACCTGAATGGCCATCTCTAGAATATGAAGCTCAGAGATTTCTGCTTGATCTCATGGTATTTATGGAGTGGGGTTCTATTTTATCCCCCATGCTCTAATATATACACGAAACCACTGAATGAGATCATTCATGCAGTTAAATATCTGCAGTATGCTGCTCTAGGTGAATCCAGGTGAGGCAATGAAATTGTGAATCAGTGTCTGGCTGAGGTAAACTAAAACACAATCCAGACAAGACAGCAGATTAGTGGATAATTTATCTGCTCAGAGGAATGGGGTTCTACTTGTTCTGGGTTGGGTTGTATTTCTCTAAAGGATCAGGTTTGTAGCTTAAGGGTGTTCTTAGAACCATCTTTGACATTTGAGACATATGACCTCTGAGGAACCAAGCACCTTTCCCTAGTTCAGACCAGTACCAACCAATTATGGTCATAATTGGATATAGTATCCCAATGGTAGTCCAGGCCCTGTTAACCTCTCACTTAGGTTATTGCAGTACTTTTAAAGCCTTTCACGACCTGGGACCAGAATTTCTGAAGGAATGCCTCTTCCTGTATGTTCCTACCTATACCTAAAATGATCTTCAAATGACCTGCTCAGGTGCCCTCTAATACGGAGGCATGGTGGAAACTTGCTGGGAGGGAGGCGGCTTTTTCAGCTGTAATTCACCGCCATTAGAATAATCTCTCAAGGTATGCCTGGCAGTGTTTTCATTATCTCTTTAACATGACAGAAAGACATTTTCTTCTCCTAGGCCTTTTAATAATAATGCTTGGTGACTTTTTGTTATTATTTTGTTATTTTATTTGTTATTCTGCAGATCTGATATACTTTCATGTATGTATTATTTGTTGTAAATTGTTTTAATTACTGATTTTTATTAAAGCTATCCTGAGATATTTTTAAAATTGGAAGTGCTATGCAAATATTTTACAGAAATGAATAGGATACTTTCATTTCCCAAATGCGGTTCTTTGCAGGAATGCACCTTGGCATTTCTCTATTGTCTGGTATTTAACTTAGTATTGCCACCAACATTCACATGACATAGAAGTTTGCACTGTTGAGTCTTAGATTAGAACCCTGAGCAGAGGATTCTACAATAGTGCGGACTATTTTGGTTAAGAACCTATGCTAGGACTAGCTCTACTGGTGCAGAGAGCACAGTTGCATCACCTGAACCATCTTTTTCCTCTGAGGAGACATCAGAGATTTACAACCTGTGAACTGTAATTAAATTAAATTCAATTTATGTAATTGCCCCCTATATATTTATTACACGAGTAATGGTATCATGTCTGGCCAGGAAAAGATTGCCCATCTCTGAATTAGATGATAAAGCAAAACTAAGTCACCTGAAGTAATGATCTGCTGCAGAACAATATAAATTGCCTTGAGAAAATAATTTGATTTCTGTAAAGACACTGAGTTCTCAAAACGCATAAGAACACTCACAGTATGATTCCTTAAGGATTATATTTCACAGGTAGATAAAATTTGCTGGAATTTGAACATAATCAAAATTGTGCAATTTTCTATTCACTTTTCATATGATAAAGCTGTAGTTCATCCAATGAACCATAAAAATTCAACAGCATACAGTATATCAATAGAACAGTGAAGGATTTTCTTTTGGAAAACTCTTCTGATGAGTTCATATAGCAACATGCTCAACTTAATACAAAACTGAAAAATGAAATGCACACTTTATACATGTGCAACAGAATAAACTTCAAGCGCAAACATACATTTGTGGTTTACAAATAATCAGGTTTTCCACTTAAGAGCAAGTAACCACCATAACATAAAGTCATAAAGTGACTTTAATTTTGCAATTTATCAAAATTACCATATGCATATGTTGAGTATTCATTGGACCCTATCCAGTAGCGTACATGCTATCATAGTGTTAATAGCTATAGTTAATAGTTGCTAATCCAAATCTTAAGTGATGTGGCAATTACTGCATAAAATAAATGTCATCCCATGCTATCTGGTGTCCCTTATTTGTAGTATTTCTCTTTTAATGATATGAGATAAACCTCAAGGTGATGATCCTTAGCACAAATGTAGAGATCTGACTGAGAATGAAACTGTGGCAATTCTTGAACTGAAAAAGGGGATAGGCAGGATGCAATTTCAGCTGGATGGTTGAGTTTATACACAGTAATAAGTCAAAGCCAAGCAAATTACAATATGTCTTAGTATAATGTGTGATCTAACTAATAATTAAAAGCAGATTCCAAAGAAGCTATAAGAAGGCTGGATGTTAATTGGATAACTGATCCATCTTTGGAATATATAATGGGCTAAGGTGTTCACACTGCATTACTCAACTACATTAGGCATCACAGGAAAAAGTAGCCATGAAGTCTACACAAAATACTTAACAATCTCAGGAAATGCTTGCTATATATTGTATTTCAATTTAATATTAAGGGCTGATTTACAAATGCATAATCAGTATGTAAGAAGAGCCTTGGGATCAGTCCAACATTTGTTACATAGTGGCCAAAACAATCCATCCAGGAAACTTATAAGCAGAATATGAACTGGGGACAAACTGGGGAGGGGGGGAGAAAGAGATCCAGCCTTCTCTTGCCAGACATATGGTGCCTCCATCCCTAATTTGGTCATTACTTTTATATGTTGGGTTTGAAAAAAACAAAACAAAAACAAGACTGACCAACATTACAAATCTTATATGTTACCAATAAAAGAGATTGACTAATGTTTCTTTGCTAGGTATTTTAAACATGGTTGACCCAAAGCCATGTTATGACCTATGAATACATTTCACTGGCTGCATTTGTGCACTGTGCTAAACCAAATCCAAACTAAAGTCATTAATGCTAAATGTGATATGTAAATGAGCTTTTGGATGCATTACAAAGCAGTGATGTATGCAGTATTAAAAGAGCATCTCCAGTTAATAACTACAGGTATATTGCTCTATCCCCAGCCTGGCAAGGTTAGGTCACAGTTTCTTTTCAATTTGGAAGTAATGACCACACACTACAGTATGAGTACTTAGGACTTTATTCCAAGGCACTATAAGAAAATAGCATAATATCATAAGACAGCAATCAAGGAATATCCAAGAATACTGAAGAATATAACACAAGACAGCTCTCAAAGAATATTCAAGAATGCAATAAGACAAAGAAAGACCTTACACCCCTTCTGTCAGTCAGAGAACCCCAAAGAGAAGACAGACCCCTTCAAAGCCAGCAAATATGCAGCATCCTCCCAGTTAGGTCTGCATCGAAATTCCATCCCATGGGGTTGTTTTATACAGGCTCTGAACCACCAATGTTCATCTCACTGGAGTTTGCCAAGGACAAGTCTATCTTATCTTGTGCTTGGAAGGCTTTGTCTAGCCCTACCAAGAGTCTCTCAAGCTCAACGAGTATCTGTTTATACCAGGTGGTGATGAGGCCATGTCAAAGTTAAGAAGTGTTTGTTCATACCAGGCAGAGTTGAGACCATGTCAAAGTTAAGTAGTATCTGTTCCCTATGATTTTTTGATTGATGATGAAAAAGATCATCCTACTCTAGCCAGTGTATCACAAGAACAGGCAAAAGAAAGCATACCCAAGTATAACCCTTTAGTGACTAAAATAAATGCTTGCTTAATACTGTATTACATACTCAACCATTACATAGGAACATAAAGTTCTATGTATCATGCACCTAAGAGAAAGTGGTGCACCTTATTACCCAATTCCTCCTCACCAATCTTCTGGTAAAACCACCAGCACTTTAACAGGCTGATTTACTACCACACTAAACCCAAACCAAAACAATCTCATTTTGTAGTGTAAGGTGTATCATCAATGTTGATGCATGTGATTAGACTATTACAGGTAAATAGTCATATATGTGATAGCTATATATTACACAAGTCACTTAGCAAAGCAGAGGTATGAATAATTCCTTTCTAAATCAATTCAAGAGTTCTCAAAAGGGCAAGGTATAATGGTAATGGAAGATGTCAATTACCTCTGTATCTTGTAGAAAATTAACTCAGCTAGGAGGAGGTCCAATACATTCTCAAACTCTTATTAATAATTTCATATTTCAGAAGTTAGAAGAAACTGAGTTAGTTATCCTGGACTTATCCCAAACTAACAGAGAGGAATTGGGTTGATGGATTAAAGAAGTTTGGCACTTTTGGGGAATGTGACCATGTCATATTGGAGATCAAATCAACTGAAGGAAGAAAAGCTGAGAGAAGTCAGTCATATATCATAGATTGCAGGAAGGCAAATTTTAATGAATTCAAGCAATAGGTGGGCAGCATGCCATAGCTTGAAATTTTAAAGTGTGAACAAGCCAAAATAAGAGTTCCTGAAAAAATGTGATAGTGTAAAAAATTGATTTAACAGATCTGGATGCAATGGATGAAGTTCCTCTTATATTTATGACATTTATATCCTTTGTATAATGAAACCATTATGCAAATGACCAAAGGATGTCATTTGTATAATGCTGCTATAGGTGATGTACTCTCCAATTTAATGGACAATTAGGAATAACAGATAAGTTTTCCAGACAATTTGTCCGTTATAGTACTGAAAGCACAAACATTCATAAAAAAGACAAATGGGAAAAGCTTTAAGAGGTGTGTATGATTAACTTATGAATCAGCTGAGATGAAAAAAAAGAATTGGAAAGGAAATGGAAGCAGGGCTGCTAGATATGGAGGAGTACAAGCTGATAACTCCAAGCAGAGATGAATGCAAAATATAAGGGTTTGTGGGGGGTTACATTTGAAATCAATGAGAAAGGCAGGGAAGTAATAACAGTACCTGGAGAAGAAAGGATTCTATAACACTAAGCATATTCTCTCAACCACAACATTGTCAAAATAGAGGACTTTTGTACCTTATTTACAGTTGTGTTGTACATTAAGAGAAATAATTTTTATGTACTGAAAATGGCCAATGAAGCAGATTTAAATAAGATTATCTAAGCTTGTACCTGGTTAGCATTGGGGACAGGGGAGAGCACCAGGAAATCCCAGAACTGTAGAAAAAACAAAGCCTTTCCTATTGTTGCCAAGAATACTGCATGGATACGTCCATATCATTATTAAGAGTCAAAATCAATTTGACCCAAGTTCAGGAAGAAGTCAAGTTCCATAGAATGGACCTATGCAGAGCTGATGAAGCAGGTCCTGTGTTCCCATCTCTTCCTCTATTACTATCTAGTGGAGTGGCTGCTGCTAACCAGCTATTAAAGGAGAGAAGTATTAACATGAATTACTGACTGTTAGTAATGTGGCAATTACTTAAATCAAGAAGCAAAAGAGGAAAAGGTAAGCCTTTCCTGAAACAGCACTCTTTCCAAGCAATGATTTATATTCATTGATTTAAGGCATCAAGCTACATATTAAATAATACATATTAAATATTGCTGATCAGAAGCAATAGCATTAGCAGTGAATTATTAAGGAATACAGCTATTATTTAACAGTGAACCCCTGAAGGTCTTGTATTAATGAGATTCAAATGTTTTGTTCTTATCAGATTATTTGGGATATAATTTTTTAAATTGGTGACATTAATCTGAAAAAAAAATTGCTATATAAGCTTATTCCAAATTCTCCAAAGAAAATTAGAAATGCTGAATCTATTATGCTTGTGTTTTATCTGTTCTCTACCAATTATTTTATCAATGAAATGGAACAATTTTGTAAAGCTCTTCGGAGATGTAAGTAGGAAGTCTGTGCCTGTGAGCATGATGGAAAGCCAGCTGTCCTTTTAGTTCTAGGTGTCAGTCTTTACTTATAAAAAAAAAAAGTAAATATTTTTTAATAATAATAATAAAAAAATAAAGACACAGCACCAATCGATAAATGCATTCTTTTTACAGCTGGGTGTCAACTGTGTCAGGCCTTAAAGCAGTTGATACCTTTTTTTCCCCTCTTCGATGCTGGTTGAGAAAACATTCTGTAAGAAGATCAGTTAGTAAAGGTGATTATAAATGGCCTCCGAAGCTATTACTTAAGGCTTAACTATTAAAAAAAAATCTTAGGAAGTATTATTTTCTTAATGCCTTATCAAGCATCTGTAAGATGTTCTCATATTCTCCTAGAAATAAGGACAGCTGGACAAATAGTAATTACTTATACAGCATATCAAGACTGACGGAATAACATTTTAATTGATGGGGTTAAGCAATTTAAGCTTTAACTAGAGATTTTAAAAAGACGTTAGTTGATCAGACAACTCAGCAGGCTTCAACAGCAGATTCCTTTCATAATTTTCCTCCCTATCTCTCAATGGAGGTCTAATTTATATCAACCCACATTAACCTAGCACCCAACAATACCCTGGAGAAATCCTTGGAGGCATCAGTTCTTTCTAAAGTATCCATTCAATATCTGAAGTAGTCCCCTCTTAAGGATGGCCACACTTCATGGTGTTTGCAAAAAAGTGGAGTGCCCCACTCCAAAAACAAAATATCAGTAATATCAAGATCTGGAACATCTTGAAAGAGATCTTTGTTGACTGCTACCAAAATTCTTCTGACACAGAAGAATGTTGGATATTATTTTATATGGGATGAGTGCTTTGCCATGAAGATTCAACATATTCCTGAAAACAACTTTATGACACACTGTAGGAGAATGTCCTTTAGCAATCAGGCCTCAAAAGGAGTGAATCAGACTATAAAACACAGGCAAAATGCATTTAAATATATTTCCTAACATTTTGTTTTTTACAGCCTACCTGAAGCACAAACTCAGTATACAAAATCTATTTCTCCTTGAATGCACATTTCCAGTGCTCTCCTGTCTTCATTATTTATGTCAGATACAGGCAGATTATAGCCCTGGGGAATCTAATTTTTATAACCTGCACAATATCAAACAATATCATGCCATTAATTTTATACAATCAGTAAAACAGTGAGAACCACATAAAAGTTTAACTAGGGTAAGACAGACTCAGAAGCTTGGCTGAAGGTACTGTATTTATGGACTCGCCATATTTTGTATGCTTGTGAAGACTCTAGGTGTTTACATCCATAAAAGTAATAAAACAATTAAAAGAACAGCAAAATTAGCATTATACCATTATCCATCCTCTCCCAAAGGTTTCTGCCAATTAAGTGGCACTCTTTGCTTCAAATGCTCCTTGGAAATGCATGATCTTAACAGCCTTCTGGTGGGATCATCCTAACCTGAGGGGTGGAGAAGGGGGCAGTCTGGCAGGAGGCAGTAGCTATAAGGTGAATAGGTACTTCTTGAATTAGCACTGAAAAATAACTTTCATTAGTGCTAGCCAGGCCTCTAGGATTCTTAGATTATTGACAGATAAGAACTAGTCATTGTCAGCCAGTGACTGGATACATACTTCACTGTGCCATACCTTGATTTGTTGGGCTTTAACATAATATTTCCAGTCTTAGCACTACACATATCTGGAAGTGAACTTCAACTCTTGGCATTCTTAGCAGTGGCCATGTTGGCTGGGGAATTCTGGGAGTTGAAGGCTACACATTTAGAAGACATCAATGTTAGGAAGTACTGAATTAACAAGTTGTATGAATTCAGCCACTGTGATTTATGGCTTAATAAAAAAGTAAAGCCAGCCATTGTGGCTTATTGGATAAACTAAGGTTAAACCAAACTATAGTTCTGTGAATACGTAAAAATAATATTTTACTAAGTAAGTTTTAAAGGAAGCATAGTTGCAGGCATATTTGAGATTAACTAAGTTGTATTAATAAGTATTGTGTGAACAACGCAGGTGACATTGCAACTCACAAACATATGACTCCAACTGTGTTCTTAACATAATCCTAAAATGAAAACATTATTTAAACGTTTTAGAAATGTTTATTATTCCTTAAACGTAACTATGCAAAGCAGTTAAGGGAAATATATATACAATATAAAACTTATAATAAAACTAATTTTAAAACATAACTACATAAAACATGCACCAATATTCTAAATTATTTTTTAAAAATGTCTTTGGAAATAAAAGAAGTTTAACAATACACGAGAGGGCCAAGAACAAAAGGACAGGACATACTGTAGTTTTTAAAGGAAGAGTATTCTGGATTTAAGGGGATACTGAATTTAAAGTATCTAGAGTTAAGGGGTTAGTTCTTCTGGTAGCATTTGTCTGTATCTTGCCTTTAAAAATGGAATTGAAAGATCAGCCCTTGTATATAGCATAGATTAAAACAGTACAAAATTTCATAAAAGAGAAGAGACATACCTTTAAGTTTTAATGTTTCAGTTCCTGTGGTTTTAAAGGTCAACGTAATCTCTGATTAGCCTTTAAGCAAAATATGGAACTATCTGTGGGCAAAATTAGCTTCGACCTCTCCAGAGATAAAAACAATGTCATTGAGAGATCCTATGGAAATCTGACTTCTCTGGGAACGATATCACTATTTGTATTTCTGCCTCCCAGCAGCACACTAGCATCTGTCTGTGTGTAAAATGGGTAGAAATATGTGTAGGTAGGTGGGACCCCCAAAACTTGTCTGTGATGCTTACTTTGATTTGCCTTTGCTTTTTGTTTGCTGTAGTACAAAAAGTGAAAGGGGAGAAAAAGCAGGATAGGAAACAGTAGCCTCCCTTGAACTGTAAAAATGATTGGTGTCCCTAAAACCCGCTATCTTGTGTTGTGTGCTGCTCAAAGTTTTGGGAGATATAGCCCAATGCATTTAGAAAGAGGATTATGCATAGATTATGATCTATGGAGTGTGTTTCTGTGTGCAGTAGTAATTTATTTATTTGCAACCTTTATATACCACCCCAACTAAAACTCTGGATAGTTATTTGTACTCTTGCCTGCTCTCTTTTTTTTGGGGGGGGGGAAGTAGGGTGGTAGTTATCACTTAATGATTCTTCTGTGGCTGGATTCATAGACTAGGTTATTGAATTAACCCATTTTCTGGGTTTGTACAATATGCTAAAGAACAAATTAACCAAATGTGTATGTATAACATAAAACCATCAAACACAAACAGAAACCCACCATAACCAAATCAGTATGATTTACGAAAGCACTGTGATCTGATTAAACAATTTGTGTAAATCTATAGAACTGTTGAAAGAGATCTTCTGAAGGTTTGGCCTGAAGAAACATCAGCATGTGGTTGATGGCCAACATATGGGTCCAGATATTGAACACTGCAGTGGCTTGAGGCTAGGTAATCTCTTGTATATAAATTTGCCACCAATGATTTTATTTTCAATATCTGAAAATAAAGTATTAGAATAGAATCCTCAGACATGACCTGATCACATCAAGCTAATAAATGAACATACAGTATTATAGAACTGTGGACTATGATCCCTGTTGAAATCTACCAGGTTATTTACTATTTCCTTTTCAAAAGTTCCATATTTTAGAAGGGGGGAGGGTTTGTTTCAGCAGGACTGCTGCCAATTTGCTGCTGTTTGAAATTATTCATAAAGCAGCAATAGAAGCAGTCTGTTTTCTATTATGGCTTATTATTTTTAAATGTTTGTAAGGAACAACAACGTTTTGTAGGTAGCTAAAATATTGTAAAGATAAACTAAAAGGAATCATTATCACATATCCAAACAGTGATAAAACTAGTTGTACTGGAAAAAAAATGAGCTTGAAACCTAGAGAAAAATAGGGAGAAAAAGATAGGATGAGGTACAAACTTCTTCTATGCTTCCTTGCAGCTCATGACAATAAAAATACAGCACAGATCATAAAGCTAGTAAAACAATTTGTGCAAATCCAGTAAGCCATCAATATATTCAGGTTGTGCAAATCTGATTGTTCTGAGAATGGAGAGTTCCAGGAACCTTGGTTCTTACTCCATGCCAATCTTGCAACTTTGAAGAAATTATCTGACCTGGAAGCGGTTCTTGGTGGGTTGTACTGTCAAAACACCATGACTACAACACAAACTGCTTCCAGTTCAGAGGATTAACTTTTGGAAGCATTGGAGATTGCATTATCTCTTCACACTCATGAGCCTTTTAACCGCTACAGCAAATAAGGTTCTTTACACACAGTCCCCATGTCTGTCTCTCCACTGGCCTATTGTTAGTAAAATGAGTCTCAATGTTTAAGAGATTCTGGAATTTCCTGTGGGCCTTTTCTATCATATATATTCCTTAACAAATCTCTTTGTCTTCAAATATGATGAAAGTCTGTTAGCATTCATTGATAACTGAATTAAGCCAATACTCTGCATCCAAGGCGGATATTATGAGCATTTTTATTTTGAATGGGACCTGCTTCTACTTAATTACTTGGTATTCTTTTTAGCACTCTGCATATGCTCAGAAGCACACTCTGTAACAAGGGGCTGAATTTGAATCTCTATCAGGAAGACTGTCAAAACCAAAACCCCAAAACAGCCAATGAAACGTTCTGGAAGTATCCAAACGATAGATGCTGAGGGCTAGCAGGTGGTTCGTTTGCATATCCTCCTTTTCCTTCAGAAGTTGAAGGTGGCATACTTACAGCTTCTTTACGTTATTTTTCCTCACAACAATCTGTGAGGTAAGTTGGGTGGGCTGAGAGAAAGAGATGGGAACAAAATTACTCGATGAGCTACAGCAGATGAGGGTGGATTTGAACCTGGATCTCTCTGGGTCTAGGCCACCACCTTAACTACTATTCTGTACTGGTTTTGCCTCACTCTTGTCATTTTGAACTGTCATCCCAATGGTGGCCATGTTACTTGCTGCTGGCTTGAGTTTTCTGGTTTGTTTCTCTGGTTTGTCACAGCTAGCGCCACGCGAAAGGCCTCATGAATTGAGCAGAGGGAGGCAGCCAGCCCAGGTAACTCACTCCAGCAAGCATCATCAGCACAAATGCATAACCATCTTGATGCAATGCTTATTAGGCACCACTGCTGGCCTGTTCACTATCCTCTTGGACACAGACATGATCAAGAAGCACTGAGGTTTAAGAGGACAGTGTTCTGAATCAAGATAATTTCTTGTTTGAGAAAAAAGAAGATGTCCTTACTTATTCCTTCTACAAAAGCCACCTGGCTTGGCAAATAAAGTATTTCCAACCTGCTAGTGAAACATCTGTAAGAAGAAAAACACTCTTCACTATTGCAATCTTTCTTTAGGACTGGCAAAAGCAGAATCTCAACTGCATCTACAGTAGGCTAACTTAGGGAGGACAGGGAAGACTATTCTTGCCACCAACAGCTCTGGGTCCACAAAGCACTTTCCTCTACCTAATGGTTACACACTGCTCTGATGTTACTGGCTTTGTACAATGCACTGGGCAATACTTTGTTTTACTCTGATTACGGGAGCGCGTGGGGGTGTGAGTGAAAAAGTTAAGATGGTGGATGCAACAACAGTGTCATGGACACTAGCTTGGTTTCACATACACCCTCCCTTGCAGACATCCCTGGTTGATTAAATGAGTTGAGCTCATCTAATTCGTAAATCTTCTCCTATAAACCACAATAGCTGGGCCCAGGCATTATGCTCAAACCGCACTGGGAAATTCCCCGTGGGCCAGAGAAAGTCAATGGGTGATTTTAGGGCAGTCATTCTCAGCTCAGTCTACATCACAGAGTGGTTATGAAGACTGGAGAAAGGAATGCCAAGTATGGAATAAAAAAAAAAAAGAATGGAAAAAAGTCACTTCTGAGTCAAACTTGATTCTTGGTGATCATATGGGCATGCTGATGTAGTTTCCTTCCAACAATACGAAAAGGCTTTGCTATTGACTTCTCCTCCACCCCCCCGCCCCCAAATCTCTGGTTATTGTTAAATTCCTATAAATCCTTTCACTACAAACACACACGCACACAGCGCCTCAGTCTAGCCAGTTACAGACCTGGGATTTCTCATCGGCAGCTTCCAAGTCCCAACAAGATCAGGCAGCAGGTGTTGTTACCTACTGAGTCTCCTGGAGGAAAAGTAGGGTATATATCCAAGAATAAACAGAACCCCATTATGGTCCAGCGCCAAAGGAGAATTTGCTGTCAGCTAAGTAGATTTCACCACAGGGAAGCTGGGGGGCGGGGGAGGGGACGAAATACTATGCTTCTCTCCACCTTCGGCTGCCAAAATGTCTTGGGCCAGTCGTGGTTCCCGGAAAGATCCGCGGACCGAGCACCAATAGCCGGCCTTTGGATCCGCCTGCGGCGGGGCTTTAATACAGCCCGCCAGCGGACGAGCAGCGCAGGCAACTTCTGTCTGATCCGCCGTTTCTCTCGCGCTCCAAGCGGCCTCAAGACTCCTCCTCCTGCAGGTGAATTACTCGACGTCCGCCGGCTTCGCGGTTGCTAACAATGCGCTGCCGCCGCTCCTGCGCACTGGAGAAAAGGGGAGCAACACAACTAGGAGGAGGAGGAGGCGGCAGCGGCAGCGGCGGAGGGAGGGAGAAAAAGAAACGGGGAAGGAAAAAAGAGAAAGAAAGCGAGAGCGGATCTACTCCCTCCTCCTGCCCCTGCAGCAGCCGCCGCCGCCGCCGCCACCGGTCAGCCCGCAGCGTGCATTCAGCGCCGCTTTCCCACGGAAGCAGCTTCTCCTCCCTCTGCTTTCCTCGGTCCGTTCGGCCCCGGAGATCGAAAGGAAGGCCGGACGAGCCAACTGCAACGGGACGCGGAGCTGTCAAGCGGACTTGCTGCTCCCTTCTGGAGAGGTGAGGGAGGGCGACGAGGACGGACTCTCGCCGGCTCCGCCAAAGGCACCGGCGATTGCGAATGGACTTTCCTCGGGAAAAGCTCGTCCTTAGCCTCTTTGGAAACGAGGAGTTGCTTTCCCATAGAGCGGGAAGGGGAGGGGAGAGGAGGCAGGACGGAGCTCCACAAAGAAGGCCTGTCGGCCGAGCGGCTGCCGCAGCCCCCGACCACCGTAATTGCCCCGCCGCCGCATAAAGGAAAAGTCTACTTAGTTCCCTGGATCATTAAGCGGGCGGGCGGGGGGGGGGCTTGCCCCTCAGCCAATAACGGAGGGTTTTGCCTCGGTTGCCAGGGCAACCTCCAACGGCGCCTGTAGGATGCGTCGTCCAGCTTCAGCCCTTCAGTTCGTTTCACAACTGACTTCAGATCTCCCCCCACCCGTTTGGCATTGCAGCATTTCTTGGGAGGACTGTTGGGGCGAGGGGGTGGTCTAGGGAAGTATGTCAGGGATAGGGGCCCTCTGCGTCTCTGAGTTCGCATGAATGCTGCTTTCTTCGTTGAATACCAGATGGCACTTCCTTTCCTTTTGGTGGCTGGAGAAGTGGCCCCTTGGACAGGAACGATTTGCCTGAGTGGAGAAGGAGGAGAGATGCGTTTGCAGGCTGCCCCTTTCCCCGCGCAAGTGTTAAATTTGTCCCTGATGATTTCCGTCATCTCAGCGATCTCCTCCTGACCTTCCTGGTCGAAAGGAAGGCAAAAAAAGTTGCTCTTCGGGGAAAAGACTCTCAGGGGAAGGGGGTACAAGCTGGGGTTGCAAGGACTTGTTTCGCTGAAGCAAGGGTCTGCTGCTTTTGAGGAGGATCTAAGGTGTGGCTTGCAGCCTCAGGCCAGGTGAGGGGAAAGGAGGTGCCCTTGTTCAAGATGCCTTTCTCGTCCTCGTCATCTGGAAATGCAGATAGAGCTTTTCCTATTGTAGGCTTGATTTTACTGTAAATAGAAAGGAATCACTGGGAAACCATCCGTAAAGTATATCATATTCTTAAAAACTATTTGGCCCCTTTTGCCCCTTGTGCTATTCTGGGGCCAGTCGAACAGGGTTCTAAGGCTGCCTCCTTTTTATCCAAACACAGATCATATCTATATATTCTGGGCTTTTGGATCATGTTCTGAAAATCTGCGTGGGTTGTGGGTTATTTTTCCTTTTTTCTTTTTCATTTGCTCTGTCTTTTTTAACTTCATTGTTGTACATTTCCTGTTAGCTTCTCCTGCCTCTCCCCTTATACTGATCTGTGATGTACTTGGATGATGGAACATTCACTGAAAGGCCATTTTGGATGGATTCACATACATTAGGCAAAAGTGCAGTTGGCTAATTTGTGGCTTAGTGTGTTGCAAACTGAAGCAAGAGGGTTAACTCAGTAAAGCTTGGTTTGGTTAGCATATGCAATTAAAGCCTTTGAGAAATGGCCAATATGTATTGGCAATACATGTTGTGACTTCTCTTGCTTCAGGCGGTATTTATTTATAATGAGCTTTGGAGCAGGAGGTTGGGAGATAACATTTTTTTTGATAATATAGAACTGGGTTTAAGGTCTTGGGTTGCTGACCACAGAAAAGAGATTTGCTGCTGCTGCTTTTGCCTCACCTGCTATGGGGTTATGAAAGCTTTCTACAAAAAGTTGGTGAGTGGGGAAGATAATGTTTAAACTTTTGTTTTTGAAGGGTGCAGAAGGTCTGCTAGAAAATGTAGCAATAATTTATGCAATTGTAAGCAGTTTTTTATTTGGATCCAATTGTTGTTATTCATGTAAGTTGTTCTGAGAACTTTTCAGGCTGAAACTCTGAGTATAAATACTTGAAGTAAATATATAAATAAGTAGACATAGGAAAGCAGTTTTGCATCCAGCTAAAGTTCTACCTGATTCAGCATCCTGCTTCCATAATAAGCCAATATCAATTAGAAAAATTGCAAGGGGGATAAATAAAAACTCCTTTGCACTCCTTTCATCAGCATTTATCCCGAGATCCCTGTTGTACTTTGTATTGGAGAAAATGCATAGCTATCATGATTACTAGCTATTAATAACTTATTCTCTATGAATAAGCCTAATAATCTTTTAAAGCTATCCAGCCTTGGGTCTGTCACCTGGAATAGTAAATTCCATGGCTTAAGCATGCAGTATATAAAGGAGTTCTTGCTTTTATTTATCCCCATTTGAGGAGATTGCTATGGATTCTGGTAAAGTTCTGTTCATCTGATTTCTTCACAAAATGCCTGATTTTAATGCCTCTTGTCCCTCCTCTCTGTTAAGGCCTAAATGATATAACTTTTCTTCAAGGATGTGCTCCACCCTTTGATAATGTTGGCCCTTTTCTATCATTCCTTTTCTGAGTTGTGATCAGAACTCTATATTGCATTTTAGGTTAACATATATATCTGTAAGAAGCCAGCAGTGACACTGGAAGTATTATTTTTAATTGCTTTCCTAATAATCCAAATATGGATTTTTACATTTTTCATGGTGGCCCACATTACTTTTACTTTTTTATTAAGCTGTTCACCACTGAGTTCTAATTTTCACTGAACTGTTGTGGCTCTTTAGTAGATAGTTTTATAAAAAAATCATACTTTTGTTTTAAATATTCCAAGTTAGTAGTGTTGTTAAACTAAACCTTCTCCCTGCTCAGTTGTTTGTAAATAAGTTAAAAGACACTAGTCTTAATATATTGGGAGATACCACCATCCATTGTAGTAACTATCCATTTTTTCCTGCTTTTGTCTTTATTTCTTTAAGTGTTTATTAATCCAGAATCCCTCTCCTTTTGTCCCATGACTGTATTTTGTCAGAGGCTCTTTGAAAATCCAAGTAAACAACATCTGGTTTGTAAGTATTCACCTGCTAGTTGACACTCTGAAAGAATGCCAAAAGGTTAGTGAGACAGAGATTATATTTGCATCTTCTGTTGCTTAAGCAAGTAATATAGTTCTAAGTAAACATTGCTATGAGAAATAGGGTTCATATATCATACTAAGTGATGTGATGAATTGTTTTGGGATTGGTGCAGTGTATAAAGCCAGCCAACTGCACGGTTAATCAACAAACATGGTTAAGCAAGCCATAGCTTAGCATGAGGTATGAGCCCAGCTAGTATTATGCTGTTTGCTTGTGCCCTGTTGCTTTCTTCTTTCCATAAACCATATTTAGTTTTCATTAATAGCAAGTAGCAGAATCTAGGTGGCAGGATATATTGATAGTTAGAATCATATGGATTCATAAAACTCCAAAATTATGGAATAGATGTGATTTTTTTTTTTTTGAAAGAAACAGAAAAAGTGAACAGGAATAAAGGTTATGGAACTGCAATGGTTATGGCAAGATAGCAAAACTTTTCCTGTCATCATCCCTTTGGTGTCCCCAGAGTCTGTCCCCCAGGAGTATAGGCCCAAGATTTCTGCCACTTGTTTTATTCTGGGGGGTTTGGAGAATATGGGCTATGGATCAAAATGGGTGCCTGTAGCCTTGCAGATATTTAAGCATACATTCTTAAAATTCCAAACACCTCTCCCCAGAAACCAGGCCTTAGACCCTTCACTTTCACAGTTTGGTCCTCAACAGGCTTCACAAAGTCTTGGCAAAGTCCTTAAGCCAACAGAAGTTATGCATATTTATATTATGGTATTCATTCATGTCTACTGTTTATGCAGTTTAGGCTTATCAATGAGAGAGAGGACTTAAGGTGCCAGTTCTTTGTCACTTTATATTGTAATTTCTAGGTAAAGCAGCCTTGTAAATAAACCCAGAAAATTGTTTACTGTCTAGTATTAGTTTGGAAAGGCAGACTATTCACCTGTTGCTAGGCTAGTAAAATAAACTGGCCTATTTGTTAGCTGTCTTTGTTTTGTTTCCATGCTGGTCATGGAGGAATATGCTTCCAGTCTCCCACAGATAATAGGGAAACCATATAGGTGGTTGGGGAGGGATATAATCAAACCACTCCTCTGTCAGCCTGCTTATTTACCCATATAGAATTAATGGGATCCATACATGGCCAGTGAAGTTCTTCATTTCAAGGTAAATGAAATAGGTGATTTTTCCATACTGTTTTTTCCTCTTTCTTGAGAGACATCGGCCTCTAATGTGAATGATACCTTGACAATATAGAGAAGGGGATGAACAAGGAGAAAGACTAGAAGAGAGCTACAGTACTTTCTCAAGTTCTTATTAGGTACTGTGGTGTATAGAATGTTTGACCGTAGCCTTATCCAGGAGGGCTGTTCTTAGGTTATTTAACATCGACAAACAGTTATTGGTAAGTAAGAAATACTCAGGATTTAGAAATGAAGTTAATAGCAAAACCTTTCTTAGCCACTTTGTGTTAGCAAAATTCTAGGATGAAATTATCTCAAAGTGACTTCCCTAGATATGTAGAAGTAGATAGATGAATGGGTCACTTAGGTTTACTCCATGGGACAGTCTCTTGCCCATAATATTCATTCATTTTGGTCTGGTGGATTCAGAATTGAAAACAAGCTGACTGGATATAGTAGGGAGGAGACTGGATAATAAAGGCATCATTTTGCCACTCCCTTTGTAATACTGTTAAATTTTTTAGCCTCCTTGTTCAAATATGAGCCAGCAAGTGCAGTGCACATTTTCATTCTACATCCTGTGTGATGAGAAATTTCTGGGGAGATATGTATAATAATCATCTGGGAATAGTCCTCCTGCAAGGATTAGTGTCGCTGAAAATCTGTGTTCTAGCCCCACTGTGGTATTGTGCCTGCTAAGAATTCCATGGTTGGCATCTAAAGCTGTTGAGGTTCTGCTTTCACCTGTTAGTGAACCATCTGAGGTTGTTTCAGTGCCAAAGCCAGACCAAAATCCTGGCTCAAATTTCTGTTGTACTGTGTTTAGTTATTCTGTGTACTGAAGTACAGCCTCAACTTTTTTGCAGTTTTTTTTGGTATTCTGCTTTAAAAAGCAAAACAGTTGTTTTTTTTCATGGGCCACAGTATTTTGAAAAAGGTTTGAGGTGGTTTCTGTCAAGATAGTGAGAATCCTAAAGGAGGACTCTAAGGTTGGAGAGGGCCATACTTTTATTTCCCCCTCCCAGGCCAAGAAAGCTAGAATGACTTGGTATAAAAGAGTTTCATATTGTAGTCTAATAGTATTAGTAGTCTAATAGTATCAGTTTATACAGTGGGGCAAAAAAGTATTTAGTCAGCCACCAATTGTGCAAGTTCTCCCACTTAAAAAGATGAGAGAGGCCTGTAATTTTCATCATAGGTATACCCCAACTATGAGACAAAATGGGGGGAAAAATCCAGAAAATCACATTGTCTGATTTTTAAAGAATTTATTTGCAAATCATGGTGGAAAATAAGTATTTGGTCAATATCAAAAGTTCATCTCAATACTTTGTTATATATCCTTTGTTGGCAATGATAGAGGTCAAATGTTTTCCGTAAGTCTTCACAAGGTTTTCACACACTGTTGCTGGTATTTTGGCCCATTCCTCCATGCACATCTCCTCTAGAGCAGTGATGTTTTGGGCTGTCGCTGGGCAACACGGACTTTCAACTCCCTCCAAAGGTTTTCCGTGGGGTTGAGATCTGGAGACTGTCTAGGCCACTCCAGGACCTTGAAATGCTTCTTACGAAGCCACTCCTTTGTTGCCCGGGCGGTGTTTTTGGGATCATTGTCATGCTGAAAGACCCAGCCACGTTTCATCTTCAATGCCCTTGCTGATGGAAGGAGGTGTTCACTCAAAATCTCACGATACATGGCCCCATTCATTCTTTCCTTTACACGGATCAGTCGTCCTGGTCCCTTTGCAGAAAAACAGCCCCAAAGCATGATGTTTCCATCCCCATGCTTCACAGTAGGTATGGTGTTCTTTGGATGCAACTCAGCATTCTCTCTCCTCCAAACACAACAAGTTGAGTTGAGACCAAAATGTTCTACTTTGGTTTCATCTGACCATATGACATTCTCCCAATCCTCTTCTGGATCATCCAAATGCTCTCAAGCAAACTTCAGACGGGCCCGGACATGTACTGGCTTAAGCAGGAGGACACATCTGGCACTGCAGGATTTGAGTCCCTGGCGGTGTAGTGTGTTACTGATGGTAGCCTTTGTTACTTTGGTCCCAGCTCTCTGCAGGTCATTCACTAGGTCCCCCCGTGTGGTTCTGGGATTTTTGCTCACCATTCTTGTGATCATTTTGACCCCACAGGGTGAGATCTTGCATGGAACCCCAGATCGAGGAAGATTATCAGTGGTCTTGTATGTCTTCCATTTTCTAATTATTGCTCCCACAGTTGATTTCTTCACACCAACCTGCTTGCCTATTGCAGATTCAGTCTTCCCAGCCTGGTGCAGGTCTACAATTTTGTTTCTGGTGTCCTTCGACAGCTCTTTGGTCTTGGCCATAGTGAAGTTTGGAGTGTGACTGTTTGAGGTTGTGGACAGGTGTCTTTTATAGTGATAACAAGGTCAAACAGGTGCCATTACTACAGGTAATGAGTGGAGGACAGAGGAGCCTCTTAAAGAAGTAGTTACAGGTCTGTGAGAGCCAGATATCTTGCTTGTTTGTAGGTGACCAAATACTTATTTTCCACCATGATTTGCAAATAAATTCTTTAAAAATCAGACAATGTGATTTTCTGGATTTTTTTTCTCATTTTGTCTCTCATAGTTGAGGTATACCTATGATGAAAATTACAGGCCTCTCTCATCTTTTTAAGTGGGAGAACTTGCACAATTGGTGGCTGACTAAATACTTTTTTGCCCCACTGTATGCTATGTAGTAGTAGTCTAATAGTATTATTAGTAGTCTAATAGTATCAGTTTGGATACTATCTATATACTATTAAAACTCTGTCTGTAACCTTCAACTGGGCGAAACAATACATCATAGGGCAACAGTTTTTGAACCAAGGTAACTCAAATGGGCTAACCTAGAGAAGGCATCCAAAATCAGAGACCCATTATTCCCATGGGATTGAAATTTGGGAAATTTGTGGCTGCTTCAGCACTGCTGTGCTGCTGCACCACCATGGTCAGCCCAGGTCACATGATTATCATGGGCTTATCCCCAACCTCTTTCCTGCCTCCCTCTATTCCCTGTGCCCAATCAGTTGGTGGCAAGGCCTGATGGGCAAGTGGTGATTGGCTGCTTTGGAAACGAGGCCGAAATTTGATATCTCTTAATGGCTGTGGGCGTTGAGAGAAGGACAAGGGAGTGAGCTGGATGCCTGCTGGTCAGGTAGGGCTGGCTGGGAGGCACCGGTGCTCAACGGGTGAGCCCTCTTTCTCAAGGGAGGGGGCCCTTGGGGACACGCCAGAATGGGGAGTGGGGATGCAGTTTTCCTCATGGTCCACGGCTCCCACCTCCCCCCAGCAAAGTGGCAGGCAGTTCCGCTGGTCAGTTGAGGAGGAGGAGGAGGAGGAGGCTTCACTGGAGCTCTTCTGAGGGTCGTGAGGGGAGGGCAAATGGCGAAAGCCTATATTGTAAGTTGGAAGGAAGAAAGAAAGGAAGGAAGGGGGAGGGAAGGAAGGAGGGAGGAGGGAGGGAGAGACGGAGGGAGGAAGGGAAGGAAGGAGGGAAGGGGGAGGAAGTAAAGAGGGAGGGAAGGAAGGAAGGATGATAGATAGATTTCAGACACTCCCTGCCAGCTTCTCACAAGCAAAGTCAATGGGAAAGCCAGAGCAAGTTGCAAGTTGCTCTCACACACACTGCTTTTTTGCCCTTGGTCATTCTGTTTGTCTGTTTAGGTAAAGAAATATCTCTGAAATGATGACCCAATGGGTCACGAGTTGTCTAGTCTCTTCTAAGTTTCAGTCCCATTACAGTAGTTTTTATGGAGGGTATATATTTAATTTTGGCAAGAATGGGAATTAAAGCTGTCTAAACAAGAATAAATTGCAAGGTTATATTATTTGTACTCTGAGTTGGCATGATTTTTCCAATCTATTCCTAATTTTTCCTAATGTCATGACCCTAGTATCAGGAAGAGGCTCATAGTGGTGACTCAGTGTCTCAATCTAATCTAGCAGTATATGTTTTTGACTGATTATGTCTGATACTCTGTGGTATTGATTAATATTAGTTTTATTAATAAGATTTCTATGCTGCCTTACTTCCAACTGCTAAGAGCATTGTACATAGAAAAAACAGAGGATTAAAAACAACATACTGTAACAATAATAAGCAGGATACATTGTAATACAGTAACACTGATCAACAAAGGTAGATACCAAAATCTAGCATCCCCCCAATGCTCTCTCCTAGGGCCATTTTTTTACTGTTGTTTGAAAGTTAGAAATGTAGGAAAACATGTTTCTGCAGTGCTTGAAATCTTATTTAGCCTTAAAAACAAAAGAGTGCAAGAATGATCTTGCTACCTTACTCTGTTTCCACATTTGTAGTCCATTCAGGATTGTGATCTGTTGTAGATATTTTTGTATTTCTGAAAATTACTGGAATTGCTTTACGTTTTATAATAATTCCTAACATTTGCAAGCACAGTTAATATCCTTATTACCTCTGAAACATTTTCCATTTTGGTCTGCTTCATATAGAATAAATGTAGATAAATTCTTAGCTGGTACATGTAACAGTAAACCATAAACTCTGTATATAGACCAAAATAGCTGGATTCAGATAACATTAAGCCATAAGCATTATGAGTGGTGACGTATGAATCTAGCCACTATGATCAGTACACTTTAAAATAAAGTCCAATTATTGTAGTCATATTTGTTTTTTTCCACCCTCCATTCTTTATTTTTTTCTATTATTTTAACCTGTATTACTTTAATGATGAGCATGAAACTGAGCAAACTCAGGGAGGCAGTGAAGGACAGGAAGGCCTGGCGCAATATGGTTCATGGGGTCACGAAGAGTCGGACACGACTTAACGACTAAACAACAACAACAACTTTAATGAACAGCATAATTCAAGGGAAGGATAATACAACCAATGATTTTAGCATTATGCTTGCTTTTGCTTTGCTTTGCTTTGCTTTGCTTCTCTCTCTCTCTCTCTCTCTCTCTCTCAAATAATAGAAATATTTTCATAATCTTAACACATCTACTTCACTGTATCTTTAAATGGTTTTGAAACTCTGGAATTGTTATGTATTGCTTCATGGGTTCTGCTGTAATTTTATAGAATTGTAGCTTTAATCTGGTCATAATGTTCTTCCTGGAGTGGAATGTGCTTTTCAAGTCAGCATCCCCTTTCCAAGTCATTGTTGCTCACTGCTGTGCAAAAGATCAAAGCAGCTGGAATCAAATTTCCTACTCAGCAATATCTGCATTTATTAGACAATAATTGCTGGTTCTACTGATGCTACCGATGGTAAACAGGAGAGTATAACCCTGAAAATATTACCTCTGAGAATGTCCAGGTTTTTAAAAAGCCAGCATGTAGGGCAAAAAGCTGTTTTTCAGAGAGATGGATGGTCTCTGTTTTACAGCATATTTTATTAGAGTATTCTGACTAATAAAAACTAAACTGATGGATCATGATGACCAGAAGATTATTGTATAAATGGACAGATTAGCCATATTTCCAGGCAACTCATTCTGTGGAGAAAAAAAGTCAAAGTCATACAAGCTTCTTTCTACTCTACCAAGTTACTCCACTGATCCATTTAGCTTAATGCTGTCTTTGCTGATTTGAAGAGATTTTCCAGAGTTTCTAGCAGGAATTTTTCTAGCCCTATCTGGAGAAGCCAGGGATTACATGGAAAGTGGATGATGTCCTTTTTTGCAGCGAGTCTTTAATAGCAGCATTGCTGTCTTCTTTGCCAACTCCAATCAGGGAGGGATCTACACATGTAGTAAGAAATTACAGATAAATGGAGTAGCATAAATTGCACTCTTGAAGGTGGATACACATTTTGAATACTGCCCTATGAAATCAATAATATAATTTGCCTTCTGAAATTATTTATCATCTTGTACTGAATTTGTACATCATCCCTCAGATATATCTAAAATAAATTTCAATAAAAGTAGCATTTACTTCAGATTAATTGTTTTTGAAGACAGCTACATTAGCTGCTGAGCCTCTTTATCATATAATGACCTGAGCTTTAAGATAAAGTTTCTTTCAGTCCAGCTGGTGAATACTTCATGTAAGCATTCACATAGTCTTCTTGGTTTAGACTGTGTGTACCATTACCTCCTTTAGGAATGTTTTTAGACTTCTCAATTAGCCTATACTGGCCTGGTGTAACCTGGCAGTTACCAGGTATGACCCTGCTTAGCTTCTAAGCCCAGACAAGTTCAGTCAGGTGCTGTTAGCTGATGTCTGCTTATCCCCAGATTGTTTGATTTCTATAGAGTTTGAGCCTTATGTCCTTTACAAATATTGTGATTTCCTTGGAAAATCTAAAACATTCTTACATATTAAGCTATTAACATGAAATACTTTCTTTGAGGCCTTGCAAACCCACCAAAAATATTGGGCCACATCTATATGAGAGCTCAAAGATTAACATTAAAAATGAAAATTAATAAAATATGTAAATTTGCTCTGATGAAGAGTTGTACTAGAAAAATTGAAGGCAATTCTTTATCTTGTAATGTACCTTTTGCATTTATAACAATGTGATTTTGTTCCGGACCATATGTGTGTTTGTATCAAGGTTTTGTACCAAGGTTTCCTGCATGCCTATAATTACTCATAGAGCTAGCAAAATAGGATGTGATATACATTGTGTTCATCATGAGGAAAGGGGATGCAACTAGTTTAGACAGAGGGTGGATTTTGAAGGGTTTACTGTGTAATAAATAACTCTGAAATTCTGCCTTGAATCTGGGCATGTAATTTCCAGAGTTGATGTTTTCATAATACACTGATGTGGAAAGATCTGTGTTCTGGAATGTGCAAAATAAGGTTGTATTACCTTCACATGAAGTGAACCTTCAAAATAACATGTGCAGATGTACTTTGATTAGTAAGAGTCATGGGGGAACAATTAGTGGTAAACTCGCATCATCCTGCTCTGGTTCTGTTTCCCATTCTTGTTGTCTTGGCAGATAGGATAGAAGCATCAATCAATGAAAAACCTCTTTAATTATGTTTTCACTGCTGCTTGAACTGTTCATGCTGAAGGGACAGGAGATTCGAGATGAACTGGAATGGGGGTCGAGTTGACAAAAATCCAGAGTCTGTTTTTTTGGTGTGGGAAGGAAAGCAGCAATGCTGAACTTCTTTGTTTTCTGCATTTTTTTTATCTGTTGTTGTGTAGGATATTCTTAATGAAGCACTCCTGAAGTTGAATGTTGTAGTATAAGCATCATAACTTTTTATGCCCCAGATGTTTTATAGCAACTAGAAGAAATCAAGGATGTATTGTCTGAAGTAGTTTGTGGCAATTTCAGCAGAAAAGATGCATTCAAGATATGGCTCAAAATATTTATACTATGCTGAATTGATTTTGATTTTTAGATTTTAATTAAAGAGAAGAAAACAGCTCATAGATTCCAGGGCTCAGTCTTGCAAAAACATATTCTTTTTAGCATGCTACTGGACCCCTGTATGACAACTGGAAAATAAGACTACTTTCTACATCCAATTTTTATATTCAATTTGTAGTTTCAAAAAGCATACCTGTAACTCGATACCGAATATTGCCAGGTAATATCTCCTGTCGGGTATGGATATTGGCATTAACTATAGGCCATAAAATTTTAGCTTAATTATTTTTTTGTAGTGGTTGCAATATTCCCTAGGAAGGAAACAGAAAGTCATTTTAATTCTAACCCTAGTTTTCTTTCTTTCTTTCCAGTTGGAATGTGTAGTGCATTTTCTGTAAGTTATTAAGAAACAAGGGATTTCAACCGGTAAAGCTGAAGAATGCCATCTGAAGTGTGCCTCAGGTATAGTTCACAGTATCCGCCTCAGCCCATTTTCATTTTGTATGTATGTGTTCATGCTACTGAATGTTAACCTAGAGGATAATAATACTACCACCTCCACGCATACATACTCCATCAAAATTATCCTATAGACAAAGATTTGTTTTTGTAATGTGATAGGCTCCCTTGAATTTTCATGATAACGTTCCCCATAGAAAACCTTGACGCAAAGCATGTTTGCTCTTTCCATGGTTTTGTCAGCTCATTTACATGTTGTGCATTCCAGCCAAAAATAGGATCTTGTAGATCCTGGAGAGAGAAAGAAAAATGAAGAGAACAGCATTGTGTTGATCCTCATAGATCAGTCCTCAAAATTAACTTTTTAAAAACATGTATAAGCTAAAGTAGAAAGAGCAATAAGATTTTTCCCTCCTCCAAATTTGATTCACTTAAAACAATATTTTTATAGCAATGGAAATAAATCATAACACTGCAGGAAATAATTTTTCCTGGCTAATTGGGCTATTTGTGTGGTTTACTTATTACATATGTGATTCTAATTATGCTTTGTAAAAGACAGAGATGTGAACTTTGAATCCTGCCCCTCCTTAGGTCTAAATACTTTGTGCAAAACCCTAAGAACAAATGATTTAGCATAGAAATCGGCTTAGATTTAAACTTTCAGGAAATTTTAAGCATATAGATTTAATAAATTATTATTACTGTTTTGCTTAAGCCTATAAGATGATTAATTGCATTGGGTGCATGTGTTAACATAGGTCAGAAGGCAAAAGAGCAGCTTCATTTAAAAACACATTCCAAAATTAGTTTTGGTTTAGAGTGGTCTTCCCTGATTTTCTTCCTTCAGATGTGTTGTGACTTCAAGCCCAGGCACCCAGCTGAATTAACACTAACACTTTTTATTTAAAGGTGTACGTTTTTGTGAGCTTTATCTCATTTTATCAGAGCTGCAGTTCACAAAAGCTCATGCCTTTTAATGAATTTTTTTTAGTTGGAAAGATGTCACCAAACCCTTCCTGATTTTTTGCTTCCATAGACTAACATGGCTTTCCTGCTACAGAATCCCAGCCAGTATTCCTAAGGGCTACAGTGCTTGGGAATTCTGGGAAATATAGATGCAGACCTAACATGTCCGAAGAGCATCAGAGTAGAAATGGCAAGCCCAGAGAAATGCAAAATGCACTTCTAGTATTACTGTCACTTTATTCTGTAGCTCAGTATTCTTTGTGATTTGTTAAGAAGTTTTTTCTAGCTTGTGTTTATTTTTTTCAGCAAAGGTGCTGACAGGAACTGGTAGTGATACATAACAAATTATCTGAAGAAACTGGTGCTATATTTAGTAAGAGATATCAGTACTTTCTGCCACTTTGCCCTCTCAAAAAGTGCATTATATAAAGTTAAACATTGTTGAAGGGATTGGTATATATTACCATTTCTAGTGGCAATGACAATTTAATTACTCATATTCAGGGAAATTGGAGAAAATTACTCAGAAACATGCTGTTGATTGTACATTTCCTGAGACTTATAAATTGCTGCAACACAAGAATTATAGTTCAGTGACTTGAGTGTGTGGAATGATAATTTATGTATGGGCCCATCGTGGATGTTTAGAACAGCATTATTTGGTATGGAAGAATGAGATTTATTTTGACCTAATGAATTATGGTAATATCTCTGCCAGATTATAATGTTGCAAATCTGTTGATTCTGTGAACAAGTGGGGAAAAGTTAAAAACACTTATTTTTAATTGTCAGAAATAATAATAATGAATTCCTGTGCAAACTTACTTTATAGGAGAATTGAATTCTCAGGCACTTTTTTCCTTGAAAGAAATATTGTACAGATACATACAGAAGTATATTACAGATGTGGTAATTAAACATCAGATAATTCAAAGCATATAGGTATACTTCATAGGCTGTATTTTGACTCTCCTGGACATAATTACTGCTTCCCCTTTTGCAGTATTCAAGATATGCTGACGGGTCAGAGACTTTGCCAGTCCAGTTCTCATAATGATGCTGTCCTAGCAGCTCTGAACCAACAAAGAAATGATGGAATACTCTGTGATATAACCCTGATTGCTGAAGAGCAGAAATTCCATGCTCACAAGGCTGTGCTAGCAGCATGCAGTGATTATTTCAGAGTAAGTTAACATAATATGTTTGTGTAGTGTGCGCAGTACAGTTATATTTTTATGTCATTGTATACCTCTGCATTATTATAATAAAAGTACATTCCTTTTTTAAAAAAAATTTGGACAGTAGTCATGATCCACCCAAAAATTTCAGGGTGAAAATTTTATTTTTCAAGTATTTGTCATGCACATATATTTCTGTAAGTGTGTATATGTACATATATAGATTCTGTGTGGTGCATCTAGTTCTTGGAAGGGAAGGCAGGCATAAAACTCTTCCTGTATGTAAAATAAGTATAGCTGAACTAGATTTTTTTGCACTCATAAGTAAATGCAGTTCAACTCTTGAAGATCACTCTCAAGTTATTGTGTAAGCTGATCACACTAGATCAGTGGTAGTTTTTTTTCAGGATTTTCTTTTATTCTATTTGTATATTAGTTACTTCATTGAGTTTCAAGTTTGCTTTTTTTGATGCATCTGAGAATCTGAATTTTATATATATCTAAGTATGGCATATGAATTAAATAAGTAATAATCATTTTGATGCATTCATGAGCCAGAAAAGAATTTCCCTGTTTGTGGTCAGCTGAAGTGATTTTGGATAAGATGAAAGACATAGAGGAAATTGACAAGATTGCAGCCTATTAGGATTTGCAGTCTCTTTGAAATAGCAGGGTTGTACTAGGAGATATCCCCAGATCTGGATAATTTACTGCATGGCTAGGTAGCAGGAGTAGTCTTCTTCCAGCTAAATCCTTTTGTGGATAGACCTGGCTTGACCTCAGTCATTCATTCTCTTTTAATTCTCAGCCTAGACTGTGGTTATACTGTATGTTCTCTCTACATTTTGCAGACTGTTTGCAAGCTTCAGTTTGATCAAAATGCAGCTGCCAGAGTACATTGGAAAGGACTTCCTCAATGAGAGGGCCCAGTAATTGGAATGACTGCCTAAGCTTAGTGCACCTGTCACCATCATTACTTGCTTTTCAATGCACTATAAAGATAATTTTATTTAGCTGGATATTTCCAGAATGGTGTTATTAGTTATAACATCTACTGCATGAATTTACAGGTAGTCCTCGGGTTATGACACCTAATTGGGACCTAATCAGAATTTCCACCGCTAAGTGAAGCAGTTAAGCGAAACATCGTGTGACCATGCTGCTTAGCGATGGCAGTTCTGGCAGTCCCAGTTGTGGTTGTTAGGCGAGGATCTCACATGACCACAGCTTGCAACCTCCTGCCAACTCCCCCATTGACTTTACTTATTAGAAGTTGGCTGGGAAGGTTGCAAATGGCAATCACGTCTCCCATCTCTTGAAAGCTCCCACCCCAATCCAAGCCATTCCCGGCTTGGTCTCTCCCAGCCCCAAGCCTTGGTTCTTCCAAAGCAAGGGATGTTTTCAGGGGATCACTGAGCCAGAAGAGGCCAGCTCGCTTCTCCTGCCCTGCACAAACTACCTCTGCTTCAACTCCCCCTGACCGCCTATCTCCTTCCCATCTCTGCCCTTTTGGCTGCCCTGTACAGCATGGCCAAGATGATGATGCCGCTGTATTCTGCTGCCCCCAGCCACTGTCCCCAGCTGACCTTTGTCATCTTCTTCGCCTCCCCTCCCCTCCGCTGGGCTCGCCAATGCCAGCTGGCCTCAAGCCCCATGGTGTGGGGAATCTGTTGGTGCTGGGCTCATCTTTGCCCTTTTAGCCACCCTGCCCAGCATGGATGAGATGAAGATGCTGCTCTATTCTGTTGCCACTGCCTTCCCACCCCTCGCCACTGCCTCTGAGCCCAGTGCCAACAGAGCCCCCACGCTGTGGGTCTTAAAGCTGGCTGGTGTTGGTGAATCCAGCAGAGGGGAGGAGAGGCAAAGAATATAGCAAAGTTCAGCTGGGGGTGGCGGCCAGGGGTGGCGGAATGCAGTGGCATTGTCATCATGGTCATGCTGTGCATGCAGGGTGGCTAAAAGGGCAGAGATGGGGTGAGAGATAGGCAGGTGGCAGGAGTTGAAGGAGAGTCATTTCACTCAGGGCAGGAGAATGTGACCATGGGATGCTGTGATGGTGGTAAATGCGGGCTAGTTGCCATATGCCCGAATTTTGATCACATGTCCGCAGGGATGCTGCGATGGTTGTAAGTGCAAGGACCAGTGAGTCATAAGTCCATTTTTTCAACCCCATCGTAACTTCAAACAGTCGCTAAATGAATGGCAGTGACCCAAGGACTATCTTTGTTGCAGTCAGTTTTAGTGTGATGCTGCTATGTTGTGTTTTGCTGTATTTTATTGAGCGTGGGGTTGAAAAGTGAGGTACAAGTAATGCTATCTCTTGGAAAAGTATAGAATGTTAAGTTGGACTGGGAAGTAGTGAACCTATGATCTTGCAAAGAAGTTGTGGGATGCCAGAGCATTCAAATGACTAGTCATTGTGGTGCCAGAGCTAGCATATGTTGCTTTTCTGATATCCATCAGCATTATCAGTGTTTGCCAAAACACAGCCTATCCTTCAGTGCTGATCTTTCACTTACAAGCAGTGGTGTGGGAGTAGTTTCCCTATGGCTTTTTCACAAGCTGGAACAGTTTATGTGCATGAAAGAGCCCTGTGGGTGTAGATTAAGGCTGTGTGCAGACATTGCCTAGCCAGGAAAAACAATACTGCTTAGGTAGGAAGGAAATGTGCAGTTGTGTACCTAGGCCTGGCCTGACCAGCAGAGGCCTGTAGCTCAGGGGCCCTTCAAAGCAGTTACTGCAATATTGCTTTTTTAATTTCTTAAAAGTCTTTTTATACTTGTCACAGAATGAATATGCCACTACAGAGCAAAGCTCCAGGTAACTGTCTTCATTTCCTAGATATCCAAGTCTAGAGTGCTAGGGCTCAGTAAGATTTTTAAAACAAAAGAGTAGTAATTTCTGCTGCCAACACCTATCTTCCAGGAGGTGCCTCAGCTGGTATCAGACTATCGACGGTCAGCCACTAAAGCCAGGACCAATTCTGCAGTGCACAGTTCCTTTGCAATTGACAATCAAAGATTACACAGAGTTCATAACACTTGGTGTAACTGCCTCCTTGCAAGTGCCCATACCTTGGGCATAGAATGGCTTCAGCTGCCTGTCCCAGTTATAAGTTGGAAGCAAGGGACACTCTCATTTCCCTCCCCTAAATGCCAGCAACATTGCTTACAAGCATCGAAAGCTTACCCTTCCTAGTCCATTGCAGAACAAGGGAGGATCAGTGCTGCTAGAAAAATATGCAACTACACAAATGTGTTCAGAGAGGAAGAGGCATCCGTGTTATCCCCACACTGGGCATGTGATTGCACCATAATTTTGAAGCCAGGGACCCAAATCCCTGCAAAGAGACAGTATCCCATGTCTACCTGTGAGTTAGCTATTGTCAATGTATATCTGGATGTTAACATCAAAAAAGGATTTATTCCCCCTTCCAGTTCACCAGCATTGGCACCCATGTTTTTGTACCCAAAAAACAAGATGGAGAAGCAGCAGCCACTCTGAAGGGAAAGTAGGGAGCCCATATACATACCATTAATGATTACAAAGACCTGAACAGTGTGACTATTAGAGACCATTATCTACTCCCACTTTTTTGTTGTTGTTGTTCAGTCGTTAAGTCGTGTCCGACTCTTCGTGACCCCATGAACCATATTGCGCCAGGCACACATCTTTAGCAAACTAGACATGAGAAGTGCTTACAACCTAATCAGAATGAAATAAGGGCATGAGCATTTAACAGCCTTTGATACAAGGTATGGAAAGTTTGAATACACAATGATACCTTTCAGACTGGTTAACTGTGGAGCTGTTTTTCATGAACCAAATATTTGCAGACATTTTAGATAAATATGTAGTAGTTTACTTAGATGACATATTAGTTTATTCTGAGGTTCCTCTTTGCCTGTAAATTATGTCAGAAATGTATTGCAAAAATTACACAACAAGATCTTTGCTAAACTAGAAAAATGCGCATTTGATCTGCACCAAGTGGACTATTTGGGTTACAGAATCTCCACAGAAGGCATACGGATGGATCCAGCAAAGGTGCAGGCTATTTTATCAGGCATCCTGCCCCCCATAATGCAAAAGATGTGCAGTGCTTCCTGGGCTTTGCTAACTTCTCCAGGAAATTCATCCCTAAATTTGCTGAGGTTGCAAGGCCATTATCCCAGCTCTGAAAAAATGGTCAGCAGTTCTCCTGGTCAACCTAAGAACAAGCAGCGTTTCAAGAATTAAAGCAGGACTTTGCATCTCAACCTCTCGTCAGCCACCCCGATCCTTCCCGTCTCTTTGTGGTGCAGACAGACCCCTCAGATGTGGCGATAGGAGCAGTCCTGTTCCAGGGAGAGAAGGAAGGGGGGAGGCAGATTTACTACCATGTGCCTTTTACTCCAGAGTGCTCCTACCAAGGAACTATTACATTTTCAAAAAAGAGTTACTGGTGGTAAGAAATGTCTTTCAACAGTGGAGACACCTGCTAGACATACCTGATACAAGTATGTATAGATCATAAACATTTACAGATTATGCAAAACACCCAATCTCTCACCCCTTGGCAATTTTTCTCCCACATTGACTTTTACAACTTGTATATTTCAGGTTTCAAGAACAAGCTTCCAGACGCCCTGGGGAGTATGAGGTTCCCCAGTCACACACACACACACACCCGCATCCCAGCAACAATACTGCAGCCAGGCAACTTTGAGTTGCACCGTAAATCAGACAAACACAAGAGGCTGGGAGCAGGAAAACAAACTGTTGATCTCTTTGATCAGATTAGGACATACCAGCAGCAGGATGCATATGCCAGGGCCTGGATGGATGACCTCCAGGGAGCCCAGCAGAGTTCCGTTTCACCTTTCACAGTGGAGGGAGGGCATCTGTTCCACAGTGGATGTTTGTATGTTCCTCTTCCTCTAAGGGAGGAAATACTACAGCTGTGCCATAACAACTGGGCACTTGTGGGTATTTAAAACCCATCAAAGAGCCTTCAGAGAGTTTTGCTGGCCATGCATCCACTCAAACATTAAGGATTATGTTTCCTCTTGCTATGTCTGTCATAGAGCAAACTCAGTCCCTGGTAAGCCAGTTGGGCTGTTGTAACTGCTGGAAACTCCTTGTCAGCCATGGGACACTGTTTTTCTAGATTTCATCACTGATCTTCCTCCAGTATGGAAATATACTACCATACTGGTAGTAGTGGATTTATTTACCAAATTGGCCCATTTTAATCCTTGCAACACCCTCCCAATGGTCCAGGAAACAGCTCAACTCTTTTTAGGCCACATCTTTAGATATAGAGGATTGGTCAATCATGTCGTGACAGACTCAGGAAGTCAATTCACTTCCGTATTTTGGAGGGCCCTCTTGCAGTTATTAAATATTAAAATTTATTTGTCTTCCTCACACCGTCCGGAGGCAGACGGAGAAGCTGAGAAAGTTAACCAACTATTTCAGCAGTATTTAAGATGCTTTGTTTCCTAACAGCAATACAACTGGACTGATCTCATATCTCTTGCTGAATTTGCTTCCACAATGCAGCACGCTCATCGATCGGTATGTCACCATTCCAGGCAACTTATGGATTCCACCACAGGTCTTACCAACACCCAGGCAAGAAAGCATTGTCCCTCGTGCCACATATTTCCTGCACGAGGCAAGTAGCCCAAACCAATAGAGGCGAATATGTGTAGCTCAGGGTTGAACTGTTTATACATCCATAAACCCAGAACTAGCGAAAGAATCCATAGCAGCAGTACTACACAACACACCCAACCTAACAAAATACACCCAGATCGAAATACCCAGAATCAGGGACCTCATCAACCTCTGCCTCACTATCTGTTTTCAGTTTGATGGACAAATCTACCAACAAATCAGAGGCACACCCATGAGATCACCACTGTCAGGACTCATAGCAGAGATTGTAATGCAACGCCTAGAAGCTATAGCACTTCCACACATACAACCTAAAGTATGCATCCAGTATGTAGATGACATCTTTGTTATAATAAAAAAGGAACAACTAGAGAAGACACATGAAACCATCAACAACATCTTCAAAGGAATAAAATTCACCAGAGAGGAAGAAAACAACAACACGCTACCCTTCCTGGATATCCTCATCAGCAGAGGAAACAACAGTAAATTAGAAACCCAAGTCTATCAGAAGACTACCCACACTAATCAAGTACTCCATTACCAAAGTAACAACTCAACCTCCCACAAAAGGAGCTGTGTAAGAACATTATTCAAATGAGTGCAAACGCACTGCAGCAACCCAGAACAGCAGAAAAAGGAAACAGACCACCTATACAACATCTTCCAACAAAATGGATATCTACGCAACTTTATCAAAAAGTGCCTGACCACTCAACCTACTACAACACAACCAACACAAGCTATGAAACAGATCACACTGCCATACATCAGAAACATCTCAGAAACCATCAACAGACTATTACAACCACATGGCATCTCTGTAGCACACAAACCAACTAAAGCCCTCCAAAATATCTTAAGCAAACCAAAAGACCCAGTAGCCCAAGAAGAAAAAACGAGTCATCTACAACATACAGTGTAAAGACTGTAACAAACACTATGTGAGACAGACAGGCAGAAGGCTGGCAGAGTGCATCCATGAACACCAACCAGTAGTTAGAAGACTTGATGAAAACTCCTTAATCTCACAACACATGGACAGACTTAACCATAGTTTTAACTGGGAAACTCTCAGCATTTTAGACTAAGCTAAATCCAAAAATGCGAGGGAATTCTTGGAAGCTTGGTATTCAGACAAGGCAGCAATCAACAGACGCATAGAGATAAACAGCATCTACACACTATTCAAAAGAGACAGTAGAAAAGAAAATGAGAGACCAGAACATTTCCTCACCAGCAATCATCACCCAGATAAGCACAGGTTACCACCAGGCACACAATCAAGCAGTACACAATACCCCAATCAAGGAACTGCCAGAGGAACAAAACAAAACCCCCACCCCCATCAACACTGGCAGGGCGTGCCACAGTGTATAAACAGAGAGCAAACCCCATTTCATTCTAGCACTGAAGATGTTACCTAGCCAGGTAATGAAACGTTTGCAAGAAAAGAACCAAGCTCAGAGAACCCCAAGGACTTCACAAAGCAGTCCAAAGCCTCTTAAAGGAACAGCTTGAACTAGCCAAGGCCATGTACAAAAAAGCAGTAGATGCACATAGGCAAGAGGAAGCTAAAATTGCAGAAGGGGATTTGGTATGGGCTTCTACAAAATTTCTAGCTTCTGCGAAACCTTCCAAGAAACTGGAATCAAAATTTATTGGCCCTTTCCCAGTAATTAAGCAAATTAACCCAGTGGCTTTTCATTTGCAGTTGCTGGCATCAGTGAAGGCTTATCCTGTGTTCCATCAGTCCTTAAAGGAAGCTCTCCCCTGCACTGTGTGTTCATAGACAGCACCCCCCTCTCATTCTAGTAAACAGGGAGGAAGAGTACAAGGTGGAAGCGGTGTTAGGCTCTAGACGCAGAGGGAAGTGCTTGATGCACTGGAAAGGCTACCCAGAGTCAGAAAGATGATGGGAGGCAGCAATGGACGTGCGTGCACCACAATTGGTGCCCCGCTTTCACAAATAGTACCCCAGGAAACCCTGCCCTTGGCAACTATGGCCTTGCAGGAGTCAGGTCCTGGACGAGTAGGAAGAGTTTTTCTATGGGGTGAAGGGGGGCTCAGGAATAGCAAGAGACTGAGTAGGGAGAAATAAATCAGCTCCTTCCACATCAGGCATGCAGGACTGGAGAATGAGAGGCCAACAGATTCCCAAGGGAGAAGTGACTGCCACCTCGACTGGAGCAGATGGTTTACGGGAAGTCTTGTGTGATCTCAGGGAGGTACTGGGAGAAGAGGAGAGCAACACAGCTGCATTTCATTCTCACAGTCCACAGCCTGTTTCCCCTGGGAACTCAGAAAGCGGGGATGAGTCTGAAGGGGAGGGTGATGTGACAGAATGTGAGGCTGGCCTTGGAAGACGGGGGGAAGAAATGCCACCTAGGGAGCGATCAGGTCAAAAAGAAAGGAGTCTGCAACAGAGTAACAGTCAGCGAAAGGAACTTAGGAAGGACCCACCCTAACTACTCAGGCAGTAAATAGGGAGGGCGGGAGATATGTACTTTCAGATTTGCAAAATTCTGTTAATATAGCATTAAAATAAAATAGAATTAGCTAATCTAGTTGTGTTTCCTGTCTGGTTTACTTGGGAGGGCTGGCAAAAACATAAAATCAAAAAGTAATTGTTCCTTTCCCTGCAGCACATATTAGTGCTGAAAAGTACGTTGATCTTCATGTTAGCTATAGTATAGTTAATTCAGGACATCGTGTTTTCTTTGTTTAGATGATTCAGAAAACTGTTAGGTAGTAATTAATAATGGTGTTGTCAGTAATAGGCAAAGGCTAAAATGAATTGACTGAATAGATATAATACTCAGGGATATGAAATCATTAAATTGTGTTTCCTTGTATTTAGCAAATCTTCTCCCTTTAGTTTCTGTTACATAGCATTTTGTGATGAGACATAATTGAGAATTAATGAATTAATTAAAAGTGCAGGGACAGCCAGTTTTATAGTTCCATCTACTCTATTATACTTTAAATAAAAATAATGGAAATGTTAATTCCAACTTGAGATGCATAATTTTAATTAGTTGTTACTACTGTACTGTGAATGAGCAGTGTATGTGCATAAGTGCATAGATCTAAGTAGGATTGCATGTGATAACATTGGTCATTTGCAGGACCGAGTTGGCCCTTTTGCAATTCTTACTTAAGGTGACAGTGTATGAGTAAGCATTTGTATATACTAATTTCAAGAATTATAAGCATTCTAGATATACCTTAAGACAATCCTGGCATTAAACTTGTCAGGTAGCCTTGATCAGTTCTCTTCCTATTGTATAAAGAGAGGTGAGTATGAAAAACAGAGGAAGCCTTGCCTGGATTACAGTCTTCTTGTTGATTTAAATTAAATGTATTTATTTTGTGCAAAATATTGCTCTATTGCTTCCCATACATTTTCATCTGAAGCTGGGTGAATAAGTTGTTGTTTTCACTTGAGAAGCATTACTGGATGGCCTCTTCAAAGATTGTCTTTGCATCCTCCATGTGGAGTGGTGGTTTCAATGTCAGATTAGGACTGGGGGCACTCAGGTTCATCAGATTGAGTGGTCTGATTGAAAGTCACCATCTTTCAGCCTAACCTTCTTTATGGGATTAATGACGGATTAAAATGTAGGAAGACCATGTACATTGTTTTAAGCTCCTATAAAAAAGGAGGGATATCAATGTAATAAAACAAAATGTAACTCCAAAAATTTGTGTCCCTTGAATGTATAGCATGTTGATTAATAACTTCATTGGACTAGATCCAGATTGAAGAGAACTGCTTCTTTGTTTCATAAAAGGCACCACAAATTCTGCTCTAAGCTTTTGATTATTGTTTTCCTTTCCTCTACAATGTCCTGTGTTTTTTTCCAGCCCTCCAAAGCAACTTTCCAAAAGGCACAGAGGTTTACTGTGTAGGAGAAAAGAAAAAGTACAGAGATGACCTCCTTGCCTGCTTTTTCCAGCATGAATAGAAATCCCCTATGTGCTATTTGGGAGCCAGTCCATGTTTAACAAGAGTCGTTATTAAGAAATAGCAAAAGAAGAATCACCATTTCTGATACTTAACAGGGACTTCATGCATAATGGTTTTAATGTAGGCAAATATTTTATTTCTTCCCCTAGGCGATGTTCAGTCTTTGTATGGTTGAAAGTTGTGCAGATGAAGTGAATTTACATGGCATCACAGGAATAGGCTTAAAGCAAGCTCTGGACTTCGCATACACTGGACAGGTATAGTACTACAGTCCTTAATCAGCCTATAAAATTTATATGAACCTTCTTGTTAAATACCTTCACTCATAATATTGAAGAGCTCAGTTGCGATAGGGAAACAATGTAGAGCATGGCTTATGGAATTCCTTCAGACCCCTTAATAATAGCTTTGTTCTAGGTCACATGTGCAGGAAGGATATGTGTGTCTTAGAATGGGAATTGGAAAATTCTGATCCACTGCCCAACTGCCTTGCCCATAAGGATACATACTGGGGGAAAAATCTGGATTTTTTACCTCTATAGCTCCCAACCAAATCCATCTCAATCTTTCTCTTGCTTGCTTCTCCCTTCTCCAATCTTGTTTTAATGTGATTTTAATTATTCCAATGAATATCAGTTGGTGATTTAAAAACCTTCCTTTACTTCTGGAGTAGAGAGGGTGAAGCCTGTGACCATGTGTGGCCCTCAGCCACAAAAATGCATTTCATGGTTGGCATGCTGTTCCTGCCAAACAGCTGATCATTGATTTCTTGACTGAAGGTGAACTTCTAGTTTTCTGCTCCCTTTAAAAGTGGGAAACCAGTTGTTTTGTATAGAATCACTGTGGATTCAAATCCCTTTCCCAATGAAACTAGTAAGCTAAAATCTACAAGGAATGTTGGCACTGGATATTAAGCCTATTGGTTCTAAGTAGAAAAAATATTATTTATGAGTTATATAGATTATAATTGTATAAATATATAAACTATAATTTAGATACTTAGGGAACACAAAGCAATATGGAGGATAAGATCTTTTTTAAAGAAAATTACAGAAATAAAGAAAAACGGTTATGTAGGGATGAGCACAATAAAGGATGAAAGCAAAGTTCTACCAGTAATAGAAGATATAAAGAAAATGGTGTGAAGTTATGGAAGAACTGTTCAAAAGATATCCCCAAATCTATTATTTACATGAAGGCTTGGCTATTTAACTAGTCAGACATTCTAAAGTGAGATTAAATGGGCCCTAGAAAATATTGCTAAGAACAAAGCTGTAGGAGGTGATGAAATAGTGGTGGAACTGTTAAAAATGTTACAAGATGCAGTTAAAGTGCTACTTGTGGGTTATAAGCTGATATGAAAAACACAAAAGTGGGCAAGGGGCTGAAAAGATCAATTTATATTTTTTGTTGTACCCGACCCACAAGCTGCTTTGATTATAGCAGGCTATACATATTATAAAATAAATAAATATTCAAATACCAAAAAAGGGCACTGCTAGAGAATGCTCAAATTACCAAACAATTGCACTTATCTCACACACCCATAAGATAATGCTCTAAGTTCTACAATCCAGACTTCAACAATACGTGGAATATGAACTGCCAGATATATAAGCTGGATTCAGAGGTTAATGGATAGAAAATAGAAAAGGCAAGGTAATTCCTGTAAGAGATCTGTTTTTGTTGCATTACATCAAGGCTTTTGACCTGTTGATCACAACAATCTGTGGATAGTCCTTAAAAACATGGGTATACCAGGCCATCCCATCTGCTTATTGAATAATTTGTATGATGATAGTTGGAATGGAATGTGGACCAGCTAAATGGTTGAAAAGAAAGGAATACCCCAGGGTTGTATATTTCCCCTTTATTTATTTAAAAGCAGAATATATAATGAAGACTGCTGGATTAAAAAGAATAGAAATTGGAATTAATACTGCTGGGAGAAACATCGACAACCTCAGATGAACTGGTATGCCACTTTGATGGGTGGAAGTAAAGAAGACTTAATGAATCTCTTGATAAAGGCAAAAGAAGAGAGTGTAAAAGTAGGTCTGCTGCTGAATAGTAACTCCTCCCCCCGAAACCTCTAATAGTATGTCAATAGGCAATGTCAGCTCAATGAAAATAGACAGAGAAGAAGTTGAAGTTGTAACAGACTTTATCTTCATAGACTCAAAAATTTACAGAGACGTTAATTGTAACCATGAGATAAAGAGACATCTGGGAGAAAGACTACAATAACTCTAGATGGAATATATTCAAATGTCAGGACATCACACTTTGGATTTCTGAACTAAGAATCAGTTAAAGCAACACATTTCCAAATTGGATTCTAAAATGGATTTTGCAGCCTGTGACCATCCTAATATATGAGAAAAGTCTAACAGTTTTGTTTGTTTGCTTTTCCTGCAATGTTTTCCTGAGAGACATACTTTCAAATGATAGAAGTCACAGTTAAAAGCAGTGAGATATTTCTGTGCCTGTTTGATAACTCAAAGCTATTGAAGTACTAATGGTGAAACCCTCAAGGTATTATGCAGGTATAATTCAAAACAGTTGTTAGCAAATGAGTAGTTTTGTGCATTAATCTTCTCCATATTTCTCTGAGAAGTCTTTGGGCTCAGCCATATACTATTTTTGCCCTGGTGCCAAAATGCTTATCATTTGTGAAGGACATGTCCTCTCAATAGACATGACCTTCCATAAGTTTGATATTCCCATTGCAGAAAATGTTATCAGTTCGCAAGCAGCTAGATCATTTATGCGATTGCTCATAATGCTTGTCATGTACAAAGCTGTACTAGAAAGTAAAGCACCCTGAAGAGTTTTAAGGAGAAGCAGGAATAGTGGAGAGCTAGCCAAGATAGACAAATTGATCAGATCAATTTACCGCTTCCTTAAAAGAAAATCTGGATGAAACAAATGAGTGATTGTAAAAGTCTGGTAGAACTTCATTGTCTTGGCTTTATTTGTCTGCACATAAGAGAGTAGGGGCAGATTTCTGGGCTCTTTTTTTTTTCTCGTCCTTCTTCCCTGCTCCTGTAAATCTCCTTGGCTATGCCATTGGTTTATTTACCTCACTGCAAAGACATGGTAAAAAGGCCATTGCCAGTTCAGTGGCAACATACTTTCTTCCTGTCTCCAAGACAGGAAGAAAGCACATTGGTGTATGTGTGTGGAAGATGCCTTAGATGCAGTAAGTTTAGGTCCATTAATACAGCATTATCAAGAGAATTGGATATTTTCTTTCAATTTTCTGTGCCTATTATACCCAGGAGTAATCTCTGTTGTGTCACAATAACACCAACTGAGATTAAAATAATAATGCTTTGTTCACAGCAACAAACCTGGGATTCCTAGCTCTTTGGGGGAAGAGAAAGAGGCTTATTCTCTTCCAATATTAGTTTAGTTTTGCTTGATGAACATAGTTCAGTCCTGTTGATTAATAATTCTTTATGCATGCCAGTTTTCATCAGATTTAACCAGAAGTAAATTTCTCTAAATTTGATGAGACTTGCTAAGGAATTGCTTTATAAGGGCTAGCAGAAATTTCCTGGCATAAATCAAAATAAAGGTCCCTGTTCAGCCTGCTTCTCCAAAGTAGGAAATAATTCATGATATTGATACTTATAGTTGGTACTGTTTATTCATCTGGATACCTGAGAATTTTACTAGAGTGGTGCTGAAACTAAACCTTCCAATCAGAGTAGATTTCTTATTAACAGCAGTGGAGAGGACTGAGTTCCCATATTAGACAATGCCTATATGTGCTTTTACTTTTCCTAGAACCTGTCAGTGATCATGAAGACAGTTCGGCACTTTTCAGAAAGTTTTGGCAAATCATTCTGCTTACTTTCCAATCTTCTGATTCCATTCATTGGATTCATTGTCTCATTTACTGTCCTGCTCCAGATCAGAGGGAAAAAATGTCCTGAACAGAATGCCTAAGTATTTCATGTTTTTACTGAAATTGGAGTAACAAATCAGAGTTCAGTTCCCTTCCCCTTTTTATATGTTAATCTCTGGATGACAGTCCAGTTGAATCCAATAGCTGTGGCATTAAATAGCTTCCCCACCTTCTGTGAAGTCAGACCTTCAAGCATCAAGGTACAAGCTTGCATAAAAGAATAAACCCATTAAGAGCATTCCTTGGACTCATCAGCTTGTTTCCAGCTTTTCTTGGGTAAATAGCCATCATTTGATTTTTTTTAATCATTTGAATTAAAGGTATCATCTTTGATATTAACATTAAACAGTGATTATTTGTGATTGTACAGTTGCAAAGGATTGAAGGCCAGTCAGTCCTCTTTTCTGTTTCATAATCTTCATTGCACCCATTTTTCTACAGATCTGCACCATAGAGACAGTAGCATGATACAGAAGGTACAGTAGTGTCACATTTGAAGGATACACAGATCATTAAACAGCTCAAGATAAGTCAGTCAGTCTACAAGGGAAGGGTAATGTAATCTCAGAAATGTTATACAGTTTCTTTTTACATAATCTTGAGTCTGCATGATGAGTAAAACCTATATACTATTTTTTCACAAAGAGAACATCATTTTTGAGCTCCAAGTTCATACTGCTCAAAATGCATGAGTAGGAACATTCCCTAAAGGTGCAGGCAAAACACGGTAGGATAATGATAAGTGGCTATAGACTGTTGTGATAGTGCTTATTAACTGTCAGGCCATGAAGAAGCACATTAGTCTGGAGCAAGAAGTAAAACTAATCATATAATCTTTTCTTTTTCTTTTTTTTTAAATATAGAAGTAATTTATCTATCTCTGTATTACTTACATACTTTTTAAAAGTCTTAATTATTTTGGAATAAGATATGAGAAAGCATTTTATCTTATCTTACATTAGTTGTTGTTGTTGTTCAGTCGTTAAGTCGTGTCCGACTCTTCGTGACCCCATGAACCATATTGCGCCAGGCCTTCCTATCCTTCACTGCCTCCCTGAGTTTGCTCAGTTTCATGCTCATTGCTTCAGTGATGCTATCTAACCATCTCATCCTCTGCTGTCCTCTTCTCCTTTTGCCTTCAATCTTTCCCAGCATCAGGGTCTTTTCCAAAGAGTCCTCTCTTCGCATTAGGTGACCAAAGTATCCGAGCTTGAGCTTCATTATCAAATCTTACATTAATAGTCTTTCCATTTTCAAATGTAGATGGATTTTTGGCCGGGCTAAATGTCTTCCTCTCCCAGATGTTATGGAGATGATAAAATTAGCCCCTCCAAAAGAGTGTGTTCTTGAAATAACAAGGATATCGAGTCAGTGGAACATATACTTCTGTATAGGAGCTTTTATTTTAGCTTGCAAAATAATCTGATTAATCCTATTTTATCACCTTTTCCTGGACATTCAGATCAATTTTATGTTAAATATTTTCTCTGTGATCAAATTCCTAAAGTGACTTTAGCAGTGGTACAGTTCCTAACTGGTGCTATTAGGATAAGAAAGCAAATTGATGCTAATTCATAACAGGGACATTGAAGGTTGTGATTAAGGAAGTCATATAATTTTGAATTTTAAAATGATACCTTATTTTGTTATGGTCTGCAGACAGTTTAAATAAACTGACTTGACTATATTTCATAACCTTCACCAAGCCCTTGTATTACAGATTGTAGAATGGGTCTTAAATTGGAAAATGTTGGAGTATAGTTTTACCATGAATCATTTGAAGCAAAAGTGGAATTTTTTTTCTTGTCAAAGCTAGTGTTCCAATCCATTTGGAACAGCCATGGGGACAGGGCTAAAGCAGACAAAAGTATACAATGATACCCATTCTCTCTGACTTTCTTCTTTTCTCTACCTAACACTCTCTCCCCTGTCCTGCAAGCAGCTGGCTGCAGGGAAGGCTAAAGTAATTCTTACTATTAGTCTGAACTAATTTTTTGTTTAAAGGACTTCTGAAATTAGGACTCTAGGATTGTAAGTGGCCAGATCTTGGATCTGTCTAAATCTGTCATGAAACTAATGTGGCATGCCAGAGAGTTCTTTGGTGTTTTGTGTGACAAACAACACCTGCTGTACAAAACGTGCAAGGTGAAGAAGGGTTCAGCAAAGAGATATAACAGGTGATCCAGTTCAAATTCTTACATAGCCGTGAAATTCATCCAATAAACTTCACTCATCACTTTTTCTCAGTGGCACTTATGTCACAGAATTTATGGAAGGATAAACTGAACCATATATATGCTCTGAGCTTCTTGAAGGAAGCATGCCATGTAGGTTATGCACAACTGTGATGTGATCCAGTGCACATTTTTTAAAAATATGAAACTAACAGTCACTTTAAGCTGATAGCCAAAAATAGTGTAGATACGGAAGACTTCAAATACTGAAACAACAGTAATCCCTCCTTTAAGATTTTTTAAATCACTGCTTAATATTTGTCCTTTTCTTGAAATATTTGAGATTGTTGCTTGTATTTCTTTAAATTGTTTTGTCTGATATTTTTTCATTGATCTGTTGACTTTTTTTCTTAAAAACCATACAGTATTCCAAATGTCTAAACTGCCTTTGAAATGAAAAGGAGCCATTCCTGCTTGCATTTAGTTAAACTTATGTTATGAATATATACAGTCTGTTTCACAATCGCAGCGTATTCTGATTTGGGTCTTCCATTCCTACGTAGTTGGCAAGGTTTCACTTTTCCAAGGTTGTGCCAAACTGGTTCTTACTCTTGTCAATTTATATCCTAATAGATTGTGATACTTTTTGTTTATACTCTCTGGAATTTGTTCCTACTAAAATATATGTGGTTTCAATTCAAAATTTATTTTTAAGATGCAGTGCACACTTGACTATTCATGACAAGCTGATCCTCCTGTGTCTTACCAATAGGTATCTAGCATCCTGTACTGCATTGTGCTGCATGTGAAATATTTAATTAAGCTTACTCACTTTAAGATATACTTCACGGTTTGATCCCTGTATCATTCTTTTACTTACTTGCTTACATATTTTAGGTAATATAAAAGTAAAACATTTCTTTTCTGGAGAAAGTGGATATCATGAGACCTCTAGTGAAAACATTGGGTGTTGCAGGGATTTAGTATTAAAAATGGGAATTGGAATGTACCTGGCGAAGCTTAATCCTTCCTCTTCATCAAAGGCAGGATTCATGAGAATTCATAAAAGATTTAGACAACGTCATAGGAAAATCAGTCTTTATAGGAAGATCACTCTGTTGAAGAAGAATTGTACTGAAATGCAGTGTTCATATTTAGTACTAACTAGCTAATATATTACTACAAATGCAATACTACTATTGCATTTGTAGTATTTCAGCCATCATTCTGTGATTTTGTTCAGTTAACCTTTATTTAATCCCTTTTTGTCAATCTGGTTTTCCAACTTTGTTTCAGAAGTATGCAGCTAGTAGTTTTTAGGAGGTAGTTGGTAATGTAGAAAGGTACTACAGTATATACCCAAGTGAATCTGTCTAGCTTAAATGGCAGTCACACTAAAGGGTTTCAGACAGAAATCTTTTCTTGTCCTGATGTTCACCTTAAACTTATTTGGGAATTCTGATTGCCATAACTTTGTCCCTGAAGGTCCAAGGATCTTTATGGCATGTAGAATTTTTCACTAGTTAAAGCTGGTGCAGTGGCTACAATTGCTCTTAACTGAGACAATGAATTAGCCATACCTAATAAACTCTGGATTACTGTATTGCATGGAACTGTCTCGATAAGTCTCAGAAACCTTGTTTACTAGCATATTTTGCCTAACACTGCTGTGCTTTTTAGCACAATCCAGAGGACTTACAGTTACTTTTTAAAGCCTGTTTCTTGATCCATGCACCAAATGGCTATCTTTCCTAAAGACATGTAGCTATGCACTGAAATTATTATTACAGACAATTTCTTAAGTTAGATAGATTGTGACAGGTTTATGAAAACAACTTTTTAAATTGTGTCTCCCACTTGAATGCTTTCCCAAAGAGATTCACACACCATATAATACTTGCTCTGCACCAAAATGTGTAACATGAAGCTGTTTTCTTTTCTTCAGATCTCTATAAGCCACACTTGAATTTATTCCTTAGATGTTCATGGATTTTTTTAAAAAAAATCCCCTGCTTTTAAAAGCTGTTGTTTGTGTATATATATAGCTCCTGACCTAAAACAGGGTCTGTCTGCTAGGTGTGATTGTCTCACCGAGCAGTCCAGTGCCATAATTAGATGGTATTTTCTTTATAATTAAAAAGAATGTATTTAAATTTTAAAAAGCTTTTTATTTTTATTTATTTTCTTTAAATATTCCAAATTTCATGTGGACTCATGGTTGTGGGAAGCTATAGCACTATCTGTGTTTTTGCACATAGAACTGAGAGATCAGATCATGAATATGTATGGAAATATCACATCTCCGTATTATAGTGACCGCCATTAATACCCAGAACTTATCAAATCTTGAGCTTTTGTTGTCATGCTTAGTCTTTCTTGCTTTTTTCAAGATAATAATATCAAATTAAAACCAAGCTGAGAGGATACTGCAGTAATATTGCATATTCTTTTGGGGTCTAGCCCTATCGTTAGGCAAAATGAGGCTGCATTTGGATATCATAAAAGAGCAGATAGATGTGATCTTTTTTTGGCCAGAAATGCTTGCAGGGTTTTTTTTTTCCCCCTTAGAATTTTCTGCCTTGGCTATCAACATAGTTTCTCTAGGCTGTGTACATCTTAATTTGGTGCTGGTATTGATGACATTTCCTCTCTGCTTTGGGGTAGCAATGTCTCTTAGTCTAACCCTATGGCCTTTAAGTGAAGATCACTTTTAGCTGGATTTGGGACCACTTAGAGTTAAATGGAGTAGAATGATCTCACCAAATATCTACTGCTACATTTTTGATACAGTTCATAAATTTATATTTTACATAACTTCAATATAGGATGCTTTGCTATATTTTCCTAAGTATGTTTCCGCTTCCATCTTATAATTAGTGTATTTCTGTTTGAAGAAGGGTTTTTCTAATTATAGTTTTACTGCCTTTGCTGCCTTGAATTTGCACTTCCTTATATTACAGTATTCCTTTGGCCTTATTGATCTGTCTAAACATTGACAGATAGTTCCAGCTAGCGTAATGCTGAATTATATGGTCTGTTTTGGTTTAATGCAGATATCTGTGTTCCTATGAGTGTCTCAGCTTAAACAACCATGTTTGTGACTCTAGAAATACGTGTGGATATTGTGCTTCCCTTTCCCTTTTGTTGGAAAGAGAAACAGTCTTATAACCAGTACTTTGTAACTTTAGCTAAGCATCTTGTTTGTAAAAGCCTTCAAATGCATTTGGGACATTTGAAATTGTGCATCTGCAGCTTTGTAAAAAAAAATATCAAGAAATGCCAATTTGTGGACTTCCAGGGGCGGTATGACAAACTGAAGATGACCACAGAAAAGACCAAGGAACCAGTGAGTAGATCAATTCCTTGGAACCTCTCCAGATAGGGAGAGGACAGGAGATTGCCCACATGTGTTCTATCTAGATGGCTGCTCCTCACAAGGAGACCACAGGACAGCAGTTTAACACAGGTTTGAGTGCTGGGAGACAAAGGGATTAGCCATCTTGCTTGCAACTGTGGTAGAGCCTTTTACAGGACACTAAGAAATTGCCTATTAACTATCTTAAAGCTATTACAGATCTTTGGAACGACAAGTTTGAAAGGTCATTGGGTGAGTTTTATCTTCAACTCTGAATAAAAGAAAAATTAATTACAAGCTTAAGAACTTAAAGAATTTGAAATTAACAGTGAAAAGCTCAATAAGATTTTGATCTAAGAAAGTTATAAATGGATTAAGAGTCCAGGTAAATTTGAAGTATTGACTTTTACTATAAGGTTTTGGAATTAATTATAAAAAATAGGTTCTCATGGGAAACAGAGTTGTATTGGCTATCCTGGCTATTGTAAGGTATAACAAAGGTAAGTTACTTTATGTTTTTAGAAACTGAACACTAGAGGGAGCTAAAGATTCCAAAAGAAGGGGAAAAAAAATACATGCCTGTTCTTGATGTCAGTTAATACTGGGACTTACAAAATGACACAAAATGTTATATCGGAAGCATTAAAGGAAATCTTTGAAGAATGGAGCCAGAAATTAATAACTACAATATCAACACTGTCAGTAATGATACCTGCTTCTATGGATAGACTATATCCAAAATATGTTAATGAAGGAATGACAGATGTGGAACAAATTTTATCTGACAAGACAAAGTACAGAATGTGGAACTACAGATGACAGGCCAAGAGAATGATTTGGAAAAGGACACTTTCCTGGATGTACAGAAGAAACTGGTTGAAGTTTTAAAAATTAAAAGGGAAATAATGATAAACCGAGAGAATGACCTGGAAAATGTTTTCTTATTGGATCTACAAAACAGGCTTGTTAAAGTCTTGAAGAAATCTGTGCAATGGGATAAAGAATTGAAGAGAAATCAAATCCTATGACAATGTTTGATTGAATTAAAGATTAAGACTGTTAGAAATAAAAGGAAGGAATAGAAAGTTGGTTTATTTGATCAAGGTTAAAATAAGACTTTTTTTGTTTGTTTGCAATGTTCTTGCAACCTTTATGGACTTTTTGCTGACACCAGGATTGAAAAGTTGATGTTTTATGAATTTGCTTATAAATAAGGGATGGGATATGGGGTGAAAGGAGATTTATTTGTAACCTTATAAAGGGTGAAGAGTTACTAAATTTGTTTATATTTGTGATGAAGGTTGGAAGTCATTTCTTTATATATTTCTTTTCTTTTTCTTTATTATGCTCTTTTCTTTTTCTTCTTTCTTTCTTTTTCTCTTTTCCTGCACTTTTTATTTTTTTCTCTTCTTTTTCTCTAAGTTTAGTTTGTATTAGTTTTTACTATTGTAATCAAAATTCTTAATAAAAATTATATTTAAACAAAAAGAAATGTCACTTTTCATGTTTTCCAGAACACTTTTACAGGCATAAATCTTAAAGGTTTGATTTTGTTTTGTTCTAATATTTACTTAAAGGTTCTTCTGGAGCCAGGAGTGATTCAGGATGTGCTTGCTGCAGGAAGCCATCTCCAGCTGCTAGAGATGCTTAGTTTATGTTCACACTATCTTATTCAGGTAAGAATAATAGAATGGATGTTTTTCTTTATTTTTCCAGGCTGAGGTCAAATGTTATAAAGGGATGGTTTTCAAAGTACTTATAGACCAGTGTGGTAATTACCAGGATTTGTCAAAAACAAGCCTTGCCAGACTAACTTTCTTTAATAGATTATGAGTATGCTGTAGACACAATATATCTTTACCTCAGTAAAGATTTGACAGAGTTGTGATTGGCAACCTGATTGAGTATGGGCTGGGTAGTATGACAATTAAGACTTAGCTGCCTTGAGAATGGTACTCAAAAACTGCTCATCCAAGCTTCCTTATGAGACTAAGTGAAACTTCAGATAAGGTTCCACAAGGTTCAGTGCTGGGCCTGTGGTCTTCAGCCTTTTTTTTTTTTTTAATTACTTATATGGGTGGCTGGAGGAAATACTTACCAGATCTGAACATGGCGCAAAATTGGGTGAAATAGCTAATACCCTAGAAGACAGTGGTAAAATTCAAACCTATCTTGATAGGTTAAAGAAGTAGGCTGAAAGAACAACATGAAATCTAACAATTTGGTTATTCTTAATAAAAGTATTGCCTACAATAAATACTGACTTTCATTAGCCCTACAACTTGAGATGAAAAGCATTCATAATTAAATTAATTTTATTAAGTTACAATGGTGGTTATGCATTCAGCCTTATCTAATCCATTTTTTAAGAATTTCATTATTAGTATTTTTAGTACAATTTCCTGCTCCATGCAGGGATCCAAATTAAATGATTCACAATAAATGGAAGAATAGCCTCTCTGGGAATTTTTTCCACTATTGAACTGCTCTTAATGTTTTGATTTTTTTCCTTAATATTCAACTGGAATAGGTTTCATAAAACTTAAATATATTGTTCTATGTCTTGACTTCTTAGTCGACACAGAACATATTGTTCTTTGTGATATCCTTTTAGGCATTTAAAGAAGGGTTATCATAATTCATTCAACCACCAGTTCTGTTCTCAAGGCTAAATGTTCTTAGATCTTTTAATTTCTCTCCATAAGATTTATTTTCAAGTCTTCTAATCATCCACATTGTTCTAGTTTGCCTAAATCCTTCTTAAAGCACTCTATGTGGAGCTATCCTTGAAAAGTATTTGGAAGCTACAGCTGGTGCAGAATGTGGCAGCACGGGCAGTTATGAGCGCCTCTAGGACTGCACATGTAACACTTCTGCTGTACAAGCTGCATTGGGTGCCGGTCTGCTTCCAGGTCCAATTCAAGGTGTTGGTTATGACCTTTAAAGCCCTTCATGGCATGAGCCCAGGTTACCTGAGGAACCATCTTGTCCCCATTACATCAACCTGTCCCACCTGGTCCAGCAGGAAGGGTATGTTACGTACCCCGGTGCCTAGAGAGTTTTGACTGGTGGAGTCCAGGAACAGAGCCTTTTCTGCTGTGGCTTCTGCCCTCTGGAATATCTTGCCCCCTGAGGTGAGATTGGTCCCCACTCTGTTGGCCTTCTGAAAAAGTGTTAAGACCTGGCTCTGCCAACTTGCATGGGGACCCAATGGGGGTTCACAGCACTGGGTGTGTGGCTGATAGCCTCAGGATGCTCTCTTTACCTTTTTAGTTTGCACTGTAGTTTTAACTTTTTAGTTTAATTTTAACCTTTTGTATTTCTTATATATTTTTTCTAGGATTTTATAGTTTTTATGTGTAACACCATCTAGAGTCACTTGTATAGTGAGATGGGCAGCATATATACAGTTGAAAAATAAATAAATAAATAAAATAAAGATTGGTGGTCACAGCTGGACAAAATACTTAACGTGAAGTCTGACCACTGAAAAATAAAGCAGGATTTGGAAACTATACTTTTTAAAATTCGGCTGAAAATTGCATTTGTGTATTTTATATCCGCAATACCTTGTTAACCTATGATCAGCTAATAATCAATTACTTTTCCAAGATCTTTTTCACAAGTACAATTGCCAAGCCAGGTATCCCCTATGGTGTATCTGTGCATTTAATTTCTGTTTCCTAAATGAAGATCTTTGCATTTGTTTCTGTTAAATATAATTTTGTTTTTCAGCCTACATACCTACTAAAAATAACAGTTTTTAAACCCACATTGGTGGATAATTAATATCACTTTCACTCCATTATATAATTAAGGTTAACAAATATGCCCAGTGATATTCTTAAAATGAGGAAATTGAAACCATCATCATCATCATCATATGAAAGTAGTAACTTTAATAGAGAAATCTTAGATATTTGTTTCTTCTTTAAAATTAAATTGTTAATCTGTTTAAAATATTTAACTGGAACCAACTAAAATGGCATATAAATCTTGATGCAAAATTCATTTACATGACATTAATTATTTTCTACAGAGGTAGTTTCAACCACGTCTTAATATCCTCTTTATCTGGATAATACATAAAGAAATATTCTTGTCCACTAAACATTGTATTTTCCTAGAGATAATGATCTCCATGTATTCAATAAATTCTGGATGATAGACAAAGCTTATTTTTTTATCTACATCCAGGTTTTTAACATGAAATTAAGGAAGATAAAAGAATCCTTGATATGTGCCACTTTGCAATTTAAGTAACAGTGAGATAATCCCATTAGTAATTACTAGAGCGGAGGGACTAGAATAATAAACTATTATCTATGAAATAATTTATGTAGGAAGTCTAAACTTCTGCATTACTTGAACTAAAACCATAATTTGCAGTATATCAAATTATATCTTTTTCTGTATCCAACAAAGCTAAAAGTGCTGATTCATGTTTTCTAACATACAAAACTAGCATGTAAATCATCAATTTAATTTTATCTGGGGCATGATGTCATTTATAAAACCAGATTATACAGGATCATTTATTGTAGATAAATAAACTTCTTGCAATGCATCTGTTAAAATCTTAACAGCAACATTTAACAAAGACACCAAGCAATAATGTACAGTGGATAGGGTCTTTATCAGCTTTCAAAATTTCAGTTATATAAGCTTCATAATAAGAAGATGACAGGGCCTTCGCCTCTCCAAAACAAAACAAAACAAAACAAAACAAAACAAAACAAAACAAAACAAAACCCCTAATATATCTCCAAAAGTATGGAGACTCCTTTCTTATACCACTCCGTAGATTCTCCATCTGGCCCAGGGGCCTTTGTAGATGCTGTTATGTCAATAGTATCATAGATTTTCTGTAATGTTGTAGATGCAACTAAATTCTCTGACTATACAGTCGAGATTTGTGGAAGATTTATTGCATTTAAAAAAAGCATCATCTGCTTGTTGCCTATAACTCCATTTGCAGAAATATAAAACTTTATAAAACTTAAAAACTGAAAATTAGTTTCATTATAATTTCTGTGAATTATCCAATTGAATCCCTTTAATAGACATTATCTTACCTTTTTTCAGATGTTTTAGGTGAGAGACTGATAACTCCCTGTTCCAATACGTTTGTTTCATTGGTTTTATGAAATATTCCATTTCAATGCATATAATTGATCTGGCTATAACTTAAGGAAACTAAAACATAATATGCATTCCGAGTTTGATTTGTAGAATACACTTTCAGTGCTTCTTTTAATTCCAGTTCTAATATTCTATGCTGCAATGCACACATCTTTTTCCTCCAGGAGGTATAGGCTAATCTTGCCATAAATGTATGCTTATCCCAATCTGCCTTCTCTATTTATTTGAGGAAAAAAGGGGGGGGAAACCCACTTTATTTATTTATTTATTTTTATTTATATACACACACACACACACACATACACATACACATACACATACACACACATACACACACACACACACACCACTGATTGGGATTCTACTTTTCAAAACCAATGATAATCCTACTGGTGTGTGATCAAAAATAAGCTTGTTTAATTTAGTTTGTTATGGTTTAAGATCAGAGTAACTTAAAATAATAAAATAGGCACATCAAAATTGAAACATGACTAAAATAATATATCAGAACACATATAAAAATTATGTTAACATAAAATAATACTTGCACTTAAGATATTTGAAGCAGTTGTTTACATTCCAACATAGCCAGTGTATAGAAGCTGGCTGTATTACCTGAGATTGCTACCTCTGATCACCTGGTAGGAGACTGAGAGAGTCATTGTCAATTCTGCCTAAATATTGAGTTGTGATGGGACACACACACACGCATATACATATGCACACATACATACATACACATATCCTGAATTTCTCTATAAAAGAGGCAGTGCAACACTGCATGATCTATAGTTTTGATTTTCCCTTTACCAGAAGGGCAGAGATGCTATTCTTTAGGAATGTGCAAGATCTGTCCTGTGAAAGAGCAGACAGCAGAGCTCTTACAGTAGACCAGTGTAAAAGCTCTTCTTATAAAATTAAAATTAATGTAAGCGAATAGCTAATACATGCTATTTGTGCTTGAGTTTCAATGAATGCTATTCCAGTCTCAGCTGAAAGGACTGAGTTTGGGATGCATTGTGGAACCAGGAATACATCCCTTTGAAAACCCAACTGAACAGCTTCCAAGAACTTCTGACTCTGGGTAGCTTACATTAAAGATTAAAAAAAAAAGTGTACACAGAAAAAGAAGAATCATGGATGCTCCCAGAAATAACCTAAAGCCAAAAAAACCCCACAACAACAGGGGCTCAATCTTCACTCTGCTCCAGAACCAGGGAAAATAACCAGGTCTTTAATAGCTTCCTGAACATCATCAGGGTAGGAGTCATCCAGATCTGTGGGGGGAATATCATTCCAGAGGGCAGGCTCTGTAACAGACAAGATATGCTTCCTGGTGTCCACAAGATGATACTGCTTAAGCGATGGGAGCTGGAGTGTGCCCTCTCTGCCTGATTGCACTGACTGGATCATGAAAATAGCCAGGGAGGTGATTTGTGGTTGGTTCTATGCTGTGGTGTCTGCCTCCTTAAAGGAGGGGGGTAATGCCTCCAGCCTTAAAGGAAGCTGAAGTGTATCTCCTCAAGAGACTGTTCTTGGACCTAACTATTTTAGACAACTATTGTCCTGACTCCAATCCTCCCTTGAGAAGGTGGTCAGACTGGTGAGAATGCTGGAGGAAACAGATTATCTAGTCCAGTGTTTCTCAACCTTGGCAACTTTAAGATATGTGGACTTCAACTCCCAGAATTCCCCAGCTGGGCTGGGTGGGGAATTCTGGGAGTTGAAGTCCACACATCTTAAAGTTGCCAAAGTTGAGAAACACTGATCTGGACCCATTTCAGTCAGTTTTCAGGCCAAGATTCAGTATAGAGACAGGCTTGGTCAAATTGTAGATGACCTGTGGCAGACCAGGATTGAGGTGGTCCATCCATCCTTGTGCTCCTTGATCTCTTGGTGTCTTTGAGTACTCTCAACCATAGTATTCTTCTGTACTGGCTCTGAGGGTTGGGAAAAGGAGGCACTGTTTTACTGTGGTTCTCTTCCTAACTCAGGCCAGTTCCAGTTGGTGTCACAGGGCTCAATACTCTCTCCCCTTTTATTCAACATTTACATGAAACTGCTGGGTGAGGTCATTCATATCTTTTGATCCCAGGCTGGCCAAGTGAGAACATTGAAGTCTTCTTCCAGTGCCTAGAAGCTCTGCAGGTCTGGATGGGAGGTACCATATCCAACTCAATCCTACCAAGATGAAGTGGCTATGGATGTTAGGATCACCTAGATCTGGGCACATTCCTTCTCTAACGTTGGACGAGGCTGCAAGAATGGTGCACAATCTGGACTCACAACTCCTGCTCAATGAGCAGGTGGCAGCTGTGGTCAGGAAGGTCTTTGCACTATTTCATCTGGTGCATCAGTTGTACCCTTTCCTACATTGTGGGGCCCTCCAGACTGTCACTCGTGCCCTTATCATTCACAGCTTGATTACTGAAATGCACTATATGTGGGGCGTCCCTTGAAGGCCATCCAGAAGCTTCAACTGGTCCAGAATACAGCAGTACAGGCAGTGATGGTATGCCTCAATATGTCCATGTGACACCCCTACTTCATGAGCTGTACTTGTTGCCAGTTTGTTTCTGGGTGTGATTGAAGGTGCTGGTTGTGACTATAAAGCCCTACATGACATAGGGCCTTGTTATTTGAGGACCACTTATCTCCTGTGGTGTCTGCCTAGCTAGTTGGTGTGCTCCAGGTTCTTTTGATCAAACAGTATCATCTGTTGGTACGCAGGAAGGGTACCTTCTTTCTGATGTTGCCTGCCACTTTGGAATGAGGTTCCCCCTGAGATCCATGTGGCTCCCACCCTGATGGAATTCTGGAGGATCTTAAAAGACCTGATTTTGGGCTAAGGTGGCTGTTGTTGGGTGTGTGATATAAATTTTTGTGTTGTTGGCAAGATTTGCCATCTTGCTTACTGTTTTCTATGTAGAGTGTACATTTTTTATCTTATTCTTATACTGTGAGCGTTCTAGAGTTGGTCTAAAGTTGGGTGGTGCCTAAATCAAATCTATTACTTAAAAAAAATTAAAAATGTGTGACTTTTTCATCCATTTCTTCTTGGTCACTAACATACATACATAACATTCATTTCAATTCCACTCTTCAACATCTTTCTAACATTAGTTCTTTTCAGTTTTATCCCAAATAATTTAATCCCTTTTATTTTTAATTACATACACTCTACTGGAAGCGCCTTGTTTTGTCTTCTTCACCCAGTTCCAAACAATTTATTATTTCCATCAAAATCACTCTGCATGTTCTCTGCTTCTATTAATCTTAACCATTCCTTGCTCTCCTTGACAGCATTCTTCACAATTATCTTTTCTTTTTCCATGCGCACTATATAACATCCACTTTCCATTAATCCTGTTGGGATATTAATATGTCTTGCAATATTTTTTCTATGCAGGATTCATACTAATTCTTCCTGCATTTTTAAACTGTAGTTTGTTTTCAAAGTTGCCTTTTCTTTCATGTCTATTTTTTGCCCCAAGATTCGTTCTTGAAGCTATCAAATGATCTGTCCCACATTCAGAACTTCTCATTAACCTTTTATCATTCACTAATTTCTAAGTTTTCATCATAACAAATCAATCATGCTTTTTGGTTTATTCCTTTTCCATACGTATGCCTAAAATAGAGGTATTCTTAAACTATGTGTCTGAAATATATCATTTTCTCAGCAGATACTCATCTGTCCTCATTCTCATTCATTCTTAGTCTCCAAATGGCCCAGGTACTTTTTTTTGTATTCAGCTCGTATTTATTCAGGATATTGCACATTTTTTCTCCAAACTCATTCCCTTTTCTTCCATTTTCACCATTCACTGGAATACAACAAGTAGCTATCACCAATGTTAAGATTTCCTACTTTCATCAACAATAGTCTGGATAATACCAATACATACTTTCTGGCATATATACATAGCCTTTTAATTCATAATTTAATCTATACCTTACTTCCCATGTATTTATCAATTCTACTTCACAAATCAAACTACGTCCATTCATATCTATGGCATTATTTGCCTTTTAATTTCACAAAAGTACGACATGCCTATATTGCTTGTCTGTTCTCTTTTTATTCATTAATTTGTACTCTTTTTTTCTTTTACATGCAAGTCACAATCTTCCATATGCCGTAGTCATTAGTGGATGGGCCCATAGCTAATTGCCTTCACTGCCCATGATGATGATAAACATGTACAATCAAATCAGTATCAATTTTCAGTGACTACATAGGTAGATTTTCTCCAGGATGATCTGTCCCCAAACTGGTCTTCAGGTCTTCCAGTGGTCTGCCCGTGATGGCTTTGGTCCGTTGTAGCTTTCACATAATGCTTTTTAGTAAGACCAAGAAGATGTAAAGTTACCAGCCTTAGTTATAACTATGGCAGTGTAGCAATCACTGCTAAAAGTGAATCTACTGGTTAGTTTTGGCATATTTTATCCATTCATTCATTCATTCATTCATTCATTCATTCATTCATTCATTTTTCAGATTTGTCACTGCCCATTTCACTGTGGAGTGATATGTCACAAGGTTCACCAAAGCCCTGGTTAACCCCAGTCAAGCTCCCTCTCTTCTATGCAGGCTAGGCTCTCTAATGTTGAGACTATCTTGCAAACAACAGTACTGTTTTCTGCATCTCACTGTCTAAATAGTACATGCAGTGTCCTGACACCCAGGATGTAGTCAAAGCCGAACCATTCCAATGGCTTTCTCAGAGTGGCCAGCCTTTTGTACAAAATTTGGATCATATGGTTCATCTTTCTGTTTACTCTCAGTATTGCTCTCTGTGACAGAGTTCTCAGAGTTGCTTACAAGAAGAAATAAGTCTGTTTGAATTCAATTTAATAAAGTAATTTAATTAAAACTAGCCAACCAACAAGAAACCTCTAACAGTATAATGTGAATTTCCACCAAATAAAAAGCCCTGATTTATGACTGTAGGTAGGTAGGCTTTTGGGGACGTGGTGGCGCAGTGGCTTAATGACGCTGAAAGTTGCTGGCCAGAAATGGTCGACACTTCAGCGGTTCGAGCCTAGCTTTCGCGCAGCAGAGTGAGCTCCTGTCAACCCAACAGATCGAAAACTTACGTGAGTAGATAAATGGGTACTCTCACTCTGGTGGGAGGAAAAATGCTGGCGGCGCCTTGCAAAAGGAGTCGGGAGCAGTTGCCAGTAGCGTGGAAGCCGCGCACCCCCGAAAAAGGTGCGAAGCAACGGAAACCCCACCTCCTGCGCTCGCCAGCTGGGCTCTGCTCTCGGAAGGAGGCACTGGCAAACCACTTCCGAAAACACCTTGCCTTGAAAACTGCAAGGACTCATCCAAGCAGTCACTGTAGAGTCGGTAATGACTGAGTGCGGATAAAAAAAAAAAAAAAGGTAGGCTTTGCCTTGAGGCAGTTACTTTAACCAACAGATTTCACAGGGTGAGCAATTCTCTTCCTTTTTTAAAAAAAAAAAGTCAAACAGGAGAGGGGAGTTATTGGATATGCAACTTACTTATGGATATTAGATCTGTGATGGCAATTTGATGCATCAAGTTAACGTGCATTTGAACACTCCTTGTTTCTGGTATAATGAGATCTGTACTGAATGATATTGAACAGAGCATATTTTCTGCAATCTGTGCCTTAATTTATGTTTCTTTGACAAGGAGAACTAGCCAATATATGTAATTAAGAAGAAGTATTCTATAATTGTCATCATGTTTCAACTAAGAGAAGTTGCTTGTTTGAAGGCAAGCATCAGATTATAAAGAGATTCAAAAGGGATTATAAATACTTGAGAAATGTCCTTTTTAGAGACATTCCCATAGTTATTACCGGTGAACAGTAGATGGCAGTATGAGTCCATTAGTCTGAGTAAATTAAGGCATTGGAAAGGGGAAAAATGAAAAGAAATTATTTATTTTGCTCCATATTAGTCTTGTGACCTAATCAGTAAAAAAGTCATTATTCACACAACACTGGGCAATATGCATTGTAATTTTTAACAAATAATGGGGAACTGTTAACGGTTTCACAGGAAATACAGCCCTGTCTTGTGCAGCAATGGTCATTTATCATTGCACTTTGTGAAATCACTCATTTGTTCTAATTTGAATGTAAATGACTCTAAGGTTTTACAAATAAGGTGACAGACTCACATAAATGTAATTGCAGGGTTCATCTCTCTCTTTTTATATATCACTCATTAAGTTATGAATTAAATACATCGTATTAAACCAGGGGCATGTCCAATGATGATATTGTAATGGCAAATTACTCTATGCTATTAGAGGTGTATTTTTTATTCATGGACATTAATTTGTCATTAAACGGCATTAGTTTAGCACTTTTATGTGGGAGACGTGACCTGAAAGAGGAGACTTGCTGCTATAATGCAAGAGAAGAGGAATATGAATACCAGATACATGTCACTCTTTAAGCTCTTCAAAAGAAATGGAGGAAAATTTGTATCAGCTTCCCTAGGCCTATCCACCCACATGAACAAATTCTTTTTTAAATTGGTTTTTATCCATGTTAAGAGACGCCTCTGAAGAATGAGTAGCCTTCATTTTTAAAATCCTGTTTCCCATTCAAAAGCTATGGAGAGAGGTTAAGATAGAAAAAGATTAAGTTCATCTTCGGAAGTCTGCCAGATCTTTGCTGAGTTTTGATTGATTACTCTTTTCAGCAATCAAAAATAGAGACAGTAATCTGTTTTGTTTTTAGTGAAAGAGAGTAACTTATTAGGTGGGGCAATGTCGTATTCTATAACGACATTTATAGAATGAATAGAGAATAAAAATCTGAAGAGTTGCCTCCATTTTAAAAAACCAAACAAAACCCTCTTTGGACTTAATTGGCTCTTTTGGAAATACTTAAGCAAAAGTTAAGTTGATGAGGAGAAAGGACAGCTTTGAGTCAAGGTTGAGCGTAAGGAACTAACTTTTAAGCTCTGTCCATAGGACACAAACACACTTCCTTCTCCTCAATTCTCCCATTGAAGAAGTGTTCAGAAAATTGGAGTAGGCGGGATCTGTATGGGTCAATAATTAGTTGCAAGTCAATTGTTTGTGGTTGGTGTATATCTAGGCATGAAGAAACATACTTTAAGCAGGATGGAAATGAACCAGTGAGTCTAAGATTTTTCAGTTTCTTAACTCTGGTTAAGAGATAAAACTTCCTTTTTCTAGCACTCTTCAGGCATTGAGGGAAACAAGGGGGACTAAGGTTAGAAGCACTTAGGCATGCCTAAGTTAAAACAAAGTATGGTTAGCACTGAAGTGACAGCAGGCCTAATACAGAAAAGAGAAGCAAAGGCAAAGTGAAGAAGAGAAATTGGGAGAGGGAATATGGGAACCCAAGGAATGCATCTGAACCCTTAACTGCACCTATGGGATAATAATACCATTATATTCGCCATTGTCTCTAAGACTTAAATCTTCTAGGACATTTTCCCAAATACCAGTAGCAGTAAAAGGAAGATGCCAGAAAACACTTAACATTTGGCCTAAGTCCTTTTCGTGTCTGTGGGTTCTGCACAGAGCTTTGTACTGGATTGCGCCCTGTAAAGCATTCCTATTCATAGAGGTAAAATGGCATTTAAGACTTTGAAGAGTTGATATAGCTATAATGTTGCAATTCCTATTTTCACGAGGACTGACTGATTCTCTGAAGCATTTCTGTGAAATCTAAAAAAAAAAAAAAAAAAAGACAATCTTAAATGGTTTTTGTGAATTCAGTATACAGTAGGTTTCTTAAATTTCTTTTTATTACGTTTTGCATTTAGTAAATCTAAAAATGCTATATTCCTCTCTGTCTTCAAGTATGTGTATATGTATTTGGGACAGAGAAAGAAAAACCTTTATAGGTATTTTTATGTATGATTTCCACATAATTTTAGTAAATTGTCCACTGAATTACATGTGTATAGACGTGTATTGGAAATGGCACAGTAATACCTTGACTTACAACTGTTCTCTAATCCAAAAATAAACCAGGTGGAGTAACAACTGGGTACGATGCCTTGGATATTAATGGCTTGGCTCAGCAATGGAATTCTAAAGCTGTATACAGTTTTTCTGTCTTAATTATGCATTCATTAGAAGCTTTTATACCCAACAGAATAAAGTAAATATTTTTTGATCTCTGTAGTGTGCTCCCAGATTGTAGATTTGCACAGCAGGGTCTTGATAATCTGAATAAATTGTATTTCCCCAAGGAGTTTATCTTTCAAATAAGGTCATAAAGAAGTACAGTCTCTCCCCATAGTTCTCCTTGTGTTTTTCTTTCCTTTTTATAGCACAGCACACAGGAACAGAGGTATATTGTATTCAGTTCAGTTGTGTGCTTGGTTGTGATTAACTTTCATTTATCAGCCTGTTATTGATGTACATCTTTTTCTGTGGCATATGCAATGATTTTTTTTAAACAAATAAAGGAAAAACAAGTATGAAATATGAAATAATGCCAAAAAAGAAAGTTGATTTGTTGTTATCCTATGTGGTGTTCTACATCACTTTTGCCATATGTATGTATACAGTATATACATTGTAAGGGGGACACCTACTTGGACCTGTAGGTCATATAAATGTATGAAACACATATAGCATTATGAAGCAGGGGAAGCACTCTGAAAAACATCTTGGTAGTTAATTCATATTGCCAGTCTAATACGATGAAATTATTTCTCAATGTATCTTCATTGTTAAATCTCTCAGTAAGCTGTTCTTATGCATGTTTACTCAGAAGTAAGGCTCAATGAATTCAATAATATTTCCAAAAAGTTGTTATAATAGCATTGAAAAGTATATCTGTTATTTTCATTAATGATTTTATTGTTTTACTGTAAACCGCTGAGACATTCTGGTAGTTGACAGTATGCAAAGTCTAATCAATAATAATATAATGTAATAATTATAGTATACTCATTGTCAGTTTTAATTACTATGTAATCTTCACACAATAAATGTTAATTTCTATAATAAGTAAATGAAAAAATGGAACATGATTTAAGCAGGGAGTCTAACATCCCTGTTTGGAATTTGTTATGTACAGTAGATATAGTTGGATTGTGTCATGAAAATATAAGGGGAGCAATTTCAGTATTGAAATACTTCCTTTTAGTTGCATGCTCTGTTTTGATTATGAGCTAGGTAAGCATAGCACAGGTTTGTTTGTTTATTTGTTTAATACTAGTATTTGTATGCTGCCTGCTAGCGTGAGTGTTGAAAAGTGCCTTGTTTTCAGTAGTGACTGTGACTGATGATTACCAGTGGGCCTGTTTACTTATCAGACTTAAGAGTGAGCTGGGAGGCTGGTGCAAGATTTGAGAATCAGATGGGGGAAACTGCTGCCTCCTGAAGCTTTCTGTAGCATCACAGTCCTACCTAAAAGTACAGAAGGGCAGTATAATGTAATAGGGATGGGAATGCTGGTTGTTTATTTAGTTGGAGAAAGAGGACACAGCAGAATGTTGAGGTGGTTCAGTGTAGAAGATTAAAGGAACAATGGAATGTGCCTGGGAATCTCTAAAACAAGTTACCTGAATGGATACAGTAAATTGTGCAGTTGCAAGAAACAGCTATGACTGGATTGCAGACTGAGTTTTTGGAATATATGATCATTAGATCTGGGCAAAGTTTCAAATTTGATTAAAAAAAATGTTTTATCAAATCACCCTTTTGAATCAACAGTTTGAATCAATTCAAGACATCACATCAAGTACCTTTTAATCTTTTCAGAAAAAAAATCAGGAATGATGGGGATTTGATGACATTTTGACTTTGTAGAATCTCAGACATTGTTGTGAATGTGAACAAAGCTTAGGGGTGGACTGTGTGATGGGCTGTTTGATAGTAATGCGACAATTTGGAGACTGGTGTGCTGTCTTTTTGTCATCCTTGTTATTTCTGTCTTATAAGAGGTGCAGGGGGAATATTCCAAAAAATGTATTGCGGTAGTACCTGTGAACGTATCCAGCTGAAAGTGTGGAGGGATTAATTTCCTCTGAAAGGTTTACCATCCCTGCTATTTTCATCCAATTATGCCTGAGAAAGAAGTATCTCCAGGCATTTTGATGCTTCCCCAATACAACTTAACATTCTTTTATCAAATAGAAACTTGAATCTTGAATCAATCTGAATCAAATCAGACCTTCAGATTTCAAATTCAAACTGGATCTTGGCTGATCCAAATACCCCTAATTGTTACTAGTTTTCCCTGATTGCAACCCATGCCACTTAAATAATGTAATTGTACAATTATTTAACATTTGTAGGAGATTGCACTTCTTGTGTGAATGTCCTTGGTCCCCAGGAAATGGACAACATGGGCAAGGATAAGAACCATTTTGGTTAACAGTCCGAACTTTCATTTGTGAATAATAATATCTATCAGACTTTGGGCATTCATTGCAACATACAGAACAAATAGCAAAGCTGTTTAAAAGAACTATCACAAACAAACAAATTCATAGAGTTGGAAGGAGCCATTCAAGCCATTGAATGTAACCCTTATCAATACCAAGATCCAGATTAAAGTGATCTAAACAGATGTCTTTCTAGCCTCCACTTGAACATATCCAATACAAGTGAGCTCATCATCTTTCTGGGTAATTGGTTCCACTGTCAAATTGCTTTTACTACTCAGAAGTTTTTTTTTTTTAATTATAATTATTATTACAGTGGTACCTCGGGTTACGAACGCCTCTGTTAATGAACTTTTCGGGTTACGACCAGCTCCGGCCGCAAAAATTTACCTCGGTTTGCGAACTCCCCCTCGGGGTACGAACAGGATACGCAGCCATTTTCCCTCCCATGACACGGTCCGTGGCCATTTTTCCGCCCCTGACACGTGGTCCACGGCCATTTTCCACCCCTGACACGTGGTCCACGGCCATTTTTCCGCCCCTGGCACGTGGTCCGCGGCCATTTTTCCGCCCCTGACACATCCGCGGCCATTTTTCCGCCTCTGACACGTGGTCCGCGGCCATTTTTCCGCCTCTGACACGTGGTCCGTGGCCATTTTTCCGCCCCTGACACGTGGTCCGTGGCCATTTTTCCGCCCCTGACACATGGTCCGCGGCCATTTTCCGCCCCTGACACGTGGTCGTAGGGAGGGGGACTCTCCCTCCAAGCAATAGCTGCCTCCTGTCCTCCACGCCAGAACAGATTAACGGTAATTACATTGAACCTTATGGGGAAATTTGCTTCGGGTTGCGACCAATTCGGGGTGCGACCAGAGTCACGGAACGAATTAAGTTCATAAACCGAGGTTCCACTGTATTATTATTATTATTTTCAGTCAGAATCTGAGTTCTTGTAACTTAGGAGTTGTGATAAAAAGCAAATTGGAATTGGTTTGTGAATGTGAGGAGGTTCTGAGTGAGAATCAGAGGGTCTTCAGAGAAGTTAGCATGGCAGTAGTTCATGGCATATATGGAAATCAACTGTGAGCGAAGTATGCTGCAGTATACTGATGAACATTTGTCAGTAGTGTGCTGGCAACAGCAATGGGACTGGCTGTGTTCTTCGGGTGGTAGTGGCAAGTTTGGGTGGAGTGGCTTTTCCATTTCTACTTGTGGTGATGGCAACTGCAGTTTTGGAGGGTGAGGGCACCCAGTGACAATTTTGAGTAACAGTGGGAGCGTGAGTGGGCCGATGTACTGGCTAGAGGATTTATTTGTGTTTTGTGCTGCTGTGAGGCCCACCACACTGGCAGTAGCTATCTTATCTCTTACAAGCTACAGCAGAACTCAGAAGGACTGGAACATTTGTTACCTGTTCTGTTTTGCAGGAGCATCAAGGTTTTCCATTTTTCTGTCTCAAAGAAACTTAATTGAAGATAGGAATAGAACCTGTGATCCATATTGAAAGTGAGCATTGGTGGAGTGTGTTGAGGAATGGTGGTTGCTGGGGTGTAGTTGTTTGTTCCCCACTACTGAGAGATGATAGTTCTCCCTAGTTCTCCCAGCAGTTAGGGTTTTCTGAGTGTAGTTTAGTGCTCTAGCTACGTTCAGGAGCTAGCAAGGAGTGGGATAGATTGGGTGTTCAGAACTAGGGATGCTGGGGCAAAAGCATCCCAAAAACCTGGTTAGTCAACTAGTGGGATGTTTGTGGCATGAGTTGGAGCCCTTTGTTTAAGGGGAAGGGGGATAGGGATTGGGAGAGCTAATATGTTGGAGGGAAGAGACAGGCAGTAATGTGGTGATAGGCAGGGGGAGATACGGTGGGATATAAGGATGGCCCACTTTCGAGGAAGAAGGTCTCAGCGTGTTATACCATTTCCATGTTCCAACCAGCTGCAGTGCCCATCATTGGATCTCAGAGTCCCAGGCTTTTGGTTGCTGCTACTGAATGCCAAGTTTGCCTGCAATAAATTATCTAATAATGTATGAGAGACTTGATCTGGTGTGTGTATATGTGTGTGTGTGGGGGGGGAGGTTCCACTCAGAAGTGTTCCCATTTGGCTTTCAAGGGCAGCACCTGCGATGATCTGCCTTTGAAATCCCATAAATAACCAGTTGTGAGACTCTGCTGATGAGGTTGGCTTCTAGGGATCAGATGGGATTGCTGCTACTGTACTAGTTTCCCTGCTGTGCAGCGGCTTCCCTATCCAAGCTCCTCAATGCAGTGTCTGAGTTTGTGGTGGATTTTGGGAGGCTGATGGTTCTGGGGACTTGAATATCCCTTCGTTAGGCATGGGATTGGAGGTGGCTCGAGAGTTCATGGTAACCATGAGCCTGACCCAGGTTATTGTGAGCCTGGCTCACAGCAGTGGTCACATGTTAAACCTCATTTTTGTTTTGGGGCAGTGGCAACATGATCTGAAGATGGGGGAATATTACCATCAGTCTCTTGTCATGATCAAATTACTTTGGTAACCTTGGAGGTCTCTGTAGCCCTTCTTTGTTGCAGAGAAGAACTCATTTGATTGGGCCACCCCAGGACTCTACATTTCAGTGGAGAAGAAAGGGCCAGAAGAACACCTGTAGGGCTGTTTTGAAGACTATTCTAGGTATTTTTTGGATGAAATTACAGTGGTACCTCTAGTTACGAATGCCCCTCCTTATGAATTTTTCGAGATACGACCAGCTCCGGCCCCAAAAATTTACCTCAACTTGCGAACTCGCCTCGACTTACGAACCAGATCCGCAGCCATTTTCTGCCCATTCCACGTGGTCCGCGGCCATTTTTCCACCCATGTCACGTGGTCTGTGGCCATTTTCCGCCCGTTCCATGTGGTCCATGGCCATTTTCCGCCCTGCCGCGTGGTCCGCGGCCATTTTTCCGCCCTGCTGCGTGGTCCGCGGCCATTTTCCTGCCCCTGACGCGTGGTCCGCGGCCATTTTTCCGCCCTGCCGCGTGGTCCGCGGACGCCGGAATGGATTAACGGTAATTACATTGAACCTTATGGGAAAATTTGCCTCATGTTGCGACCAATTCGAGTTGCAACCAGAGTCACGGAATGGATTAAATTCGTAACTCAAGGTTCCACTGTACTCAGTTCCAGTCTGATTTAGACTCCAGCTGTGCAAATTCTTGGAGCTAACTGAGGCATGGCCTAGCGTGGTTACTTGGAAGAGTTAGAACTTGGTGGTCTTGAAAAAGTGAACAGGGTCCTTGTGACTGAAATGTGGCCACCTATGTATTAGACTCATTATCTCTCCTGGTTGATTAAGGTCTCCCAGGAGATGATGTATAGCTGGATCCAGGTGGTGGTAAATATTTCCTTGAGGGATGGAGTGGTTCCTCCAGTTCTTAAAGACTGATGGTCTGCCCCTTCTCAAGAAACCATCCCTTCATCCAACAGTATTAGACAATTTTAATCCTAAGGAGCTGGTCAGTTTGCATCTCCAGAAGGCTGTAGAGGAAGCAGATTATCTGGACCCTTTTCAGTCAGAATTCAGTTTGAGATACAATACTGGGGTGGTATTAATTGCACTTGTAGATGACCTGGGTTAGGACCAAGGTGGTGATAGTGCATCCATCCTAGCCCTTCTTGACCTCTCAGCAGCCTTCAGTATCATCAATCATGGTATCCTTCTGGACCAGCTCTGAGTGTTGGGAGTGGGAGGCATGGTGTTGCAGTGGTTCTCTTTCCCCTGGAGTTGGTGAGGAGGAAATCTAGCCTAGACCCTGCTTCGTGGAGTTCTTCAGGGCTTTACACTCTCTCTGCTTCTATTTAACATCTACATGAAGCTGCTGGGTGAGATCATCTGCCAGCAAAGGATCAGGTATCATCACTATGCTGATGATATTCAATTATATATCTTGGGGTCCCTCCTCCATTTTTGGGACTTTCTATCTCTAGTTCTGAATGGGGTGGCATTCTGTGCTCTGGTATGAAAGAGAACATGCCTTGACTGTCTTCAATGTGATATCCTTTCAGATATTTGAAGAGGACTATCGTGTCCCCCTTTACTCATATTTTTTCAAGGCCAAACATACCCAAGTCCCTCAATGTCCTTTCATTGGTCTTAGTTTCTAGTGTCCTGGTCATCTTTGTTGCTGAAATTTAGCTTCATTTCAGCATATGATTGCCGAAATAAGTTACTTTGTAGTGTCCTAAACAAACACAAATATATATTAGATATATATGTCAAAATACAATGGGAAAAAGCAGATTACACTGTCGTGTTTCAAGGAATTTATTTAATATATTATTGGGTATGAGAATGCTAAAGAGAGAAAGAAAAAGTTAATCTTTTTCAAAGAGTTTCTATACTGTTATCATATCATTATGTTTCCAAAAGTCTTATTGCTGATTGAAAAGTAGGTTATCTGATCAGCTATATGCATCTTACCAACTCAGCATGACATTTTTTGTCATGCAGCTTCATCAGCTGGATAGCAGGGTATCACAGTGTATAATTTTAAGCTGAACAAGTGATTGGTATTACAGTGACAATAATTCTGTTGTAACAGGCTGATAGCTTCCAGGGTTTGGAATTCAGAAATACCATTTTTAGTGTTCAGTGGACAAGGATACTTTCTAAATCATCATCAATCTTCATCATCACCATCACGTGGGGCAAAACTTTAGTTATCAAAAGCTCCACTTTCAAGGATTCTTAGACTGACTTTATACAGAAGAAGCACTGGCATATGGCTGAAGTAGTGCTACCTGTATATTACCATAAATCTGTGATGTCACCTGTATATTATCATGAATAAGGTTGGGCTCAGGAGACACAAGTTCAGTTCCCCACATAGCCATGAGGCTTATTTGGGACAATCAATCTCTCCACTTAATTGTTCTTCCAGGTCAGCTGTAAAAATGATATGTAATAATGATTGAAAGTGCTTAGAAAAAAGGACAAATAATACAGTAACTCATAATAATGCAGCTGTTCACATGGACCAGAATTGGAAGAGCTGTTCTAGCTGTTGTATTTGGAATAATAATAAAAATGTCATCAACAACAGTATATGCCATATCATAATCTGCTTCTGAAAACTCCCCTGAATTCTGGAAGTCTGTGATGTGCTATGTGTGATATAAGTCCAAAGCTCCTCTTTGGAACTGATTGCCTTGGTCTTAGCTTTTAATCAAAGAACACCAAAACAAACAAACAAATTCAGGCTAGTAGTTGCTCTTTTTTATATTCTCCTAGTATTTTAGTGCTGAGTAGCAAAGAACAGCAAATATGAGAAGCTGCTTTTTTCATAGAGGACAAAAAAGAGAATATTTATTTTGTAGAAGAAATCAGAGCATTTAGCAATGTTGACTTGAAAAGTTTGGAAATGCATATCCATCCCTTGTTATACGATTATCCCAAATATTATATTGCCAACATTTAATCTGTAAAAACAAATTATTTCAAATCTCTGTCTATGGCTATGTTATGATATATAGATAGTGATGATGTAAACTTGCAGTAGTAATTTATTCTAAGCTTAGTATATTAAAATATGTTTATTTGTGGAAGGGCAACTTTTAATAGAAAGGTAGTTCAATCTGAAATTATCTCCAGCTATAATTCATTAAGCTTTTGTTTAAATTCTCATTCCATCTAAACAAGGTGTGTTTTTATTTTATTTGACCAGGAGTTAAATAGCTTTAATTACTTGGACCTCTATAAACTTGCTGATCTCTTCAATCTAAATCTGCTGGAGAAAGCGGTGGTTGACTTTTTAGTGAAACATCTCTCAGAACTACTAAATAACCACCCTGACGAAGTCCTGGCGCTGCCATATTGTCTCATCCAAGAGGTTTTGAAGAGTGATCAACTCACATCACTCAGTGAAGAACAAATCTGGCAGGTAATGTACAAACAGTGGTTAAATTGCTGAAAGACCAGTACTGTATATCCATAACTAGTGAACTAGTTTATTGATTGATTAGTCTTACAACCATATCAAAGAAAATAAAATAAAGGTAAAACCCAGGGTCTGTTTCCAGGATAAAATAGGTAAAAGAATAGTGAAACACATAAACGTTCAATACAAAGAACATATACTAAATATCCATACGCATTTCAGAAAATAAAATTATTACAGTAAATGACAAGAAACAATAGAATAAAAATATTACTGTGCACTGAGGAAGCCCTAAGGGGCATTCTGAAGTCTGCTTCACCCCTTTGACGAGAATGCAGGTAGAGCTGTACTGTTTCAGAAAATGGGAAAGCAGAGGGGTTTGATAATGGCCCAACATACTGAAGGCCACCATATGCCAAGAAAGGACTGTAACATAGAGCAGGGGTTAACAAATACAGCTAATTGGTTGGGAGAGTGTATTCTCCTCTTTTGCTAAATAGCTTGTATCTTTACTTTCTTAAGATAAGAGGCTCTTGGTATTCAATGCAATCTTCTTTACAGCTAGAAAAATATGCAGGGATGAGCTGAAATATGCTTTGTCAAAATCAAAAATATATATTCAGTTCATTTCTCTTACATTTAGTAATATTAGTGTGGGTATAACTATCAGTAGCAGTTTCCTTGAAGGACAAGATATACATCCCTAATAATTAATTAGATGAAGTTGATATCAGAAGAATTGGCTGATAAATTGGCACGTTGACATGATCCCTTAAACCCCATAGCTGTCACACTTTCTGTCAGTGGAGATTGTCTGGAGTGTCCAAATTTCTGAACTGGGCTAAAATATAAATAGGCTCTGTCTGACTAAATTGGATTTCTTAATAAGAAATCTTTGTTGTGTTTAAGTAATAGGGCTTTGCGGGGCTCCAAATTCAAAGTAAAAAAGATGCTTTGGAGTGTAGGGGAATATGCACATAACACCTCTCTGCAGTTCTTCAAACTAAACACATTGTTTTCCTGGGATTGTGCTAAAGTTGGGGAGGCCAGTGGCATGGTCCTGGGGGAAAGGAGCAGCTTCTTTAAGAAGTTGCAGGCAGGTGCTATGCATAAGTGACCCATGCACTCTGAGGCACTGTTTTACCTTTGCATCTGTAGTGTTATACAGTGCTGTTATGTAGTACATTCCTATCAGTATCTCTACACAGTGCCCTGGAAGCATCTTAAGCAGAAGGAGGGACTTCTTATGAATAGTGGACTCTGGCTGGAGATCTGCTTGCAGCAGAGGCTTGGGGTTTAATGTCATAGTTTTGAAGCTATTCAACAGTGCAAAATGTCTCCTTCTTCTGCTCCTTAGAGCATGAGCACAAAATTCACACCTCCAGGAAAAAAAATGAGTTTACCATGTTCCAATGAGGGAAATGCAAGCATGGAATTGTCAGAAAATATGCCTTGGTTCTTGTACTAAAATGCAAAGAAAGGCTTATTTGGGGGTTACCCATTCCCCAGTTGATGAAGCATTATGAGAACCTGGACTGTTTTTTTCCCCACATGCTGCATGGTTAACACAGCTATTTTGCTTTTGTGCTGTTCTGCTGCTGTCACACTTGCTGTTACGAATAGTTCCTTCAGCTATGGCAAAAGTGCTGCTTTCTGAGTGACAGGAAACCCTGCACTGGCCATTCTAGGTGTTATCATAATTGCTCCTCTAATGGTTACTAATGCCATTACCTAGAATCTTTAAGCTATTTGACTGCTATGGGCAAAATGAATGAAACCAGAATCTCATTCTTGGACCTCTAGAATGAATTAAGACACACATAAATATTTGCCAATTTAAGCTTTGAATGGGCAATAAGTAACTGTTTTTGCTTTATCTTAGTAAATAAGTAATTCCCTCACAGTCAACCCAATACATGAAAATCAAATCAGGGCTGCTCTGTTGCCTCAAGTGTAGTTAAGTTCATCATTTTTGCTAAGGTTATACTGGTAATGCAATATACCATGGAAGAATCTAATATTCAGCCCAGGGTGAAGATTGGGTATGCCAGAGGATTAGTGTCAGGGTGCTTTAGAGAAGTGAAACTTGATATACAGGCTGGAGCCAGAGCTACAGAATCTCATTAAATTGCTGAATTGTTCATTACTGAGCACTCTCCCTTTAATAAAGTGCTCATTGACTTTGACAAATCCCCATCCTGTGTCTTAAAGGACAACAACAGGGTAAGAGGCACTGGAGAGGGAGGAGGCTATTGGCCCCAAGTTTGGGTGGGGGCATTGGTAGAAAAGCAGTAGAAAAGCTGGTGAAGAATGCCACTCTCGGGGTTACTTCCATGTGTTAAATCGGTGAGATGTTGGTAAAAGCCAGCTGCAGCCATGTTGTGTATGCACATGCATGAACAGGAAGAACTCTGATTTAGTATTCCCCCGCAAGGCATCATCCACTAGTTGAGCTTCCAATAAGCATCGACCACAAATTTAATGGTGTCTCTGCGCTTTCCTTTTCCCAAGGGCAGGGTGCTTGGAGTGGATAGCAATATTGCCTAGGCATAAATAATTCCTACACTGTGTCACTGAAATGATTACTCATATTCAGTATACAGGCTGAACAAGTTAGAAGAAAAATATTTATCTTGGATATCGGTGAGGCCTGGCTATAGACAGATGTGTTTGTGACTAACATGGAGTTGTGGGCACATGATCCTTGTGAAGATAGTTTCATAGTTCCTTGTTTGCCAGGGAATGTCCCCTATCTGTGATAGCCAATAAATAAGTGCTAAGGTTTAAAAACTTGGTAAATGTTGAAATAATGTATTTTTAAAACATACTATGGGTAGAATTTGAACGTAAGAAAACGTTATGATGTCTGCATTAGCATACTAGAATTCTTATATGGTACTGGTTTTGTTTCTGATGAAAACACAAATGCCTTGTTTTCAAAACTATCACAGGACAACAGTGGGACTAGTATCACCTTGTAGGCTATGACCCAGTGACTTTTTATGAAGATATGTTAGGACTCACTAAGTTAATATTTAACATCACATTTAGTTAGAGAACAAGATGTAGAAAATCACATGTTAGCTCTTTATTCTACATTAATTTTCAAAGTCTTGTTCAGGAAATAAGGTAACTTAGGAGGAAAACAACAACCTTAAGAGAAATTGCAACATTGCAACACTTATGGGAGCTGTAACAAGGATTGTTTGCTGCAAAAGCCTCAGGACAGACAAGGACTGATGAGTATCAACTCTGTACTCTAGATGTTTGGGAATTCTGGGTAATTCTAGAATAGAATATTGTTATTAGGTTTTTTATCCTGCCTTTTTTTAAATATATATTTTGTTCAACTGAGAAGTATGGCTTTATACTATATTCACAGAAGTTGAGGTGGCAAAAATAGTTCCTCTTATGGTTTCATGCTCTGAGGCTTGTATGATGTGGTTTTAAAAAGGAGAGAACAATTCTCACAATTCAACAGCCATACTCTAGAGACTATCCTAGATGAGATAAGCCTGCTCTGGGCGCAAGATGGTTCTTCCCCATCCACCCCCATTTCTCTGTTGGAAATATGCCTTGTTGGAGTATGCTGTACTCTTCACAGTTCTTGACTTGTTGATATTACAGTCTTCCTTCAAAATGAATAGAAAATATACCATCACCAGTTAGGAAGAGAGTGAAATGCTAATAGGAGGAGGTAATAGCACAACAAGCAAACAAGACTGAATGACTGAAGCAGTGCAGTACAGTAATTTGTGGGAAGACAGCAGTGCAAAACATGAAGCCGTTCTGTGTGGGTGTTTCAGGATTATAGGAGTTATAGTCCAAAATACCTGGAGGATCCTAGATAGTTTATTCCTTGCTTTATTGAATAAACAGTCGTGTGAAAAAGAAAGTACACCCTCTTTGAGTTCTGTGGTTTTACATATCAGGACATAATAAAAATAATCTGATCCTTAGTAGTTCTCAAAAGTAGGTAAATACAACCTCAGATGAACAACAACACATGACATATTATACCATGTCATCATTTATTTTACAAAAAGAAAACCAAAATGAAGAAGCCATGTGTGAAAAACTAAGTACACTTTTGCTGCTTCCATAGGTATGAAGAGGCTCAGTAGCAGCCAGGTGTTGCTAATCAAACACCCTTGATCAATTGATCATCAGCAAGTGTATAACACCTCTATAACAGCTGAAGTTTTAGGAGTTTGCTAGTCTCAAGCATTGAGGTGTGTGTTAACATAATGCCAAAGAGTAAAGACATCAGCAATGATCTTAGAGAAGCAATTGTTGCTGCCCATCAATCTGGGAAGGGTTATAAGGCCATTTCCAAACAATTCAAAGTCCCTCATTCTACAGTGAGGAAGATTATTCACAACTGGAAAACATTCAAGACAGTTACCAATCTTCCCAGGAGTGGATGTCCCAGCAAATTCACCCCAAGGTCAGACCATGCAATGCTCAGAGAAATTGCAAAAAATCCAAGAGTTACATCTCAGACTCTGCAGGCCTCAGCATGATAGATGTTAAAGTTCATGACAGTACAATTAGAAAAAGACTGAACAAGTATGGTTTGTTTGGAAGGATTGCCAGGAGAAAGCCTCTTCTCACTAAAAAGAACATGGCAGTACGGCTTAGGTTTACAAAGTTGCATCTGAACAAATCACAAGACTTCTGGAACACTGTCCTTTGGACAGATGAGACCAAAGTGGAGATGTTTGGCCATAATGCACAGTGCCACGTTTGGTGAAAACCAAACACAGCATATCAGCACAAACATCTCATACCAACCGTCAAGCTCGGTGATGGAGGGGTGATGATTTGGGCTTGTTTTGCAGCCACAGGACCTGGGCACCTTGCAGTCATTGAGTCGACCATGAACTCTGTATACCAAAGTATTCTAGAGTCAAATGTGAGGCCATCTGTCCAACAGCTAAAGCTTGGCCGACATTGGGTCACGCAACAGGACAATGATCCCAAGCACAGCAGGAAATCTACAACAGAATGGCTGAAAAAGAAAAGAATCGTGTTGCAATGGCCCAGTCGAAGTCCAGACTTCAAACCGATTGAAATGCTGTGGCGGAACCTCAAGAGTTCCTCACAGCATAAACCAATGCCTGCAAACCTCAGTGAACTGAAGCAATGCTGTAAAGAAGAGTGGGCCAAAATTCCTCCACAACGATATGACAGACTGATAAAGTCATGCAGAAAACGATTACTTCAAGTTATTGCTGCTAAAGATGGTTCTACAAGCTATTGAATCATAAGGTGTGCTTAGTTTTTCACACATGGCTTCTCCATTTTGGCTTTCTTTTTGTAAAATAAATGATGACATGGTGTAATATGTCATGGGTTGTTGTTCATCTGAGGTTGTATTTACCTACTTTTGAGAACTGCTGAGGACCAGATGATTTTTATTATGTCCTGATACATAAAACGATAGAACTCAAAGAGGGTGTACTTTCTTTTTCACATGACTGTATATGTATTGTGTTGACATAAAACATTTTGCCTTTTGATTTAAACAGCTAATTTGAAGGTCTGTACTCCAGGGAAGATACAGTATTGTCATAGTACAAGGTGTGATGAGTTCAGAAACTTAAAGGAACAAGATTTGAATTAGATTCACATGTTAACATTATGTTTGGTTGTTTTGAATTTAGAATAGATCCAGATATGTCGTAGTGTGCAATCCTTATTTTCAGAATTTGTCTTTCTTTTGTAACTCTCTGACAGGCCTCCATTCTCTGCTTATACTTTTATTTTTAGATGTACAAAAACCATTAAAACAGAAAAACATTGTTCAGTGTCTTTTGACTGGTTAACACCAGGAACCGTTAATCTGTTTACATTCCTCCTCTGTGCTTTGATTCTGGTTGATTCTGACATAATGTATTATGTTCTTCTGCTGATTTTAGATAATAATCTTATGATCTTACACATACAACTAGTAGTTAATAGTATTTAGTATAACAACTACATTTGAACATCTTTTCCAGAGGTCACCCTGTTCTCTTTCTACAGCACTGAAGGAAAAAAAAATAGAGTAGCTTAGCTTCAACATAAATCAAGATATTTTTAAAACTCTTTGATTTCATTAGGATTTAGTTACATCTAATTTCTCAAGGTACCACTTCTTTATACCTCTTGAAACTGTTAGTACTTAATGCTTTGTCTCCCATGAATTTAGGAGCATGCTTATATGCAATCCTCTTTAATCTTCTTCATAGATGAAACTGTTTTATATCTTTTATAATGATTTTTTAAAATTATTTCAGCAGTGTTTTCCCACTTAACTTGTCATGATAGGATATTCTTTCCAGATTCTTCATATATTTATTTTTATACATATACACCCATATAACTATGTGATAGTTTAAAGATCTCCCCTCCTTTTTATTTTTTTATTTTATTGACTGTTTCACTGAGCAATCGAGCATTGCTGAAATGCACTGTTTTGTTTCATTTAGGTAATGACCATATTTGAATGGCCAATGTAGATTTGTGGTCAGGATCCAGAGATGTCCCTGTGCTGGTGTGTTTCCTCTATATTGCAAGGCTGAATATAGCTAAAAACATGCTTTCTTTGGCTTTCTGAAAAAAAGAAAGTGTGGTTTTACACTTTGGTCTGGCGTTCTGAATCTACATACATGTAAATAAAAATTCATCAAAAAATTCAAAAAGTAGACTGATTTTAGAAGGAATATGTTTTAGAATTTGAGGTAGATTTTTTTTAATTTAAGTGCTTCAAAAGGACAACAGCTTAATTAAACTCTTGATTGGTCTGACTGTTTTTCAAGATTTGGCCCATCTCACATTGCAATTTTTTTTCCCTGCACTGTTTCTGGAGGCTGTGGGGATCTGGATGGGGCAATTGGTTCAAGCTTATTCCTAGCAAAACCAAGTAGCTGTAGGTTTGGGGGGCACCTGGATCCAGGGAATTTTCATCTTTGGTTCTGAATGGGATTGTGCTGCTCTAGACAAACCTAGTGCACAATTTGGGAGTCCCCTACACTTCTTGAAGAACAGGTGGCAGCTGTGGCACCTGGATCTAATGTACAAATCCATCTGGTGTGCCAGTTGCATCCATTGTTGCCCTACTCAGTGTCACTCATCCTTTAGTCACCTCTCACCTGGATTACTGCAATGTGCTCAACATGGAGCTGCCCTTAAGACCACTCACAATACACTGGTCTAGAATGCAGCAGTTTGAATAGTTAATGTGCCCATAGTTCCCCACTGCTTTGCATGCTGTACTGGTTGCCAGTGACCTTCCAAGGTCAATACAAGGTGCTGGTTATTTGTGGGATCACTTGTCTCAAATTACTTCTGTCCATCTGATAGGATCTGACAGGATGTGCATGCTCTAGGTCTCACCTATAGAATAGTGCCATCTGAATGAATAAATGAATTTCAGATACTCTGGCAACAGCTTTAAGAGTAGCCCGGTGATAGGATGTTAAGCTTTTAACTTTGTGGAGTCTTATTCAAACATTTTATCTTGGACTTAGACTGTAATGCAGTCTATTGTAAGAGCCTTAGAACACATGAACATATTTCTACCAAAAGGAACATTTTACTAAAATGTTGTGGTAAGCATTTAATGTGCTGAAATTTTAAGGAAAACAGATCCCAAATTGGCTATTGCAACTTACTGATTAGAAAATTACAGCCAATAATTGTAGCTGCATAATCTCCTATGATGCTGAGCTTTAGTCCTTGACTGGGCAGCTCATAAAGTGCCCTATTATTTTCTGTCAGCTCTTTGATTATGTTCTTTTTGAAACTGATTAGAGAAGGAAAATCATTCCTATTTGTAGTATTCTGTCTCCTTTCCTTTCTGCAAAAGTTGAGCCTATTCCATTTTTTTAGCCTCACAACAAGCTTGTGAGATAAGCCTGTCTGAGGAATAGGCATACCCGGTAGATTTTAAATGGACTGATCTACTATTTTTGAACTCAGTCTTTTGCTGATTTCTCCAACCACAACAAATATTGTCTCCTTCTGTTCTCTTTGTGTTTGTTTGAAAAGTACCCTCCTGATGGTGAGATGGACAGACTGGCAGACAGGCACAGTTCTGAGCCCCCTTACATTATTTCTTTCCATCATTCTGTTGGATCGGAAAGAATAAGAAGCACCCAAGGGATATAAAAGTAAAGTAAAAAGTTCCTGGTTCTCCAAACAGCATTGGTTTCTTTCCCTTCACTCTTAGCTTGGGGAGGTGAAGAACATGAACAGGCACACAGAACATTTTTAAATATAGAACACAAGTCGGACTTGAAACAAAATGTTTCATGGTATTAAAGCTTCATTGTATTGGGTAGCTTTTCACATAGCACTATAGCTGGTGATCACTGCAAGAATTGTAAAAAGTTTGTACATGAAATACAATAATAATGATAGAAACAAAATACAAACAAAACAGGCCAGTAGTACTGCTGAAGGATGATCTTCTGCTCTTCAGCCATATGCAGCTGCTTATCCCTGCTGCTGTTTCTGCTGTAAGTCAGTGATATATTAAGCATCTTTGAACATGGGAATGCTTTTTTACATGCTACACAATAATCTCCACTAGACACAATCCAATCAAAGCTAAGCATTTTTAAGTCCCATTGATTTCAGTGGGAAAGAGTGAATTGCACACTCAATGGCTTCCCATGGAAACTAATGGGACTCAAGCATATTTAAATTAGACTGGATCATGCCCACTTAACATTGTTACATTTACATATCTGCCAGTAGTTAATAAGCCTGGGGGCATGCTAATATTGCTGTAGCTACAATCAAGGGTGGGTGCATATAAAAGGACACAGAAATAGATTCAGTTTGCTGGGTAGGTATAAACTGGAAGTAAATTTATGAAATATGAAGCTCTTTGAATTAGCTTCAGCCTTCTCTCTCTGCTTTGCCTTTCTTCAGATACAAATTAATCTCCTCTGCTAAGCCTCTTGTTTTGCTGCAGTGCCCTGAATGCTGATGTACTGTGAGGATATACGATTGGCTAGATGTATGTGATGCAGCTCAAGAACATAAAGGTGTCTTGCAGTTTTCCACTTAAAACACCTACTTTGTTCAGTGATACACTGAGGTTGCCTTTGGCGCTTTTATTTTAATAGTTACTAGGATCTCAGGAAACAATATGGTAGAATTATGTAAAGCTATCTGAGAGAGTTGAGGAGCTACAGTCTGGGGTGGGTTAGCCATGCCTGGAATATTCTGATCCTGTTTTCTCATAATTAAGACTATCACTTAATCTGTTGGCTTTAATTCATAATAGATAAAGTAAGAATATAGTTCTGAAATCAGCAGCCCCAATAAAAGTGTGTGTGTGTGTGTGTGTAGGTATTTGAGTATGGATTTCAGAAATGTTCTTCGCTTTGATTTTTTTTCCCCAAGACAAGAAAACATAAATGTATCACTTTAAGGCTGAGAATGGCAATACATATATTGTCGAAGAAAATGTTTTGCAGAGCTCTTTGTACATTCCTTATGGTTGCTATTGCTCCCCTCCCGTTTTCCAAACTTTCCTGACATTGTGAAAAACATTGGCTGAAATATACTGCCCAGCTAATCAAACATAACCGAAAGGAGAGGTCAGTGGAAGTCTTTCGTTGTCTTGTGACTGGGTTTTGCTGAAATTATGCTGAACGCACACTTAAAGCTGCACTTGGAGGAAGGGGAGGAGGCAGAATCCTACCTGTGTTTTTATAACTCTGCACTGTCAGAACTCATAATAAGTCAAATATTCTTTCTGAGGTACTCGAGGAGGAGGGAAGGGAGGGGGAAAACCTGTAAATTTAAGAGTAATTTCAGATTGTAAATGAAAAAGAGAGGCACGACTGTTCATTTGCACCAATCATGCCTTCCTTTCATCTGCTCTGATTAGGCCTGGTGCGGTTTCATCAAACTACTCCATCACGGAGCTGTCACTCCAGCCGTCTGTTGATTGAAAACAATCAGGGCTCTGATGGCACAATTATTCTGACCCTTTAACTAGAGGCTGCTGTGATAATGAAAGGTTGATTATGATAGTTTGTGCCTCTTTCAGTTTGCCAAGAAGGTTAATTTGGGCATCAGACGGATGTTTAATGGGCGCTTGCTGGCTACACTGAGGTAAATGAGAACGTGCAGCCTTCGATATTGCATGGATATAGTTTGGCTGCCAATCATTGTCATTTTGAGTTTGTGCCTTGCACTCTGGAAATCACTTTTTTTTCTTTGGGATTTAATTTATTCTGTGCCCTGAGGAAGTTCTTTCACTCCCTGACCTTCACTGGCTTTCTCTGCTCTCTTAATTTTTTTTTTTTTTATTTTTATTTCCTTGCTTCCCTTCTTCGCCTCCATAGATTGTGCTTAAAGGCACAGCAGATCTAGAGGAACCCTCCTTCCCTCCTCCTCCTCTTAATTCCCCCCCCTTTTCATGGTGGTTTATCATCTATGTCTGGCACAGTCTTATTTTGTTTTTTGTTTTATGTTGTAGAATAAGAATGTCAAAAATTATTGTGGAAGTTATTTTGCTTTAAATAGTAATATGTTTCACAGAATGTTGCCAGGGCTGTTTGTGAGGTGGTAGACTTGTATCTGTAGAACAAAAACAGAGACAGCATTAAAAAAAGGAATGGAAAGTTTTCACATGATTGCTCCTGCGGCCACATGAGTCACTGGGTTTTTTCCCTGTAGGGGTGAGAATGGGGGTGGGGTGGGGTGGGGTGGGAGGGGGAGTGAGAGATTCTGCCCATCTGATACCTACGTCCCATTCAGAGAGGCTAGTAACAATTATTATTAACAAATATATGCACTCGGGTGCGGGGGCGGGATCAAGCAAACAACAATAAATAAATTAGGAGTTTGCTATATGGGGAAAAAAACCTCTGTTAAAGCATGTTCTTTTGTCCTCATCAGCTAGGTCTCCACCAGAGCTTCAGGCATAGAAAATAGGAAACTGAGAGACTCTTTCCTATTAATGATGCTGCTCTATAAAATGGTTTGGAGGCTTCAGCTGGTTCCAAGTGCCACCACTTGGTTTTTGAAGTACTGGTTACTCTGTATAGAGCTTCAGCTCTGTTGATAATACTGTACTTGGATCCAAATTCCCTGGTACAGTCCTTCATTCCCATTGGAATCAGCGGAACAAATCACAATGGAGTTTATCCCACTGATTTCAGTATGACCCAAGTTCAAATAATTCCATTTGGATCTAATACATTGTTCTTATAGAGCCAAAATTATTACAGCTATATGGCACTTTCACATGTCCAGCAAAGTGCTGCATGTATATGTTAGAAAACAAGTCCTGAATGTGCTTCATTCTACTACCTATGATTGCTAGCATTCAAATAATTTACTGCATCTAGTTCATCATTGCAAATTGTGTTCATTTTAATTTTTTTAAATGCTTTTTACGGTATACTTCAGTGGTATTCCCTTTGGTTACCTGTCATTTAGGAGTTAGAATGTTACATGCATTAACAATTACTCCCCCCTAAAAGTAAGGTAATGTAAAATCTTCAAGAATGGCATGGTTTTATATATAGTATGGCCAATAGAGATGTGGCTCTTGGCACTTTTTAAATCTTGCTTTCCTACAGCTTTCCCCATTTTGTGCTCTCCAAATAAGTTGGAACTACAATCCTCAAAATACCCAGTGAGCATGAATAATGGATGCAACTGCCAGAGCAGCCTTCTCCAATCTGGTGGCATCCAAATGTTGGGATTATAACCCCCATAATGCTCAGTGAATGTCAACAGGGGGCACCTAAGTTAGGAATTTGGGGACATGTAATGTAAGTTAGTCATTATGGAAAAACTCTAACGTTGTCATGCATTGTCCTTTCTTGTTTATGCAGGGCACCCATTATTTGAATGTTTGCTAAGACAAGACAGCCCTGTTATCATATATTAATTCTACACACAGTCATCATTATTTTAGGGGAGATGAAGGGATGTTTTTATATATGCAGCAGATTAAATTTGGGAGTATAATTTTTTGTTGATAAGTTGAATAATTCAAATATGTATTTCTCACACCGAATTGTGAATAATGTAGATAAGTTCATTTTTAAAATGTTTTTCCTCCCTTTTAGCTAGCTGTGAAATGGCTAGAACACAACTGCCGATATCAGTACATGGATGAACTTCTACAGTATGTTCGGTTTGGGCTTATGGATGTGGATACGCTGCATACGGTTGCCCTCTCACACCCCCTTGTCCAAACTAGTGAAACTGCAACAGCACTTATCAATGAGGCTTTGGTCTATCATCAAAGTATTTATGCACAACCAATTTGGCAGACCAGAAGGACGAAACCCCGCTTCCAGTCAGACACTCTTTACATCATTGGTGGAAAAAAACGGGAAATCTGCAGAGTTAAAGAGCTCCGATACTTCAATCCTGTGGACCAGGAGAATGTTCACATAGCAGGGATTGCAAACTGGAGTGAGCTGGCTCCCATGCCAGTAGGAAGAAGCCACCATTGTGTGGCTGTAATGGGAGATTTCCTTTTTGTGGCAGGCGGTGAAGTTGAACAAGCCACTGGCCGCACATGTGCAGTACGGACTACTTGTAGATATGACCCCCGCAATAATTCCTGGGCAGAAATAGCTCCAATGAAGAATTGCCGGGAGCATTTTGTACTTGGGGCTGTGGATGAGTTTCTCTATGCTGTGGGAGGCAGAAATGAGCTGCGTCAAGTTTTGCCAACTGTTGAACGATACTGCCCTAAGAAGAACAAGTGGACTTTTGTTCAGTCCTTTGACAGGTCCCTGTCCTGTCATGCAGGATGTGTTGTGGATGGTCTTCTTTGGATATCAGGTAGAAAATGTTTCACCCACAACTTTGAAGACTAAAAACATGACAAAACATGTCTATTAGTGGCATCAGTTTGGGACCACATGTCTGGGAAAGGTTTCCTTTTGTTTGCTGGAGATTGAGGTTTAGGAAAGCAAATCAGGGCCAAAAGAGGGGTGGGGGGAAGTGGTATTATATGTCTGAGCCATAGATGTTCAGCAGTAGGTATTCAGCACAAAGGAGAGGAGTTGTACGACCAGAGAATTGTGGACAGGGATAATGAAGGTGCAGTGCCTGCTGAACAAAGCAATTACAATTTAAATAGAAATGTCCCCAGCAATTTATTTTAAACATATTTGTATTGGTCCATTAAGAGGAAGATGTATGTATCCTTATCTCTTGATGCCAATAAATGCACTCTGATTCTTTTTCACACAATTGTTGGATTTAGTACACTTACCTTAGATGAAGTAGCATTTTTAAGACATGAAACTTAAGCAGAATATAGTGGTCTGCCACAAATATACAGGCACAGAGTGGGCCATCATGGCTTATTTGCAAATAACAATAATAATTTATTAAACTTGTATGCCACCAGACTGTAAATAACTCAAAAGAACGATTGAATTTACTGCCATGGGAGAAACCAATTTTTTTTAAAAAAATGGAAAAATGAGAATAAGATAATGAAAATGAATTAAACTAATATGGGGAAGAAAAATATTGAACCTAGGGATGAGTGTCCTATTTTCAGAGTATTTGAAAATGGCTGTAATTGCACATTTTTAAAGTATTTAATAGAGACCAACTAACAGGATACCCTTGTAATTCATAAAAACTAGTTGATCAGAATGATTTAAATGAGAATTCTTATGGACATTTGAAGAATGAAGAACAACCATGTTCTCTTAGCCTCAAAGAATATTGAAGCTTTTCTGTGTAGTGGTGGTGATGATTAAATTTATAGATTGTTCCTCATCAGAGTATCACACATAAAACACAGAACATGTCCCTTTCTTTTATATAGTGTATTTTATTATATTTTACTATATTATTTTATATAGGGTAGTATGACAACAGGAGCGTGTGAGCATTGCTTTCAGTAGTTATGTGCCTGGTGACTGCAAATTTTGACCTAGATTGCTGACAAAGAGATCCATACAATATGCTTAAAATGTGAAGTATTTAAGTAAAATGGCCATGAAATCCACCCAGACCTTTAAAAAAAATATTCAGTCATTTCTGTTTTGATGAATGCAATATGGTCTAGGACCACTAATAGAGAGGGAAACACTTAATGTTGGTCAAACTTTAAAAAAGACTACAGGGTCTACCACTAACCTAAGGAAAAAATAAGGTTGCAGACAAGACCAGAGTAGGTGTGATTAAATGAAATAATAAAAGTAAGCCAATAAGCAAGAGTATTCTTTGTAGGGGGAGCTTGAGAGGGCTAAATTGGCTCATATTCAAGTACTGTATGTCAAGCTAGCTCATTCTGAGATAATTGAACTGAAGAATTTCCTAAGCACTGATAGTCACTTTATGCCATTCTATATCAACAGCAAAGGCCTCTTCTAAACAGCAATAACCAGAGGCCTATATCTATAATTGTCTATAATTTCTTGGTGGTATATCTAGAAGACTGGTAAGCCTATGTAGTCTAAGTTCTTAATTGATATGTCGATTCTCCTGGCACACAAATGGCCTCCAGTACACAGTTATAAAGCTATACAGGCCAGGCCTTTCTGATCATATTTTCTTTAGCTTTTATTTCCCACATTTACGTAATATTTTACTCCTCCAGTTGTTGGAGGCAACAGCGAGAGGAAGTGCTGCTGCTTTCTGCTTGTGGGAATCTGCTTAACTGTCATAAAGCATGTTGGGTAACCAGACGCTTCAGAAAGCCCACAAGTGGTCTTTATTTCCTCCAGCTATTGCTTCCCTGCAATAAGCATTCAGCAGTATGCTTTAAACAGTGTGACTTTCCATGCCCTGCTAATGTGTAGTTATTCTCATTTTTTTTATTGGCTTGGAGCATCAGTGTTTCCCTAATTGGGGATATGAGCAGAAGTACATACCCATGCTTTTTTTTTCTAAGTCACATATATAATATAGTTAAATATATCTATTGCTCATCAGAGAACTATAGAACACAAAAGATTTCTATGTTTTGTTTTAATGTGTATCACTCGTTAAATGCTTCCAAGATCTTAAAATTTGTGATTATTGTCTGGTTTTAAGTTTTCTATGCATGGTCAGTGCTGTGTACAGGTATTTGGCTTTGTTTGTTTGTTTTTTAATGTTACCTCCTAGTCCAGTACTTCTGGACAAGAGCAAACCGGAAAACCATCACATGGTCTGCTGTATAATGTTACTCTTCCTTTGTACCATTCTGTGGGAGATTATTTTCAATAATACACCATCTGTGGTTTTGGCAGTGCTATAAGACTATTTTCTCCATTATTTTCACTGGGGGTCACTTAAAGTAGAAGAGAAACCTTTATCTCTTTAGTTTTTAAATTTTTTTTAATACAGCTTAATTAAAAAGCTACTTGGTATAGTGGTTAAGATATAATGGGACTAGAATCAGGGAGACACACAGCTTTAGCCATGAAAACTCACTGGATGAATGTGAGCCAGTCACTCTTTTTTATCCCACCCTACCTCAAGGATTGTGTCCTAGGGAATATAGGAGGAGGAGGGACAGCTATAGATGCCATTGTGAGCTCTTGAATAACAGGTGAAATATAAAGCTAATAAATAAATCCAATACAAAATATTATTATCTCCCTTTTTGAATAGCGAAGAATAAAAACAGTGCGTCAGCATTGAAACTTCCTGATCCTTTCCCACTATCCTGGCTGCAAGCAGAAAATTATGGACTGTGACACATCTAGAGAGCAGTTTGCCAAGCAGGTTCTAAGGTATCATGTACCTCATTTGAGCCATAGAGAATTTTTTCAGTGAAATCTGGAGAAATAGGACTGACACATAGTACTTTGCAGCTATCCACTTCTGCTTCAGATGATTGCTCATTTCTAGGGCAAGACTGACCTCCTTATTCCCACATGGAATCTCCTACTTTGCCAATACTCACAAAGAAAAGGGAAAATGGGATCCCTTACCATCTGAAAGGGATTATGGGGGTTTCAAATAATATGCAGTTTGGGCCCCATATGCACCTTGTATTTAATTATTCATAATATGTTTATATCTTTTTCTTTACCATTAAAAACAATTTTCTGAAATTGAAAGAGAAGACATAGCCAGTCTCCCAAGAAGATTAAATTCTTGGATGCTAAAGGAACTTGTTGATAGTTTGACTGAATCTCTAGCCACCTTTGAACTTCATAAAGCGGAAAAAAGGAGAATCTGGAGAGCTACAGAGCAGTTTGATATCAATTAGGAAGGTTCCAGAGTAATTGTTTTCTAGATGTTTAGAGATTGTTTTTCAATGTAGTACTTAACTGAAGTCAGTATGTATTTATTAAGAACAAGTTTTAGTTCATTTTTTGATTGGGTAGCTTCCTTATGGGAGATTATAGGCATGTGAAGCATATAATATATACTGTAACTTAATTTCAGCAAAACAAGGTAGTTAAGTATGGGCTGGATGGCATGCCTGTTTGGTGAATCTATTGCTGACTTGAAAACTGAACTCAATGAGAGCTCATCAGTATTTTCTCATCAAATGTCAGGAAAGTGTCAGATGTACTACATGGTGCTCTTCAACTTTTTTTCTTAATGATTTGGATGAAGTGGTAGGAGCAATGCTTATCATTTTTGGAGATGGTACAAAATTAGACCATAGCTAATATTCTGGAACATAGATGTATAAACCAGGGTTCCCCAACATCTTTTTGTAATCCTCAGAGCCACTTTAGGTTAGGTGGAACCAAAGCTTTTTGACTTCTTGGGAGGCTTGAAGGTGTGAAATGGGCATCAAACCATGAGGTAAGGCATCCATTTAATTCCATGACCTTACCCTCTTCCACAATTCATGCTGATTATTAGGTTTATATCCCATTTTCTTCTAAGTACTCAAGGCAGCTTACACAGAGATCTCCATTTTGTTCCCACGACCACCAAGGTAGATTGACCTTAAAGAGACTGACTGACTCAAAGGCTAAGGACAATCCAGGTCTTTCCACTTCTAGTCCAACACCTTAACCACTGGATCTCCTATTTATGGACAAATGTAAGGGCTAAAATGGCTTAAGGCACCTATTTCACAAAGCCTGTACAAAACTTCAGCCCTTCCGAAAGGGCCTTTAATTTGAAATTGTTCATTCTGGTGATGTCATGGCATTATTTGCCACATCCCCTACCGAGTTTGGAGGTAATAATAATAATAATGCCACCCTTAGTTACAAGAAAGTTGCATACCTTGCTGTAGAAGATTCAGTTTACAATTATATTCTGATACATTTTTCTGTTATGGTGTTTGGAGACTTAATAAACTATTTGCAGGTCACGTGATTATTATTTTAGAGTTTATTTTTAAATACATCCTGATACAATCTCACAGCATTATCATTCCCTTCCTTCCTTCCAGAAAGTTGCATGGAGAAATTAAACCAATTGCTTTTTTATTGTCCCATCTAACAATGGGAAGATACCTCTTTTTCTGATTCAATTTATACATTTTCTGTTTACTACTGATATTGTTATCATTTTCTTTCCTTCTTTCCTTCTGGAAAGATTTTATTTTTATTCTCTGTTGCCTGTAATATTCTGCAAGTGGCCACCCAAAAGGTCATTATGGGCTTGTTAAATATGAATGGGAGAAATTGAATTTTCCATTTTTAAAAAATGGGACATTTTTTTAAAAATAAACTTTTGCTATAGCACTTAGGATAAACTTAAGTGTTGAAAATGGATGCTGATAGGAAATTGTAACATTAATGTCGGACAAATCTATAGAAAGCTGTTAAGATGCATATTATCCTCCTAGGGAGAGGGTGGAGGGAGACGGAAGGAGCAGAAGCAGCAGAGAGCAAGACTACCAATCTATTAAATATACTTGTTGGCAGGGAAGGCATGGAATGTCTCTCTGCAAATGCAGTGATTGCAGGGGGCAATGTAGCAGCATGTGGCAGCCTAGCCTGCGAGCAGACAAATCAGCTTGATGACTTTCAAAGCCAGGGATTCTGCTGCAGGCAAGGGTATTTGATCTAATGGGCGGGGGATTAAAACGTATAGAGAGTGCTATTCATTTCACTCCTATTTTCTGTAGTCAAATCTGTATGCAAATCCATAGCATCTCATTTTGCTAGATTTTTTAAAAAAGGATGCTAAATAAGTATCAGTTTTAGGCAGGCATGTATATATGAAAAACTAAACCTGCAGAAGAAGAGTGTTCCAATTATAAATAAATGTACACCATATACTCTCAAGCAAATATCTTAACTGCACCCAGTCCAACAATTATGTTTCTTGCAAAAGCACAACTGGGATTTGCATAATTTTCATTCTTGGAAGAGCTTGTTTAAAAAAAATGTAGAGCCCAATTTTTAATCTTAGTTTAAAATACTTTGTACTCCTTGCTCATGTTCTATGGCATTACTTGTCTTCCAGCTTTTCTGACCCTGTGCCTACTTTCTCCCCCAGTATCTCTGTTTCAACCAACAGCAGTAATTTCTGTCCTGCCTATAACCTCAGTGTGCTTGCTAATCTTTTAACCATCTTTATATTGAATATATAGGCAGTCCTCGCTTAACGACTGTTCATTTAGCAATCGTTCAAAGTTACAGTGGTGCAAAAAAGTGACTTATGACTGGTGCTTGAAGTTACGATTATAGAAGTGCCCCTGTGCTCATGTGATTGCAATCCGGATGCTTGGCAACCAGTTCGCACTTAAGACGATTGCAGCATCCTGGGGTCACATGATTGCCATTTGCAACCTTTCCAGCTGGCTTCTGGCAAGCAAAATCAATGGGGAGCACGTGATTCGCTTAACAACTGCCACAAAAAAGGTGGTAAAATCAGGTCCAGTCATGTGATGATTTGCTTAACAACCACATCACTTAGCAACCTAAATTCCAGTCCCAATTGTGGTCATTAAGTGAGGATTACCTGTATATACAGTATGCCCTGCATATGCTGGGACACAAATTCCTAGAATTCCCAACCTGTGTGGCTAATGGCCATGCTGACTAAGAATTTATCAGGTTATAGTCCTGATATATCCTGAATGCCAGTACAGTACATGTATGACTGTATGCGTGTATGAAGTTGGTGAAATAAAGGCAACAATATATTGGTTTGCAAGATACTCTCTAAATGCCCTTACATAGTACAGCTTGATCATACTTGAAGTAAAACTATGTTTTGATTATGTTTGTGGCACAGTGGCCAAAATGTGCCAGAATTAAGTGATACTGTCTTTACTATAGTCAAGGAATATTGAATATGATGCTAGTATGACTTGGGCTACTAACCTAGTCTATTTGTTCCTTCTTTTTTACCAAAAATGTTATGTGAAAGCCTCAGTTGACCAAAGTCTTGATGGACAGTCAAGGTGAGTTTCTGTGGCCCATTTGGTGACCCCAATGGCAAACGGAAGGTAGCAACTTTGAATATAGGAGTAAATAGTAAAGAGCACAAATTAATGAATGATTTTTTTAAAAAAAAGGTATGTTGTATGTTTGTGAAACTAAGAGAAATGGGAGAGATGTAGTAAAGCTGAATGAAATTGGTCTAATGTTATGGAGCAGAGTTGATGAAATACAAGTATAGAAGTGCAGCTGTAGATTTAATTGTGGATGAAAGGGATAAATGTATGCCAGACAGAAACTGAATTGGTTTGTTTAGATTATTGTATATTTGAAATTAGACATTCATAGGCTGGTAGTATTGTAGCCTCATGTTATACTTCGGTGAATGATGTTAATGAAAAATAGAGTAAATTTTGAGAAAAAATGCACAGCATTTTGAATGAATGTGATCTTGGGGAAAAAGATATTCCATTAGGTGAGATGAATTGATGGGTGCTAATGAGATGAGAGTAGAGAAAACAAGATGGGGCCATTCAGAGACCCAAGGTGAAGGTGAATCAGAATGGTTACTGGGGAATATTTGCTTAGAAGATTTATTTTTAATATGTAGTTCAAACTAAACAATGAATATCAATCTTAAAAGCATAACTGATTAATTCTTCATAATGTAAGACACAGAATCAGTAATGGATAGGGGGTGATGAGAAATGAAACAAATTACAATGAAAGTACAACTCACAAAGTATAAGACTTGTCTGAGAAAGTATTAGAAAATAGATTAATCTCTCAGTAGAATGAATGAAAAATGGTTGTAAGAGAAGAAGATGTGGAAGTGGCTTTGAACAGAGTGAAGAGAATTATGTTACCGAATGCCATAGAAGTATCTGTAGTTATGCTAATGAGAAGCATGAGAAAGGATGCTTAGTGGAATGATGAAGTGAAGTAAACTGTGGATAATACCTATAAGAGAATGTTTGCTACAAAAGTGAGGACAAAAGAAAAAGATGAACAACAACAACAACAACAACAAAAAGCTGCAAAGATTAAAAGAGGCAGGGAGTATACAAAGCAGCTTTGATGGAAATAATTTAAAAACATGTTTTGGAACTGGATGAAAAGGACTAAACAGTGAGCCTCTAGCAGAGTGAATTAAATTAAAAATAAAAATAATAACATTATTTGAGATGAAATTGAACTGAGGGAATGCCAGAAGAGGATTTTAGAGATTTGTAAAGGAATGAAAGTGAAATAATGCTATAAATGTTAGTGTCCAAGGGAAAAAATGATTGATGATAAGGAAGTCACATATGCTTTGAGAATGTTGAAAAAACAGTAAGACTGCAGGCGTTGAGGGAGAAATGTTAAAATGCATATATGGTTTATTTTCTGATTGGCTATGCAACTTTTTAAACTGTACTCATGACTGATGATAGAATGACAACTGTTACTGCTCTCTCATACAAGGGGAAAGGTAACGAGTGAAATATATAAATTATAGAGGTATTGGTTTGTTAAACTTGCCTGAGAAAATGTTTGACAGAATTCTGAAAAAAAGTCTGAGAGATTATTTGCTCCCTTTTGTGTTTGGGACATCAGAAGATCCTCTTTCTGGCCTTTGTAAGCAATTTGTAAGGACTTTGAGGACAAAATTGCTCATATTCATTCTGTACTGGATTCTGCATTGGCCAAATATTATGAGGTGACAGAGGTCTTGTGAGATTCTTTTGAGCCCTTAATACTTGAGGAAAATCAACAGGATCATCTATGGGATGAGCTCAGCCACTTACAAATTAGATCCTTGCCCTTTATGGATGATTTGTGCCACCAGAAAGGGCATGATTTGATGTGTTCAGGAGGTGGTAGAGGGATTTTTGGTGGAGGGATTCCTACCACATGTTTTTAAATAGGCAGTACTGTGTCCACTTTTTAGATATCGATTCCTTGATCTAGCCATTTTAGATCTACAGTTTCTTGGTAAATTTATTCAGATGATGCTTAGTTTCAACTACAGAAGGTTTCAGGCCTAGCAATGAAATGGAAACTGCATTGGTCACTCCTGCAGTGAGATTTGGAAGGAGATGGTGTGCTCCTGCACTGTTTTGAAGCTGTTGCATTCTTTCCTAAGTAGGTGATTCCAAACAGTATTGTTGGATGAAGAAAACTTGAATCCTTGGGCACTTCTGTGTGGGATGCTCCAAAGCTTAGTTCTCTCTCCCCCCCCCCCCCCCATTTTGTTTAACATTTACATGAAACTGCCAGGAGAGATCATCTGTCAGTTTGGGGTCAGGTATCATTAATACGCTGATGGTATTAGCTTTAGATCTCTAACCAAAGCCAAATAGGCAATACAGTATAAGTCTTGACCAGTATTTGAAGTCTGTGAGAGACTGGATGAGGTGAAATTGATTGTAGCTGAATTCCAGCAAGGTGGACTTGCTGGTACCAAGATGTTCCATCTGTTGCTCTAGATGGGATGGCACTTTCCTGAAGGAGCTAGTGTGCCATCTGGGAGTTCTCTTGAGCTCATGGCTCCTGCTGGAACAGCAGACAGGAATGCCCCAACTTGCACAACAGTTCTACCCAGTTTAATCTCCTCCCCACATCCTCAGGTTTACTAAGAATCATCTCTGTTTCATTATTAAACATGTTCCATTATTAAAAGTCCAAAGCCTTTCACTGATCTTGGTTGACTTCGCCTTAATGAGTTTTTTTCCCCCTCTTTCCATTTTCTTGCTTGGAGTTTTGACATAGACTTTAACCATGTTCCGGTGCATCCCATTGTTTGAAATGTGGTATGTTTCTAACTCCAAATTGAACTAGTTTTCAGATATAGTAATACATATTTGTGACTGATGTGGGAGATAATACATAAAAAGCTGTGGCTCTCTTAAAATAACCTAGCTTGTCAACAGTCTGGAATGGAATCTTTTCTTTTAACAATGTACTCATTAACATTCTGCGGCATCAGAGAACAGTCAGTAGTGGAAAAGAAGCTGTTGATAGGGATTTACCGATCAGTTTATAGTTGATATATGTTAATATTACCGTATATACTCGTGGATAAGCCCATCCATGTATAAGCCAACCCTTGCATTTTTAACCAAAATACCATGAAAAATGTGTCACCCATGGATAAGCTGATCCATGAAATTTTCATATGTTTTAATTTTCTGGCTTATCTGTGGGAGGCGCATTTTTCATGGTATTTTGGTTAGAAATTCAAGGGTTGGCTTATCCATGGATAGGCTTATCTGTGAATATATAGAGGATATATAGGTATTTTAAAAAATCTGAGGGAAAACCTAGCATATATACTCGTGGATAAGCCAAACCCAGTTTTTTTGCTGCATTTTGGCACCTAAAATTCTTGGCTTATCCACAAGTGTATATGGTACATGTAATAAATCTTTTAATCCTGAAGATTTCTGTACCATTATGCATTAGGAAAAAAGTCTTGAAAGTTTTTATGAGTTGGCTTGTACAAGAGGTCCTTCCTTAGCATATGCAACACAGACATCCCTTCCCCACCACACAAAATGCATTGGGTAACCATATATTTTGGTTTTAAAATGTGTGACTTGTTTACCAGGCAGTGATTTGATCCAATCAAATTAGGATTGGTATATTATTAACCTATAACTAGAAGAATAATTAGGCTGGAAATACTGCTGAACTCAGCAATATTCTTTTCTACAATAGCATGTTTACTGATAGTAAATAATTTGCCAGGAAGCCTTCCCAACTGGGTTTAATATTTGTGTAACACTATAAACGTTTGTTACAGGAGGAGTAACAAACACGGCGCAGTATCAGAACAGGCTAATGGTGTATGATCCAACCCAAGTAAGTTTATATACAATGTGTTAGTCAACCTCTGCTTCTCTAATAATTTCTGCACCATAGTTTGTGTGAATGTATGTGAGAGCCTGAATGCAAAAAGACATACAGCTTTTCCATCCCACGCACTGTCCCCATATTCCATGTGCTTTAAGGTGATGGGGAAGATAGGTTATTTAACTGTGCAGAATCCCTCTGTAGCCAGGTGCTGTCTACCTTTGTTTGCTGAAAGGATCATGTTCTTGAGTTTTATTTTTCTAAATTGATAGTTGTAAATATAAGGGTTTCTGCTGAGATTAGCATCCTTTATAGGCTTTGCCCTTCTCAGCTTCTTTGGATTTTATATGTGGAATTCCTGAGATTGAATCTTAGCTAAAGTTCTTTATTGATACAACTATCTGTTTGAAGAGAAGCAATAGATAAATCAGTGAATAATTAAGGATGAAACTGGTCAAATTAATGATTGCAGCTGACACACTATTTTATGTGTACATACTGTAATTCAAAGATACCCAATAATAAGCAGCCAAAACATTTTTTAGAAGATAAACTAATTCCCTGCACAGCAGCTACGATCAAGAGGTAAGTTCACTTAAACTTGTGCTTTGAAATATATATATTTTTAATTTCAGTGATAGCAGTCAGTTTCTTAATTGTTCAGTTATATTTCTGAAACTGGTGTAAAAAGATTTCCAGATTACTCTGACCCTTGTAGGGTAAAGGCAGTTGTGTAGGTCAGTCTCCTCCTCTCCTTTTAGATCTAGGTTCATATTCCCAAGTCAGTTGCAAGCTATTTGGGTTTGCCTGGCTGATCAATGTTTCTCAGCTGAGAAATGTTACCCTGGAAGAAAGGCAAGTTAGAAAAGTAGAGGAGGTAGATAGGCAGGCAGGATTTTTTTTTTTGTATATATTGACAAAAGATTTATATTGACCTATCTTTGCAATGTGCGCTTCCATGTTTCTGTTCCACATGATTGGAATGGGTGGGTAAAAACAACATGATGAGGTAAATGCCTCCCAAATATTGAAAGGAGAGGTGGAAAATAAAATAAGCAGCAGACATCTGCTCTGTAATAATAATTCTAGAACACCAAATGTGGAGCCTTCTTGATTCCTATCACTGTTTGGTAGACTGTTATTTGTGAATACCTAAAAGTGACTTGAGTTCTGGCACCCCATTGAGCTGCACGATTCCATTTTTATTCTACGAAGTTATGTAAAGAAGCTTAGTATACTATCTGTCATCAGGATTATTCTCTAAAAACTGAACAAAATGGGACGAAATGTGGTGTGGTGGGACAAACCAATAACAAAAAATACTCAGATCTGACTGGGCTGCAGGTAATTAAAAAAAAAGATACTAAAAGGTTTCTCCAGTAGAAAAGGTGGTTTGGCAGCACACTGGTGTGTTGGTGACTCCTCCATTCTCTCTTGGTCATGTGACCCAGAGCAAGGACTACACAGCCCACCCCTTGCTTCCCAATCCACTTAAGAACACACACAAATGCGACACATGGGAAGAGCAGACATACACGGATGCAGTGTGTTACTTTGGTACTTAGAAGAAAATACAGACCCTTCCTAGAGAGACCAGTGGTGAAGGTGTTGGAAAGAATTGCAGAAGCCGTGCTCTGCTCTGTCATACTAGAGTAAGCATTTCTACCTGCAGAACTGAGCCCGGTTGCCTCAGTTGGATGGGTAGAGTCAGAATGCTTACTTTGTATGCAAAGGGTTGCTCACGTGGCAAATGTTGCCCCTGCTTTGAATAAAGGCTATCTCTGTTTAAACCTTCAAATGTCAAATGGTCCCCTTTTTCATGTGTTGTCTTTTTTTTTTTTTTTTTGGCCTGCCCTTGAGGTTCTAAAGCCCTGCTCTCCCATGGGGTACCACACTTGGACTGCTCCCAAACCCAGCCCCACACGCTGCACGAACAATGAAAAGGCAGCGAGCCTGGGCTAGCATTCTTACAGTGAGGGATGCTTCATGGTTTTACACACATACGTACTTTTTAAAAATTCTGCTGGCATATTGCATGGTGGGCACTGGAAGCCCCTCACATCTGCGTGCGTCTTGCACAGAATCTCAATAACTCTATCATTGGGTGCTTGTGCCTGTTTCTGCGCAAGGCCTTTGTGGAGTGCTGATAATGTCTACCATCTGCCACTGAGCACATCGCTACCTGCCAACAGGCAGGCTGGGGTGACCTCTGCTTCTCCACTGCTGATTAGTATTCACACACTGACTTATTAGGAATGACCCCACCAGGCCCCCCTGCTTCTTTGCCTTTGCAGTGCTTGGCGGCTTACCTGGCAGTCACTGCTGTGGAGGAAGCTAAGATATAATCAGGGGATGCAGGCAGGCTTTGCAAAGCAGATGGTGTCTATAGTCCTGTGTCAAGGGAATGGACTGTAAATGCAAATATTAATTTCTCCCAATCAAATACTACACAGTATAATGGATAGCTATACATTGGGGGTGGTGGGGGGGCTACATAGAACAATTGTTTTCTGACTTCTACTCTTTGACACTCGCCATTCAGAGTTTTTCAAACAGCTCAAAATAGTTTCCACACTGGCTTTAAATATTGCTACTCATCAAAATGGTAAAATATGTTATGAAATAATAGAAAATTGGTCTTTTTGCCTAGGACGGAATTTCATTAAATTTGCATTTTTCAGTGATTATGCTACAAACAAAAAGGTATTTTTTCTTTTCTTTTAAAAAAAGATGCAGTTCTATGGAGTATGCATTTGGATAGCAGGTGTTGCAAGTGTGTTTCAGCCCTGGTGAATGAGAAATCAAATCCTAAAATGTTAATTGTGTGTAGAAATTAAAGTTTTCTTTTGTCTGCTTTTGTAGAATAAATGGCTTAGTCGTAGCCCCATGCTACAGAGGAGAGTCTACCATTCCATGGCTGCTGTTCAAAGGAAACTATATGTTTTAGGTGGCAATGATCTCGATTACAACAATGACAGAATTCTTGTCCGCCACATAGACTCCTACAGCATAGATGCCGATCAGTGGACGCGGTGTAGTTTTAGCATGTTGACAGGCAAGTGTTCTTCACAGAATGTGTCAAAGCTGCAAGAGAATTCCTATTTTTAACTGGAGAAGTATATTAAAAAGAAAACAAACCAAAAAACCCCACATCTTTGGCTGATGTCAAAAAGTTAAGCAAGGCTAGACCTGGCTACTGTTTGGACGAAAGATCAGCAGGAGATATCAGGGCTGTTGGCTAGACTGTGAAGCTGAAGACATCCAATAAGGTGGCAATGGCAAAGCGTTTCCAGATTGCTCCTATGAAATTTACAGTCTGTGTCCGTGAAGCCACCAGTTGAACTTGGCTTGGAACTTTGTTCCTCCTCCTCCTCTAAAAGTGAGCTCTGTCTTCACAATCAGTACAGTGCCTTGCACTTTATGTGCATTACAGGTGCAGTAACATGCAACATTCCAGTCACAAGAAATTTTAAAAAAATTAACTGTTGGGACAAATATATATAGCATTTGTAGAGAAATCTATAATCCTCTTATGCATGTAAGTTAAAATTAACTGACTGACTTGGAAACGTACCGGCACAGCAACAGCGTGTGGCATTGTGCAGGAAGGGCATTCTGACTTTCAATAAGTTAACAGAAATTCATGGTTTATTTATTTTTCCACATCAGGCCAGAATGAATCTGGAGTGGCTGTGCACAATGGTAGAATATATTTAGTTGGTGGCTACTCGATTTGGACAAATGAACCCTCAGCATGTATCCAGGTAACTTTTAGATGTCCTCTTGATCTCTTTCCAAATTGTTCTGAAGAGTGATGTAAGAAAGCAAAACATTTAAGTAAACTATTGGACTCCAAAGTTAGCTATCACGCATTATGTTTATGGAAATGTTTAATTAAGTGGGCTGTACAATGATGTGGCTTTGTAGAGTTTTCTATTAAGTGTGCTTAGGCAGCAGCTTCTTGGTGAATTCCTGCTAAGAGAAATGGCAGGAATATTACAGCTTGGGTTTTTGCTTCAGTGCATGTTTGAATTGTTAGAATGTGACTTTGCTTTAGGTGCTTTTTTTACATTCAATATTGGTTCTTTAGATAGTGTCCAATATTCGTTTTAATTGTATAGTATAATTACTTAGTTTGGTGTAGTGGTGAAGGCACCAGGCTAGAGACTAGGAGACTGTGAGTTCTAGTCCCACCTAGGCACCAAGCCAGCTGGGTGACCTTGGGCCAGTCACTTTCTCTCAGCCCTAGGAAGGAGGCCAGGGCAAACCATTTCCAAAAAAACTTACCAAGAAAACTGCAGGGGCTTGTCCAGGCAGTTGCCAGGAGTCAACACTGACTCAAAGGCACCACAACAAAAAACAAAACCCGAATGCATAAAATTTGACCTCGCTATTGGTATTTCTTATATGAGCTGTTGAAGTTTGCTTCTAATAAAATAGCACGGACTTAATCTCTTTCGTTTTTCCTCTCACAGGTGCTGGATGTTAGTAAGGAAGGAAAAGAAGAAGTTTTCTATGGGCCTACCCTGCCTTTTGCTTCAAACGGAATTGCAGCCTGTTTTCTTCCAGCTCCTTATGCCACATGCCCAAACCTGCAACCTTTGCAAGTACCTCATCACAAGATGGGCAGCGTGTGAGAAAAGGAACCTGGCTACAAGCTTCCTCATTCATCCTGAGTTTATCTTTACATCAACGAAATTGAATGGTTGTGGAATCCAACCTTGTATTAAGTGCAGAAGCCAAAAAGCAACAAAAGGCACCAGAATTACACCAATCTCTGGTCTTCAAGTGGCTTTGACCATGTTTGCCTATTACGAATCTTTCTCCAAGTATCCTGAAAACTTTTTTTTTTTTGCACTTTTATCTAATCCCTTGCTCCTGTTTCTGTCATTTTTGCTGCCTTGCAAAAAAATATATGAAGAAAATTCAAAGAATTCTACTTTTCAAAATGTGGGCTAACAAGAGCTTGGGCTGCTGAAGTCTTGAAGGCGGCTTTTTTTGGGGTGCTTGTCTTTGGAATTAGAAACACTGAAAATATATACTGTTGGGTCAACAACTCTTACTTGCAAAGGTGCTTGTAACCTTCTACTGGCTATTTCTCATACTTGCCTCACAATCAGAGAGGGGCTAAAAAACGGGACAGTCATGTAGATATTGTTTCATCTGTAGAAAAGGCAGACATGTGGCACTATAACCTAAAGGAAGTCTCATAAAGCAGGGAGGAGTGAGAACATGACTTGCTACTTGGACCCAGTACGTTACCTCGCATTGTTGTCTCCTAAGTGGTATTTGGAAACCATAATTTGTTAACATGTTGGAGAAAAAAGATTTTAATTTTACCATTTTCACTTGTAAACGCTAATACCTAAATAACACCCTGAAATTTTAAAATTAAATTTTTTTTAAAAAAAGTACTACCAAACTTGTCAGAGCAAGACTATTGCTTTAAAGGAGTAAAACTGTAGGGGATGTGCAAAAAATGTTGAATTTAAATTGATGTAAATTTGCTTCAAGTTCGAAATGAGCTATATCAACCACCACTGGAAGTGATTTGAGCAGAGGTGGCTTCTAGGGTGATAAAAACAACTTATTTCAAATTTGGGGGGAAAAATTGAACTCAAAACAGGGAATTTCAGTTTCAGAAGTCTTGCATTTGAAGTATTTTGCACACCACTGTAAAGCTGATTGCTGCCTGTTCCAAGTTTTCTCCAAAGAGATAGTTTGAACATCTGTGCTGGACAATTTTGAATTTATATTTTCCAGCTTTTGATGCTATCTTGTATAGTTACTAGATGTTTATGAACCAATTCTTCATGTTTTCATAACTGAAAATACTGAAGGCAATATTTTCATCACTCATTTACATATATTTTGGGTTTCTGTTGTTTGAGGTACCATTACAGCAAACAAGCGTACTAAGGCAGACAGACAAGCTACAGCCAAACAAGTGTACCAAGAAATGCAGTAAGTGCAAGACTGGCTGGGGGTTTACTTCACAAGCAATGAAACAAAATGCCCCAGTGCTTTCTGGCTACAAAAGAATCCCAACTTAATTTACAACAGCAGTCAGCAACCTTCTGAGTTGCAAAATCTTATGCAATTTTTGGTAACCTGATCCTGAAAATGTAGAATTCTCATGCAGAATCTCACAAGATTTGGCAGTTGTATGGTTTTGAGTATTTCATTTTTTAAAACAATTATTTGGATAAAATGCAAGGGTATGTGAACCCCCCGATGCCCACAGGTGCTGTCCATGTCTTGAGAAAACCAGATGTCACAATTAGCAGTTAACAGGTTTTGCATAATTGAAACACAGAAAACTAAGAAGCCTTCTTGAAACCTAAATCAAACCTAGTAAATTTGTGGAAATGCCCACATTACAATCTATATTATTTCCTCACATTTCTCTATTAAGTAGTCAGGACCATTATGTGTGGCCAGACTTTTGGCGTGTAGAATACTCATACACCCCCCCTCCCCAGTTTCTATGACAGCATAATTTGTCTTCCACCATCTTGAAGCACAGAAACATCTAATCCACTGGTATCTGCTTTTTGACTGACGGCAGCTCCCCAGGATGTCAGATGGAAAAAAGCCTTTCGCTACTTGAGTCTTTAAGATACCAGGGAATGAACCTAGATCCTTCTACATTCAAACCACTGAGACACACATCCTCCTCTTCAAGGAGCAATGATGACTATAAAAGAAAAGTAGAGGATAGAATGTGGCTGTAATATCCTAATTTTTTTTTCCTTTTAAAAAAAATACTACCAACAAGTGTTAGTATGAGCTTGAGGTCTGTGAGAGGGTTTCAGTGTCTGAAAAATAATTAATACAATTATTTATTAATTCATGACTCATGTTTTTTCTAAGTTATGTAGGCATTATGATTTCCGTATTACTGTGTTATGAATGCCTGAATCTTGAAAAAAAAAAAGGAAACTGCCATTTTACACTTCTCACTTTCTGTTTAACATATGCAGTATCTACTATAATATTTTTTTATCATTAATAACTTCATGTCCAATTTCCTTCACATTTTGAAATTCTAAGCTACAAAGAGACACCACATTGGCAATTAACTGTGTTACCCACTATAGATTCATAACCTGCATGCTTGAATACACTAACAGGTATAAAACAATCAATATATGAAGAATTTCAAACAATGTGCCTCCATTCAACATCACTGACATACGTGCATAGTCTACAATAAAAAATAACATTTTTGACTATGAACTGTATTTCTTCTGTTTACATGCATTTTCACATAACAGAGCAGTAGGGCCCATGGTGGTGCTGTTGATTTATGCAGTTAACCAAGCAAGGAACATCACAAATATTTGCACTTATATGTAGTTTTCAAGCATCTTTATTGACATTAACAACCAAAGTTTATTTTACTTATTGTTCTAGATTTCAAGGCTCCCTGACTCCAAAAAGATTCTGAACAGCTTACAAATTTAAAAGAATACAAAATGTAAAGAAAGAAAGTGTGAACACTCAGAACTACATTAATAACAACCAAAACATTGCCAGGGGGCCCCACAGACACCATAAGCCCAGGTATGGAAACAGAGTCAGGTCTTCAGAGACTTATGGAATGCTTGAAGGGTGGGAGCCATATGTGTGCTGTTCCAGAAAGTGGGTGCCACCAGAGAAAAGGCACACTTCCTCAGTCCGCAAGATGAGTTTTTAACCAGAGAAACCCAGAGTACAACCCCTTTGCCAATTGTACTGAACAGAAACTATTGGAGATAGTCACTTCCTCATCTAACCAGGACCTATGCTATGAAGGATGACCAGAACCTTGAACTGCACCCAGAACCTGACTGGTAACCAATTAGCAGCTAGTGAAGCAGTGATGACAGGTGGAGGTAATGTGAAACACCTATTGCTGCCCATATTGTTGCATTTATAGCTTCCAAATGGTCTTTAAGGGTCATGTGCAGCATGTTGCAATAGTCAAAGCATGAGGGCTTTCTGGCCACAGCTGGTTGAGGAAGATGGATCCGTGCAAAGGTCTTCCTGATCATAGCTACCACCTAATCTTTGAGCAGTAGCTAGGAGTCCAGGAGGACCACCAAATTACAGCCTTGAATGGGAAAATGCAACCCCATCCAAGACCAAAGGTGAAAATGTCCCAGATGTTGGGATAACAGTGCTTTCCAGATGTTTTAGACCACAGTTCTACAGACTACCTGAGCATTGGTCTTGCTAAGAACCTGAAATATCTGAAGGATAGCAGGTTACCAACTTCTGCTTTGTAGCACTTAAGAAATTTGGTATCAAGAATCTAGCAGTTTAATCAGTGGTGAATACATACAATATACAGAATCAAGTGGCCTCCATGCAGCTTGCAGATATTAGAATCAATTTTTCTGTACAGGGCAACTGTAATCCACCTCTAAGATAATCCTTAGTCTTTTACAATTACAGCTCTTAATGATGTCAAGGCCTGGTCAAATATATTACATTGATGGTTAAAACTTCAAAACCATATCAAGTAACAGCAAATTGAAAATGGGGGTTATAAAGTGACATCTTTGGTGGCATTACTAGTACTAGTAATATTCTAGTAGTAATATTCAGCTCTAAACAAAGTCTACATATGACACAATTTCTGTCAAAGATTGACTTGAAAATCCTTGAGAAAGTATTTCTATATTTACTTCTGGCTCTTTAACAAAGCATCTGTCCTCTGCTAAGATCTGCTTTTGCTATGGAACAGGAAAGAAAACTGTGTGCAGTGCTACTGCCCCGCAAAAGTAAAGTGTGGTGTAACTTAACTAATGTGGCTGACCTGGAAGAATCTACATTAATGATAGTTTTTTTTAATTGATTTTTTTAAAATTTTAAAATAACAAGGAAAACCAAAATGATAATGATAATGATAATAATGCAAATACATTCTCAAAAAAAGAACACACAAAGAATGCTTTATAGGGTGAGAAAAGGAAAAAAAGTATTACAACTGTTGAAATTCTATATATACATATCTAGTGTAAATATAATTCAAATACATCTTTATTTCTAATACATATATATAACTATCGGTCTTTAACCTACTCTATTTTGTATAAATGAGTCCCCTATTTCATTATACCTGTCCATCCAAAGTCTACGTCTACAGGCAATCTGCTTATAGGTGGCAAGTGCGATCGGGTCTTCAATCCATTGAGTGAAGGGGGCCATACCTTTATCTTTCCAATGCCACATTATCAGTCTTTTGGTCATAGTAAGGGCATGGAGAATTACATTGTCCAGTTGTCAATTTCTATGTAATAGGTATGTAATTCAAAAGAATATTATCTTCTGAAAATTTTAACTTTTGCTGCACAGTCATATTTATGTAATCCAGTACTTTTTCCCAGAATTTAGTAAGTATAGGACATTGTAAAAATATGTGTTTTAAAGAAGCATTATCCTTATTACATCTCCAACAAAATGTTGTCTTAGACCTTTTCTATTCAAATGTACTGGTGTCCAATAAATCTTAAATACTATTTTTTGTTGGATAAGTCTTAGTTTAAGGTCCATTACCACACTTGGTATGCAAGTTAAAACACTTTCCCATTGTCTAGGCAATATAGGAACCTGTAGTTCTTTATTACACTCATTTCTTAGCATCTGCATATCAAATTGATTTATGGATACAAAATATCTATAAAAACTAATAGGGTTTTTTTGTTTTGTTTTTTTTAGTTTTAAAGGATTTAACAAGTTATTCTAATATCTCAGGTGTCTCCGAAGTGGAAAATACTACTGGTCCAAACAAAACTGTTAACAAATGTTATAGTTCTAAATATTACCATTAGGCTACAGCTGATAGTTGATATTTATCTCTTAACACAGCATATGTTAAACACTTATCAGTGTCATCATCTATCAGTTGGTCCAATGTCAATATCCCCACCTCCATCCAATTTTTCCATATCACCATCTTTCCCCCAATTTGTAGACCTGGGTTTAAACATAAAGTCAATTTAGCATGAGAAAAGGGGTCACATCTCTTATTGGACATCACATTCCCGAACTTTCTAACTGACCCAGTTGTTTCTAGAGATAATAGAGTTCTAGTATATTTTGATCCTAATATTATCTATCCAACCAAAGGTGCTATATATGTATATTCCAAAGTTTCCCAAGCCAGAAAATTAACACCAATTGTTGGTTTCCAGTATTTAATACTTGATAATAGGTAAGCATGATGATATAGTTCCAGATCTGGAAAACTGAATCCTCCCTCATTAAATGGCAATTGCATTTTCTGTAAAAATATTCTCAGAATTGAAGAACCCCATAGAAAATTTCTAAACAAAGAATTTATTTTCTGAAAATTTTTTCCAGATATATGAACTGGGATTCCTCTCAGAATATAAATTAATCCAGGAATAGTGTTCATTTTGAGAGCATTCACCTTTCCCCAAAGGATAAGGTTTAATGACTCCCATCTATCAGTATCTGAAGAAACCTGTCTCTATATTTTATTTATATTACATGTTGCTGAGTTAGCAACATGATATGTTGGTATGTACATACTTAGTTATTTAATAGATTTGGTACAAATACAGAACTGATATTCCTTAAATGGGTAACCAAATTTTCACCTAATGGCATCAATTCTGATTTGGACCAGTTAATAGAATATCCTGCTGTTTTACTAAAGGCATCTATCATTTGCATCAATACTGAACAGTGGCATGAGGTTTAGAAATAAAAGATTATCATTGCAAATAAAACCAATTTATATTGGTTATATAATTATACTGAATTACGTAATACACCATAGATCTCCCTGCGTTGTCTAATAGCACAAACCAAGGGTTCCACGCAAATATTAAAAAGCAAAGCTGAAAGTGGACATCCTTGTCTAGTTCCTCTAAATAGTGGGAAAGTAGCAGAGAACATGCCATTAACCTTTACTTTAAATGTGGCCGACTCATATATCTTTATCCATTTTATGAATTCCAAAGGAAATCCAACATTAATGACAGTTTTTATCTAAACTAATTTCAATAAACCAACTATATACATCAATTAGCTATGAAAAAAGAATGGCGTGGGAGAAAGCTGATAGTTTCCTAGTGCAGCTTACCAAAACAAAACAAAGAAGTAATACATTTTTTCTGAAATCTGCAATCTCACATTCTGTCGAATTGTACCTATGATTCAGTGCAAAGCACACAAGGAAAGTAAGACTTTCATTATCAAACGTTGTCAAATGCCCTTGGTACAGAGATCTGATGAGCACATAGAATGCCTGAAGCTGTTTGCTTCCTAACCATTTTCATGCCTGTCACAGTTAATTTTGGCATGTCTATCTTTCTTTAGACACCCAAGTATATTCAGCTAAGAAATTATTAATAAAAATATGAGTACAGCATACACATCTGTTTTCTTGCTGAACTGTTCCATTTAGATGGGCATGTTGTATCTAGAGTAACTTGCTAGGAAAGAAAAATTTCATAAATACCATTTAGATCTTTTTTTTTTTTAATGTTTCATTCCATGATAAAGGTACATCTTTCACCCCCTGGGTCTCAGAAGCTTTTGTAATAAGGCAAAATGCCTCATCACTTATGTGAAATAAAACTCTCAAGTAATTTAAGACACATCTTCATCTTTCCAACAATAAAAAAATACAGAATTTGACAAAATGGACTTGCATATAATTGTAAATGATGGCAATTAGTATGAATTTTCAACAATGATGTCTTTTCTTGCAATATCATAGTAAATCGTTTGATGGTTAAGAAACTCAGCAATTTATGTGCGTACTGGATGTTTTCTTCTCCACCGCTAAAATGAAAGTGGATCAGATTGGTGGCCAGATTCTTTCAATTTGCAGGGGATCAGAAGTACATTGAAATACATGGCGTTAAAAAAAATCGTACAAAATATAAGGAGAGAAAAAGACAAGTTCTATCATTTGTATGCATGCTGTAATAGTAATACATAAAATACAAATGAGACACTACAATGATAATGCATAAAATACAAATGAGAAATGAAAAGTTTTAATGCACTGAATCCTTAAAACTTTCACAGCAGAAATTCTAAAACTTGCTTTTTACCTGAATCTGCATTCTGACTGTTGAAAGTGCAAATGGGGAGCTTTCTACCAAGTATTTGCCTTTGCAGAAAAATCTGAGACCTACCACATACAGTCTTGAACCTACTCCAAAGTTTAGAAAGTACACATTTCATTACTGATAAGCACATTTTAAAGGACTTATATATGCATAAATTGAATAGGACTAAGGGCAGACTTGCTTTTATTGCATAATATGTCTGAGTCCAAGATTCATTTTAGAAGCACCTAGAATAACTTGATCTTAAGTTCTTCCTCTAAAGCCAGCCTCAGCCTCCTACAGTTGTTTCAAAGATCCATGTTTTCACATTCTACCCAAGTATACAAAAAAAGAGCAAGGACAGTCTTTCTGTATAACCTAGTTCTTGGGAAAAGACTTCATTGTTGAAAAGGAAGCAAGGTAAAGAAAATGCAACCTTCACTTCCTTCACTTCTTTAGTCTTTAGAGGACTTCCATTCTAACCTGCACATTAAGTTTAAGAAGTCCTCTATGTACCAGTGCTCAGACCTTCTTGGCCATGATTTACAGCTATGGTATGCCTTACCATACACAAACAACGACAAAACATTATGATAAAAAGACTGACTATAATTTACAATTTAATAAGCCTTTGAATGGTCACATTGAATCCAGTAATTAAACCTTCATTAAATAAATAGAATTTAAATCAGAATTAAACACTCCTACCTAAACTAAACTCATCTCCTTAGAAATAAGTGAATGACTGTTGTGGCTCTAAACTTTATAAAGGAATTTGTTATAAAAGCAGTTATTTAAAACAAAATCATAAAATAAACATAAAACACTTGGGACTTTTTATGTGCTCAATTAAATTTTAACATTTTATACATTCCCCTACATTGATTATTGCCATATATATTTTACCGTGTCATGTGCACTACGCAATTGTTCAGATTTTCTCCATTACTTTTCAAGATAGTCAGCCAATGAAGATTTATAAAGCTCCTCTGCAACAGGCATATCTGTTCCCTGCATCCACAGGCAAATAATCACTTCCAGTGATCATCTGATACAACGTTAAAAAGATGTGTTAATAAACCTTTCAACTGACTGCTTAACTGCAATCCTTCATGAGTAATTTTTTATGAACTGAGAATCATAAAACCCTTTAAAAATCCCAGCTAAGTATTAATTATATTTCAAATAAAAGACTGTTTGGTTAGACTAGCTGTTACAATGCAACTTCTATTTTCTTACAAATCAAAGGCTTCACATTCAAAAACTTAATGCAAAAGGCATATTTCTGTTTCTGGTTTCTAGTGAATGGTAAAGACCCAGATTTTGAAAGCATCTCACCTGAAGAGGCTTTTTAAGAAAGCCTTTTAGAAATGAAGGTCTTTTGAGATGAATTAAACTCCTCCCAGGTATAGGAGCTTACAAGAAGCTACAATGTGGGTTCAGTAAGTCACCTTCATAAATGAAAGGAACATCTTGGCTCCACATTATTAAGTAGCCTAATAGAAACTTTTAGTTACTGTATTTCCTTATGTAATAATAGAGTTGGGAAAGAGATAATCTGCTATCTTTACATAAGAATACCATAACCATACAAAAATGCTCTGAACGAGATTATGAGGAAGTTTCCATGACAGTAATTGATGGACTCAAAAAAGAGTCTCTGGTTATTAACTCTGAAAAGTCAATAGTTTCACTAGTTTTCCCAATGAGTCAATATAGCATACTACTACAAATGAAGGGGCTACTTGCCAGTAATGGCAGTTGTATAATTTAATGGGAATGAGAATCCATATAGCAAATAGATTTTGGACATTACAGGAGGAACTGGTATGGCTCACAACTGGAAGAATGTGTGATAAACAGCTTGAAATATCTAATATCAAATACAAATTGCACTGATTTGAATTAAGGTATCTACAGCTGCATTCTTTTGTCCTGATGTAAAATCTGATATTTACATTACTACCAGACAGTGATGGAGGAAGCTTAAAAAACAGCAATAACAGTAATACAGTGACCTAGTGAGCAGTTTTTATTACTGAATCAGTTCTTGCTATTCAAGAATAGGAACACAGCTCAAACCAGTATAAGGATAACACAGAACAGGTTAGAGGTTGAATTCTGCAATATGCATTTACACATTTTAAAACAGGACAATGCTAGGACAGCTGTCACAATTCCATGCAATGCATACACAAGATCTTCTGTTAACATAAGGTGCTCAAGCATCTTCACCTCATCCTGGCCTTGCTCATATGAAGGGTTGGTGTGCAAAACATTCAAGATGTCAAACTGAAAGGTGTGACAGCAAAAGGGTACTGATTTACTGGAGCAGGAAAAAAGTTACTGTTGGAGATTACAGTTCCAGCTTTTTTTTTTAGTATCCTTTTAAAAAAAGAGAATCCCAAACAATATAACAAGATTTTGTTCTTGGTATAGCCTTCTAAGAGTTCTGATAGATTGTAATGGCTCACGATTTTCATGTGAAACAAAAAACATTCAGAGTACTTTTTCTATGTTGCTTGAAGTATTAAAATGTTAAATCAAAACCTGCTTATATATTTTAAAAATGCGCAGAAACATTATGCACCCGTAGACAGGAAATCTATCATCTGCATAAAGAACCAGCATTCTATGAAACTATGAAAATTAAAAAAAAAAGAATCAACATACTACTAATAGAACTCCTTTTCCAGTTTCAGTATCTCCATTCGCCCAGCCTCTGTGAGCTGAGATAAGAGTCTTTTATAGGCTTCTCTGTTAAGAGGGGAAAAAAACAAAGAAACAAAAAGATATAACATTGTAATTAAAACCAGTGTCATGGAGCTTAAGAATCAGTCATGTCATTCCTTTGCCATTCCAAGCAACTTGATAGTATTTTTTCTATGATTTTGTACTGTTTAGTGCAAATCACAACAAGATTATTACTTCTTAAGGTTTTTTTAGTTATTGAAGCAACAGCTTGAGAGCATGATAACTTCAAGTATTATTTCAATCAACCTCCTCCCTTACAGTTAATGTCACTACATTAACAGATGTTCTAGTTTACACCTCTATAATTCTCAGGCATATTGACCTAGAGTTATAGGATCTGTAGTGCGACAGTAGCTTGGAAAAAGGTCTACTACAGAAGTAGACTCAGTATTGTGATCAACCATGGGAGAATTTCCATTTAAAACAATTTTACAAGATTACTTTCAGAGTACAAGTCTCTTGTTCTAGATTTATATTCTTTAATCATTTGGGAAGAGTCGTCTCCAACACAGAAGAAATCTTTTGCCTTTATAAAGCGACAGCAATCCAACATATGAAATATTTATTTCATTTACTTAAAATATTCCTTCCCCATTTTTCTCCTTAAAAGAGCACTCAAGACAGCTATGTGTAAATATGAAGACTGCAGGGTGTAATCTAAGCTGAGACACAGACATCAGCATCACAGCACATCTGGAAAGCCTGGAAGAATCTGCCAAATAAGAATACAGGACTTGCAGAATGTAGAATCACAATCTCAGCCAAGTGTCTTTGGGTCCTCTTGGGCTGCTTGAGAGGGAGCACTACTTGTTTTGAGCACCATATACTATACTCTCAATCCAATTTTAGTTACACAACATGGTCACCTAATCAAGGCATCTAGGATGGAATATGCATTTCCAACCACATAGGATGTGGTCATCAAGTAGAATGGGGCCTAAATAAGCAGAGATACAAATATGAACCTGCTGAATGACCTTTTCTTCTGGGCAGGATCATTCAAAGTTTGTAGGGGAAGGTTATTATTTTACAACCAGAAAGAAAAATATACCAGAACAGCAGACAGCCCTCATCTAGCGTCAGGAATTGTATATTTATATTATGTCAGTCTCAACTTCTCTGGACTTAAGAAATAAGGAAGGGAAGTTAATAGAAGACTAAAGTGGTTTTGTTTTCCACTTACATTCCCAAGATAGCATCAGCATAGTTTCAAAAACTCAAGTACATTAAAACTGCAGCAGTTTAGAGGACAGGTCGTTTAGGATTCAATAAAATGACAACTGTTTTGGGATTAAAATCACATGGCTTTATTAAAACCACACAGCCTTATTTTCTTTCAATTCAGAGAGCTTATTTTTTTCATATATAGTACGTACCAACAATAGCCTAGTACTAAGAGTATCTGGTTTAAGGCTAGCATATTCCTTATAGCAAGAGTTTCAAAGCAGCAATGCATATTTATTGCAGAACTCGTATTATGGAGTTCACACTACAAAAGGAATCATAATGATTCTGACATCCATTTACAGCTGCATGTGTGGGGTAACTGGAAACAGGAAATCAAATGGTGTGTGTGTGTGGGGGGGGGGAATCCAAATGGTAATCCCTATATATGAAAGAACTATGTAGAAAGAACTGTGGATAACTCTAGCCTGAAAGAAATATGCATTGTAGTCCAAACATGGCTTTTGTAAAGAACGAGTGAACATCTCTTCATTGCCCCAAAGCAACAGTAATCCCCAAACTTACCTTTGCAAGGTGTTTCTGCCAAGACCTTGTTTGTATTCTGAATTCTTCAGGGCCTCAGTCATAGCCGGAATCAGGCAGATCACCAGAGACTGGTCCAGGACTGTCACTGTTTCCAAGATGCTGTAAACCTGATTATCATACACAGTAGTGTAATCTTGAATAAACTGCCTGAAGGAGGAAACAGGGGCATTTATTGCAAGATACATTTTTTTGTTCTCTGAAAACAAGCTTTGCCAAGAAATGCTTGCTTTTATTTGAAAAACAATCCAGGGAGCATCTAAACGGATCAGATCTGGAGGCAGAAAGAAAGTAACAAATACACACAGCTGAGTGTGTGCACACACGTGTGTGCCTGCATGTATATATACACACACATTTCAAAGCATTTCCAGAAATTCAGCAATACACAAAACCATAATTTGCACTAATCACGATTTAGAACAGGATGGAAAAGTTCCTTTGTCATCCAATTCTGAGGCCATGATCAAAAATCCAACTCACATCCTCAGGAGCCATCATGACAAAGGACTAAATCCTGTTCAGAATTATGTAAACATGCCCTTCTAATCCTTAGGAATAGCTTTTCCGAAAGTTATGCTAAGCACTTCTTTTGGTCTTGATGCCAATTGTTATTAAAGCTATGTGTTAAGTTTAAAATGGAATTCCCTCGCCAAAACATTTTTTCTTATTTTAATAGCCATTTTATCAGCTTACCTTTAATTATTTAACAAACCTAAATTAGAGCTCTCTGTATTCCTTAAGTGCATTCTATATGAATAGAAGCAGAAGCATTTTTAACTGTTCACCTGACTGTATGTGCTTTTTTTTTTTTTTTTTACCCTTGAGTCAGCATTGATCCCAAGCAACGAGATGGATAAGTCTAGGCAGTTTTCTTTTTTGGAAGTGCTTTGCCACGGCCTTCTTCCTAGGGCGGACAGAAAGATCACTCTGGCCCAAAATCACTCTGTCAGCTTCCATGCCTAAGGTAGGACCAGAACTCAGTTTTCCCAGCACAAACCACATGAAACCTTTCTAGTTTGGGCTAATCTGAATTCATTTCTGAAATTAGTCAGAGATCTTTGGGAAGGTAAACCCTACACAGAACCTCAGAAGCAAAACCTGCTCTTTGCCGGCATCCCTTTTTTCGAGATTCCTGCCACTGTATTTCTGACTCACTGAGAGCCAATGGAGGTGCCTGTTATTCCAAACCTGCTGTGTATCAGTCTGAAGTAAGAGTTTGTGTTTCCCACCTATAGCCCTGGATAGCTGGGGATCTCTCCTGGAGCAGATGTGGGGATGTACAGCCAAGAACCACAAAGGAAAAATCACTGTACAAACAGAAAACACTGGATAAAGAAGTATATGTAAGAAGTACAGACAGGATTCTTAGAAGAACAAATGCATCTTCTATTCAGCAGTACAAAAGTCAGTAATCCAAGTTAAACTTTATCAGATCTGCACTTTCATTCAGAATGGAAGTGTGGCTTTACAAGCAATTTGCACTTGCTATTAATTTCTTCTCTAACAGTTATAATTGAATACACCTGTTTCTGACAGAACAATACTTCTTAGAAATCTAAATATTTCTCAGAGTACTCAGTGTTTTAGAAGCAGCCTGATTTTTTTTTTTTTTTTAATATGGAATGGTTTCTGAAACAGGTTTAGGGAATTTGTTCATGGCCATCAGTTGTTAACATCATTAGGTTAAGTATATACAGCAATAAAAACTCTGGAAAGTCAGGTGGCATACACATTTTTGCAATAAAAGCATACATACATGCAGCTGAGCAAAACTGTTAAAGATGCAGCATTCCAGTAATCTGGTCCTGGAGTAATGGAGTGTGGTGTCCAAATGTAGGAAACTAATTTACTATGACACAAATGTGGCAAGCCCATGAAGTTTTTAAATTTAGTATCTCAGTAAAAGTTCTCTTGCAGTGGCAAGAAGGTGAATTTAAAGGAATCTGAGACCAACTTTTATCACACAATGAAGGAAAAGCATTAAAATGGCTGAGATCAGGAGTATCCGCAGGGGATGGTCCAAAAAGTCAAGATGCTGGCCACAATGGTGCAATCAATCCATTTTGACTTTTTGGACCATCCCCTGAGGACAACCCTGGCTGAGATGTAGTAATGGCTTTGCCTGAAGATGGCAGTATATGAATGGAAGGATTCTTCAGAAGACCATCCTAGGGTATAGAGAGAAATCAACCACACTATGGGAGTGACATGCAAGACGTATGGAATTTAAAACATTTAAGCCCCAAACATCCCATCCATCCATCCATCCATCCATCCATCCATCCATCCATCCATCCATCCATCCATTTTAGGTCTCATCTTTATTTTGTATAACTCAAACATTATACTCTCTCCTCCCATTCTCCCACATAGGGGACAGTGTGAAAGTTGGGTAGAGAAAGGGGTAAGTGGCCCAAAGTCACCAGATGGCTTCTGTGTCTAGAACCTATGGTCTCTTAGTTTCCAATCCACACCTTAACCACTATGTCAAACTAGCTTTCAATTTTAATTTCAAATTTTAAATTTGAAACAGGTGATCCAACTTTGTTGAAAGCATTCCAACACTGTTCCAACCATATCAAAAGTCTTCTGATCTTGAAAGTTTTAAGCTTGGAACACTTCCAAAATGGACAGACAATATTGAAACATGTCTGGTGAGGTCTGAACAACCCCTTCTGAGCTTGAAATGTTTCAGAACCAAAGTATTTTAGACCCCTCTACTTTATGACTGTTTCACTTTTGTTTAAGTAAAGTCCAAAATACCTGGAAAGGACCAAATTGGATAAGGATAGCATTCAATACTAGCAAACAGTAACATTCATTCCTATGCTACATAAAATTTGATCTCATGAATTTCATCCTCCTCCATTACCCTTGGGGTTTGGAAAAGCTGTGAAGACCTCAAGCTATTAACTGTGAAGCAAAATAGGTCTTAAGTTCCTTCAACCATGGCTGATAGAAATTCTATTCACCACTTACGAATCTCCCACCCTGAGAAGTCTTTAAACACTTACTATAATAAATCTGCAGATGACCAAGAACTATTTGTCAGTGACAGGGTAGGGACGGAGGAACACAGCAGGATTTCACAGGGCAGTATATAATTCTGCTTAAAGATGAAGCCTCAACATACACTAAAACTCCTTTGTGTTCATGGCTGCAACTGTGATATGCACCCCCATAGTATTAAACATCTACAGGGGGTGGGATGTTCGTGTACTACCTGATTTGTTGGCCAATCCACACAATAAACCATCTTGCCAATAATGGAAGTATATAAACAATCCACATCAAATTATGTTAGGGATAATTAGTTGCTTAAAAGAACATGCTTTCTGTCAAATGCTTGCAATCATTTCAGTGCCAGTTGGCTGGTATTCTACTTACCTAAACACAGAAATCAGCTGGGTGGCAAGCTCGCCTCCTGACCTTGCTTGGCAGCCTTCTACTAAGTACTGCAGTATCTCCGTACAGAGTTTTTTAACTGCAAGAGACAAATTGCATTGAGCCTTTGAATAGCTACATCAAAAAGAGCTCTAGGAAGTTTATGAAATGGTTAGGATTGGAGAAGTGACTGTTTTTGGTGTTATGATTCTAAGTAACTCAAATCTAATCAATGTAAATGGTTTAAAGGGAAGGTGCCTGATAAAGTAATGGAATAAATGACCACTAAACAGTTGAAGACCAAGTTTATAATCCTTTAAGCCCTCCTTCTAGATATATTTCTCTTAATTTTTGCTCTACAGAATCCTGAAGTGGCACATGCTCAAAGTGTGAGTTTAGAAAGTTCTGTTCAAGCCTCATTTCTCTCACATGTGCACATTAACCTTAGATCAGCCATTATCTCTCACCTCTGTTCTACCCAGTAATCTGAACAATTGAAATGATAAACTGGAACATTTTGAACTTTAAAATTACTCTCTAATTACTCAGAGTTGCTAGCACTAATAAAAAATAAATATTCCAGAAACCTGACTAACTAATCATTAAATCATTGCAACCATAGAAAGAGACCAAGCAATTTTCTTTCTAGAGAGGATCTTGGTTAGTCAGCAATTTAATCCAGGGTCTAAAGTGCCAATGCCAGGATTTCACCCCAATTTTATGGCCTTCTCTATTCTGTTAAGGTTGTTCTTGAACAGAATTTCATTCAATGAGATCATTTTCTTTTCTGCATAGGAAGTAATTCCAGGCAAAACAGCAAGCACAACATGAACTGAAAGTTTGGAGGGGGAGGCTCTGCATGTCATCCACTTCAATTTACTTGCCTTAGCTCAAGAGATTTCATAGATGTGAAACTTGTTATGGGAAAAAAAGCAGCACTACAGGTAGTCCTTGTTTAATGACCATAATTGGGATCAGAATTTCCATCGCTAAGTGAAGCGGTTGCTAGGCAAAACGTCATGTGACCATGCCGCTTAGTGATGGAAGTTCCAGCAGTCCTGGTTGTGGTCATTAGGCAAGAACTGTGCCTCTGTTAGGCGAGGACCTCATGCTTCTCCTGCCTTGCCTGAACTGCCTGCTCCATCCTGCTGCCTCCTCCCCAGCCAGACCCAGTGGCCTCTCTTAGGATCCCAGGCCAGCAGCAGGAGGAAAAAGACAGTGAAGGTCAGCTAGAGGTGGCAGTGGGAGGCGGCAGTGGTGGAGTGCAGGGTGGCAAAGATGGGGGGGGGAGATAGGTGGATGGGGTAATTGAAGCACACACTGCAGTTGTAAATGCAGGCCAGTTGCCAAGTGCCTGAATTTTGATCACAAGAGTGCAGGGGCACTGGAACAGCCATAACTTTGAGGACCAGTCATAACTACCATTCATTCAATGCCATCATAACTTTGAATGGTCACTAAGCGAGGACTACCTTTACCTCCTTGAGCACCAGCTAGTTGTCACTATTCAACAGAACAACCCAATAGGTCTTTGTCCTATTTTTCCCTGAATCTCTTACATAGCTAGAAGGCTTTTTGCTGTATGTCAATACAGAATCTGTTCCATCTCAAGTTAATTGTGTATAGGGTTATAAATTAAACATTTGGAGTTCAAGAAATGAATGCCAGAATCTTTATCAATTTAGGTCTGATTACATTGAAGATCAAATGATGCTAGTGGCTTATTCAAGACATAATCTACTATAGATGTAAGATCCTTGGCTTGTATGCAAGCTCCCAAGTGTATTGCCAGATTGGAGAATCTTGTTTATATTCACAACCATCAGTATATCTTTGCACAGTGAAGTCTGTGATCTATTTCTTATACTTTCTGATATTCTAATGCACCATATACAGACAACAATGGAAGCTTGTAAACTTACCTTGTGGTTCATTAACCAATATAAGGCACTTTAACACAGAAGGCAGCAATGTCTCAACATCACATATTTCAATGCTCTTGGTCCTTTGCAATGCTTCAAGAGTGAAAGCTAAAACTGATCCTAGGCGAGGAGGAGGGGCATTACCTCTGAACTGTAGATAATTTTCACTGGAAGAAAATAAAAAGGAGTCAGTCTCTCTAATATTCTTTAGGATAAGTAATGACAAATATATATTTGTATATTTTTCAGCTATAATACAGGTATGTGTCCCATTTTAGTTCCCACCCAAATAATTTTACATAAACACAATGTGTTCTGATGGGATTAAATCCATCCAGATGTTTTTCTGTTGAAATGTTCTGACCATTTTTTCAATGTCTAACTGAAGGATTGCATTAAGTGATGCTTGTATTGCTTTCAAAGTAACGGTACCAAAGCTCTTTCTCCACCTCTTCAGCTATTAAAAACTTAAATGCCAACAGTTAATTTTCTTCTTTTCTGGCCGCTACCTGATGACTTGCACAGAAGTCTTATGTAGATGAATGGCTTCTGGAGTGGTGGCAGAACTGTGCAATGCCAGCAGGATGGGATGCTGTCCAGTTCGAGAAGTGTCAGATGACAAAAGAAGAAAACGCCCCAAATACTGGTGAATAACGTTCCGTAGTAATTGGTTCAGATAGGCACTTTGAGTTTGAGACTGGCAATGGCAACATATAAAGGACAAGCCCTACAGAAGGAGGGGGAAAAAAAGTCTAGTGAAAAACAAATAAAGAATTTGCCACAGTCAAATTCTGAATGCAAATCATCATCATCACCATCATCCTCATGTCATCAAATTAGTCTTCTGAAACTAAAATCTGCTGTATATGCCATGGTGAATTCTTTATAGCATCACTACCCCACTTAGAGTCATTAATTTCCAAACACTTCAAGTGGTGTTTATTTCTTAAAATGTATGAGAGGAGTAGGATTTTTTATTTTTAAAAAAAAAGTTAGTCAACATAAAGAACATATTTACTGTCTCTATGTTTGCTATCAGAGGTTGGCAGTTTCCATTTGCCTTGCCCCACATCTAGGACTAAGAGAGTCTTTCTCCACCTCACCTCCCCTGGTGCCCCATTGCCTAGAGACAGCCAGGAGGGTTGCCATGAGGATAACAATGACCTGTTGACTTAGGTCATATGACCCAGGTGAAGCTCTCTCTTGTGCCTGAGGGTGAGATGTTCAACGTCTCTTCTGATTACAGTGGTACCTCGAGTTACGAACGCCCCTCCTTACGAATTTTTCAAGATCCAACCAGCTCCGGCCCCAAAAATTTACCTCGACATGCGAACTCTACCTCGAGCTACGAACCAGATCCGCGGCCATTTGCCCTGCTGCCACGCGGTCGCGGCTTCCTGTGGGCGAGATCGCGGTAGCAAGGAGACGTTCGGTGAAGCTTGTGGTGTGTTTTGTGGCATTTGGAAGGTTTTTGGTGTGCTTGTCAGCATGGCTCCAAAGAAAATGCAGAGCAGGCTTGGCAAGAATAAGGCTTTGAAGAAAAAAGTGACAATCGAACTGAAGAAGGACATTATAGAAAAGCACGATCGTGGTATTCGTGTGACTGATCTGGCCTCGGAGTACAAGATGGCAAAGTCGACCATCTCAACTATTTTGAAGAATAAACATGCCATCAGAGGAGCTGATGTGGCAAAAGGAGTAACGATCTTAACGAGGAAGAGGACACAAGTGCTGGAAGAGGTGGAAAAGCTGTTGTTAGTGTGGCTGAATGAGAAACAGCTGGCAGGTGATAGCGTGAGTGAAGCTATCATCTGTGAAAAAGCCAGGAAACTGCACAGTGATTTACTGCGGACAAACCCCTCTACCAGCACAGCAAGTGAGGAATTTAAAGCCAGCAGAGGCTGGTTTGAGAAATTCTGCAAGAGAAGTGGCATCCACAGTGTGGCAAGACATGGTGAGGCTTCCAGTTCTGACAAGGCTGCTGCAGAAGCCTACAAGAAAGAATTTGAGGACTACATGAAGACGGAAGGATACGTCGCTCAGCAAGTGTTCAACTGCGACGAGACAGGGCTCTTCTGGAAGAAGATGCCAAACAGAACCTACATCACGCAGGAGGAAAAGGCACTGCCAGGGCACAAGCCCATGAAGGACAGATTGACCCTTTTGCTGTGTGCGAACGCAAGCGGCGACCTGAAGATTAAGCTGCTACTGGTGTACCATTCCCAGACCTCTCATGCGTTCAGGGAACACAATGTGAACAAGGCCAGACTGCCTGTCATGTGGAGGGCCAATGCGAGAGCGTGGGTCACAAGGCAGTTGTTCATGGAATGGCTGCACGAGGTGTTCGCACCCCGCGTTAAAAAATATCTTTCTGACAACCAGCTGCCTGAAAGGTGCCTTCTTCTGATGGACAATGCCCTGGCACACCCTCCAGCCTTGGTGGATGATATGGACGCCAAATACGACTTCATAAAGGTCAAGTTCCTCCCCCCAACACGACACCTCTTCTGCAGCCCATGGACCAGCAAGTGATCTGCAACTTTAAGAAGCTCTACACAAAGGCGCTCTTCACCAGGTGTTTCAATGTCACTGAGGAAACATCCTTGACTCTGAAAGAGTTTTGGAAGAAACATTTCAATGTCCTCCACTGCATCAGCCTCATTGACAAAGCCTGGCAAGATGTCAGCTGCCGGACCTTAAACTCAGCCTGGAGGAAACTGTGGCCAGAATGTGTCACTGAATGTGACTTTGAAGGGTCTGATGCAGAGGTAGTGGAGGAGATTGTGTCCATGGGCAAGAGCATGGGTCTGGTTGTTGATGATGCAGACAGAGAGGAGCTTGTTGAGGACCATAAGGAGGAGCTGACCACGGAAGATCTTGCTGAGCTCCAGAGTGAGCAACAGAAAGCGCTTGGCGAGGAGCATTCCACTGAGGAAGAGGAGGACGGGGAGGAGGTGAGCAGTGAAGTGATACAATCCATCATGGCGAAATGGAATGAGTGCCAGGATTTCCTTGAGAAGCACCACCCCAACAGAACTTTGACAACCAGAGCGTTGAACATGATTAACGACATGTTCTCTCATTTCCGGAGGGTTATGCAGCGCAGGAAAAAACAACTGACTTTAGACAGGTTTTTCCCCAGAACTGAGCCTGCAGCTAAGAGGCAAAGAAGAGAGGAAACCCCTGAAGGAGATCTCCCCGATGTCCCTTTGGAGGGGGACTCTCCCTCCAAACAATAACCGCCTCCCCACCCCATTCTCCCTCTTTATACTGTGCTGTACTGTACTTTTTTTTCATGTTTTTGTGGTTTAAAAATAAAATGCATATGTTTCAGAACTGTTTCACCGTATGTATTTACATTGAACCTTATGGGGGAAATTTGCCTTGTGGTGCGACCAAATTCAGAGGGCGGATTAGCCGTATTTACATTGAACCTTATGGGAAAATTTACCTCGAGTTGCGACCAACTTGAGTTGCGACCAGAGTCACGGAACGGATTAAGTTTGTAACTAGAGGTACCACTGTATTCTGCTTTGTTCCTTTCTATTCTTGATTGCATATAGGTGCATAAAGAATCTTATTGTTAGGCCTCTTAATGAGAATTATCGAACAAAACTTTTAATGTAAACAAAATGTTAATATTATATTACTGATAGAATATTACTATTGATAGAATAGTGAATATTGGTATTCACTATTCTTAATATAATGTTATATCATATTTTTGATATATTTTAAATAAATGGTAAATGAGCTAATGAAATGTTCACTATACTGTAATATACTGTACTATAATCTATTTTTTGGAAATTTATACAATACAAATAAATTCCGTGAATGATATGATCTCAGATTATTTCAAGGATGCATTACATGACTTCAAAATTTTAACAAAAAATATTCAAATATATAAAATTACACCTCAGTGTAAAATACAAAAGAATATATTCAATAATAAAAGGGAAGAACATTGATTTTTATCTTCCCACACTTTTGCTCCCTCATGAACAGACTGCCAAAAAGAACCTTTGCTACTTGCCACATGATCTTGCAGTCTCTGTCTGCAAGTAAATAGCTTACAAAAATATCAAGTAGGGCACCTGGAAATGTGTGTACTAAGGGGGTTATCATGGTGTTAAGATATCGTTATAGAAGAGCAGTATGGAAAAATGTGGAGCAAAGTTTTAATCACACTTGCCCCTTATGGGCAGAGTCTTACTGAGTGTTCTTATGAATCCTCATGAATATCCATGAGAATTGCTTAAGGGAGGATGTTAAAATCTTCAAGGAAGAACACTGTATTACTTGGAAGAATAAGATGTTTGACACATCATGCCACCTGGAAACTATGAAGCTAAGTTTTAGCTACTATACTTGAGGCCTTCTACCTCGATCTTCCTGCATGTATATACTGGTAAGTCTATTTCAGTGCCTCTGGCTTAATTGTAGCTCACCTCCATCAGCCTCTGGGAGAAAGCTCTTTCTGCAACATTTATCATTTTTCAAGATGCATACAAAGAATCTACTAGTGTTAAAGGGGCCAGGCCTTGTTACATAAAAAAAATCAGCATTAATCAAAATGTTAAATATCTTCATCCAGGCCCTAGGCTCACCTGTAACATAATACCACATTTGAAATACAACACAGCACTTGAAACACTTTCTTCAGAAACTTGGTCTGAATGATCTTAAGTAGACGTGTCTTTTTTCCCAAACCAAACTCTACTCTATATAGAAGTTTCTCCAGGGGGTTAGCCACAAAATGCCTGATAGCAGCTGGAATAAATTGAAATCCCCTTGTGTTCTTTAATGCTCCTTGAGTCTTCTGGCTCCATATAAAAGTCTATTTTTTAATTACCAGATGAGTAGAAAATCATCCCTAGATACCACCTGCTTGAACTTCTACCCATTAATGATCCAGGTCAGGCTTCCAAGTTTTTTTGGAAACACTGTGATCTTACTTTTATTGAGGTGTATTCCCTACAACAGGGATAAGGATCAATATGCCCTCTTTAACCCTGTGGTGATATTGATTGGATCACTGCATAATCTGGGTACGGTAGCACTATCATGTGCCCATCTGCAATATTTGGGTGATGAAATCTTATTTTGGTTAAATGATGGACAATAGAATTAATGTATAAATTAAATAGCCATGGGACAATATACAAATAAATTATACAGTTTATCATACAATCATAGAAATGTTCCAAACAATTTTTAACATATAATGTCTGGTCATAATATAAAATGCCTAGCTTAAATGAACAATGGGGATTACATTTTTGCATACTTGACAAAGAATTCAATCATGTAATTCAATCATGCAGGAATAACTGGTATAAACTGTGCATGCATAATTCATAAAAGAACTAAACCGAATGTAAAACAAAATAAAGTCTTCTGCTGGGATACTAGTTGTTGAGGATAGCCTATCATGGTTAAAATAAGAAAGCTTTTCTTATCTTGCTGCTGTCCAATAATTAAATGTTTAAGTTTTAGTATTTGGAATTTATATTTAAACTTCTCAAATTAAAAATAAAAGGCAATGACAGGAAGCCTTTTGTGAAGTACCCCAATATTGTATAGCTTATTTTAAGAACTATGAATGCTTTGGAATATTCATTTTAGATCCTTTTTCTTATTTTATGTGGAATTCTAGTTTGTTTTAGCTAGAGCTAAAGAATTTTCTGTTTATGACTTGTTTGTTCTATGCATTTTTTCCTCCTGTCTAAACAGATTTTGTTGAAAATGTTTTCTAAGATTGACAGGAACAGAAGTAAATCATGAGCCGCTTACTATATGGAGTTATTACTGGAGAATTCATGAAGATTCTTACACTGAATTCACACTAGCAAAATGACCAAGTGAGAACTACCATGTATTAGTAGAAGAAACCTCTTAAAATATGTGAAATATTATCTTTAATGAAATATAATTTTAATAATCTATATAAAAGTTGCTGGTATGTTCAGATATTGAAATAAAAAAAATAGTTTGTTTAAGAGTGCAGATAATATTGTGGGATTAGAGAAGAGTAAATAAACCATTGGTATTAACACCAGTGCCCACTGCAGAAGGAATGAAAAGTCAACTACAATTGTTTGGAAAAATTTCAGAACAAATTTGTTATCAATCACTGATAACAGTCTACCAGACGTGTGCATAGAAGAATCTGTTCATAAATTATACTTTATAGAAGCACAGATATGAACTATAAGAATTAATTAGCTAAGTTTTTTAATGGTATATGGTAGGACAGACTTGTAAATAGAGATTTATAGTTAATCTGAACTAAGTAACAAGAGTTTCCAGGCAATTATACCGTAAACATACCATTACAAATTTACTAATACTAATGTTATGCTGGGGCCAAATAAGCTAATTACCTTTGCGAATTTACTTTCTGGGTATTCCTTGAAAACTATAAACTGATCAGGATAGTCTCCTTATGGTACACTAGCCTTACTTACCTAAGAAATTATATTTGTCTTGGAATAAACATACAGAGCGTCTCATGCTATGCATTGTCTGAAATGCCATCCCACCCCAACCCAGAAATAAGACTTTACAACAGTATTTGTAATTCTAGTCTTAATTCCCATTAAATTTTCGTATCCTTTTCTGTGCCTCTCCAAATGTTGTAGTGTATAATTCTCTGAGCTTTGAAAATGGTTTAAGGGAATGTAAGACAAAAGTTGGTGGAATCCAGACAAACTGTACATGTTCTTATGAAAAATCTGAGGTGGGGATGAGGATTAACTTTTCCTGGTAAGGGTCAGGTTCATACTGAAAATCAGGTTGCAACTTGGGATCATTCCTTGAACCTGCCTTGTCCCTGGCCCTTTAGATGATGTACTGGCAAGCAATGAGTTTTCACAAGCAATCTATTATGCCAGTTTATGCTGTTCCTGAATTAATCCAATAAAGAAAGAATTATCCATGCCTTGGACTTTTCACACAGATTACTGATATGCATTCCACATAGGACAGCTAGGAGTAGAACCGTAAAAAAATGATGCCTGTAACCCCCAACCTTCACAAATATCCAGAAGGTATATACCACACAATGCCCCCCATTCCCAATCCCTGAAGCTGGTCCAGAAGGATACCATGGTCAACGGTATCAAAAGCCACTGAGAGATCAAGGAGCACATGGATGAATGCACCATCTCCATCCTGGCTCTGTCACAGGTCATTTACAAGCATAACCAAGACTACCTCCATACTAAATCTCAGCCTAAAACTTGAAATGGTTCTAAATAATCCACTTCATCTAGGGTCCTCTGTAGCTGCAGTCCGGCCACTTCTCAACAACCTTCTCCGAAAAGGGATGACTTGGGTCAGATCCATGGTTGCCACTGAGGCCATAAACTCCTGCACTGCCCCAGACTCTATGCCACCAGGTGGCAGTTTGATATTCCCAAGGATCAAGAGCTTTGGGGACCAGCCCAGCAGTAGAGTTTAACAGCACAGGCAGGAATGATGCTGGGCAACAGAAGGGAAGCAGTACACCAGCAACAATTCCAACTGTTCCCTAGAGCCCAACTTGATTACTCTTTAGTAAAACTAAAAATAGGGATATCTCTAGGGGTGTGAACACTTCACAGAGTTAATGAAACCTGCTAGATTGAAGAGAATGAAATTTTAGAGCAGTAAATACCCTCAGTTCCTATGTAGCTCCAAATTATAGCTGGTAGTTCTGTCTATTCAAGTTGGTAGTTTGAAGCTTTAGTTACATCTGTTCCCCATATAGTTCCTGCATAATGATTATGTATTAATTATTGGTTACAAACTAAACCTATCTGTTCATAAACTTAATCTGTAGCAAAAGAATGGAGCAAAAGAATATACTCTAATATACCTTCTTGGAAGAATTGTCAGTTTGTTTTTTATCACACAATAATTGCCAACATATCAAAATATAAAGCTTAAAATATTTATTAAAGTTCTCTTTTCTCAATTTACAATATTTCAAATCTCTGGTTGGTGCAACTACTTAATACTTATGTTACTAATTTATATTGCTATTAAATAAAGGTACAGTCTTCTCTGTGGCAACTTCTGCTCTTGCTGAATTCATGGACCTGTCCATGTGGTTTTCTTTGCAATAGGATGGAAACAATGCTTTTCAACTTCCCAAGCTAACCTACAGCCCTTATATTCAGTGTAAGTCTCACATCCAAGTTCTTACCAAGCCTGCCCCTGCTTAGCTTCCCAATGCTTCAGATGTTGCCTCCTGCTGAAGTACATTATTGTTGTTATTCCCTTATTTTCTCTTAAAGTATAGTTTTGACCTCTAAGAAAGTTCCAAACTAAGAGCATTTTTATATACTGGTAGTCCCTGGGTTACGATGGTAATTGGGACCGGAATTTCTGGTGCTAAATGATGCAGTCATAAAGTGCGATGTCATGTGACCACACCGCTTAGTGATGGCAATCCCAGCAGATCCCATTGCCATCGTTAACTGAATGCCACCGGTCTTTAGGCAAGGATCCACTCTGATCCAAGCCACCCCCAGCTTGGTCCCTCCCAGCCCCGAGCCTCAGTGAGGTAAGGGACTGTCTTCTCTTGAATTCCCCCACCAACCTATTTTCCTCCCATCTCTGTCCTTTTGGCTGCCCTGCACAGCGGCACTCCTCGGCGGCCAGCTGAGACTGCTGAAGGTCCCAGGCCCTTACTTCAGCCCCAGTGCCACTGCCGCTGCCAAGGAGTGCTGCTGTGCAGGGTGGCCAAAAGGGCAGAGATGGCGGGGGGGATAGACAGGTGGAGTTGAAGTGCCCCTGCAGTTGTAAGTGTAGGCAGGCTGTCAAGCACCCAAATTTTGGTCATGTGACTGCAGGGGCACTGCAACGGCCTTAACTTTGGAGACTGAGCAAAGGTACTATTTGTTCAGTGCCCCCATAACTTTGAATGGTCGCCGAACAAATGGTCATTAAGCAAGGACTACCTGCAATCGCTGAATGATAAACAAGCAGTAAGTTGCCTCACAAGTGCAGTCTTCAATTTTAAAATACATACGGGAGAGAAATGCGTCTATGTCAGGTATTTGAACAAGTACCATAAACTTCTGAGTTGATTAAAACCAAGTACTAAGCAACACATAACCATCCCAAAGCTTGCAGTATTCATGAGTATACCTACATATGTATGTGTCCATTATTACTTATAGGTGTGTGAATATATATATACACCACACATACATATGCATATGTGTCTGTGTGTGTCCCTCTGTGTGTGTGTTTTCATACACATATGCATGAACAGAGTACAAAGAGATACAGAGAAACAAGCACACCTGAAGGAAAAAAGGAAGATGCTCACGAATGGCAGCCAACATCACTGCAGGTAGTTCTTTTTCTTGCTGAAGCACAGCATGGGGCAAAAGCAAGCAATCTATTATACGGAACAAGAGGGGCTGTGCTTTGGAAGTAGCCAGTATGGCTGCCCAGGACTTCACAAGGCATCCTGTTGAAATAAAAACCAAGAAAACCAAAAGTCAAAATTGCAAAAAGAGAGGGGAAGCATGAACAAATTTTCTGCTGGGTTTCATTTCTACTGGTAACTATAGCAACCAGTCACATTTCCATATATCCCACTTAATAATCCTGGGGATAGTGAAAGTCCATTTATATAGTAAACTAAAAATGAGAGTTGTGAACTTTGGACTGAAACCAGATATGCTGGGGAACAGTATACTCAAACAAATAATGCTAATATATGCTACTTTTGTATTTTATCATATTTACTATTTGGCATGATCATTTTTAATGTGAATTGTTTTGCTTTTTGTTTTTAATAAAAAGCAGTAACATAATTGGTTAATAAAAGAACAAATAAATATGAAGCAAAGCATACATGCACATAACATTCAGCGACACATTCCCTAAGTAGCAAATATCACCAGGAAAAGAAGAGTCTTGCTTCAAATACATCAACAGAACACCTCACAGAAAGATGCAGACTGCATTAGTATGAAATGCTTGTCCCAATTTTGCTTCTTAGGCCAATTTTTTTAGGTCTGCACAAGACAATGAACCAAAATTAACACAATGAATTGACTTTGCATACCACAAGAAGACCAAAATAGGATTGGCTATTTTGTGGACGACTGTGTTACAACAGACTTAATATCCTGAAATTCCTTCTAAGGGAGATCTCTTTTCTGGGTTTCTTCATGCTGCTCTTCCAAATAATTATAACTGAAGGAATGACAGGTATAAGTTAAAATATTTTTATTTAATAAATTTTATACTATTTCCTAAGTAAGGGTCTTAAAGCAGAGTAGAGATAAAAAAGAATGTATTGTCGAAGGCTTTCACGGCTGGCATACGATGGCTGGTGTGGGTCTTCCGGGCTGTATGGCCGTGGTCTTGAAGTCTTGTTTCCTAACGTTTCGCCAGCACCTGTGACCGGCATCTTCAGAGTGCAGGAGCACAGACAGGAGCAGTTCTCTCTGTGCCCAGGGTGAAGTGACCCTTCTGTGGGTATTTATAGAGATCTGGGGGGGGTTGGGTTACTGAGTGGCTGCTTGTTTTGGAGTCAGCATCTGTGTGTATTTTCCTGGGGATTAGGCAGGGTTTTTTCTTCTACTGAATTGTTAACGAGGGGCTGCTGGGGGTGATTAGCAAGTTGATTGTGTGAACTGTTCACATGTCCTGGTGGTTGAGCTGAGTTCGTTGACCTTTTGCAGGCTGTATTTTTCAGGATTGGTAGCCAGGTTTTGTTGATTTTTAGACTCTCCTCTTTTTTATTGAAACTGTGCTGGTGTTTGTGAATCTCAATGGCTTCCCGGTATAGCCTGGTATAGTGGCTGTTGGTGTTGTCCAGTATCTCTGTGTTTTCAAATAGGATTTTGTGTCCAGTGTGCTTGAGAGCATGTTCAGCTACTGCAGATTTTTCTGGTTGCTGTAGTCTGCAGTGTCTTTCGTGTTCTTTTATCCTGGTATGGATGCTGCGTTTTGTGGTCCCGATGTATACTTGTCCGCAACTACATGGTATGCGGTATACTCCTGCAGCGGTGAGGGGATCCCTTTTGTCTTTTGCTGATTTTAGCACTTCTTGTACTTTTCTGGTGGGTCTGAAGATTGTTTGGAAATTGTGTTTTTCCATCAGTTTTCCCATGCGGTCTGTGACCGCTTTGATATAGGGCAGAAATACTTTATTGGTGAGTGGCTGTTTTTCTTCTTCAGTCGCATGTTGCTTTCTTGGTTTGATGGCTCTTTTTATTTCATTTTTGGAGTAGCCATTCGCTTGTAGGACCCAATTAAGGTGGTTAAGTTCAGAGTTTAGGAATTGGGTTTCGCAGATCCGATTGGCACGATCCATGAGGGTTTTGATAATGCCTCTTTTCTGACGTGGGTGGTGGTTGGAGTTTTTGTGTAGGTACCGGTCTGTGTGGGTGGGTTTTCTGTAGACTTTGTGTCCTAATTTGAGGTCTGGTTTGCGTATGACCAACGTGTCTAGAAATGGAAGTTGGCCGTCCACTTCTTTTTCCATGGTGAATTGTATATTGGGCTGGATGCTGTTTAGGTGGTTCAGGAACTTCTGTAGGTCTTCTTCATCCTGACTCCAAATTGCGAAGGTGTCATCCACAAATCGGAACCAGACTGTTGGGGTAATGGGTGCGGTTTCTAAAGCCCGCTTTTCAAAATGTTCCATGTAGAAATTTGCTACGACTGGGCTCAGGGGGCTTCCCATGGCGACACCGTCCATCTGTTCATAGTACTCATTGTCCCATAGGAAGTAACTGGTTGTTAGGCAGTGCTGAAATAAGGCTGTGATGTCTTCTGGAAAGATCTGTTTGATGAGTGCCAGGGTGTCCCTCACTGGTACCTTAGTGAACAGGGAGACCACGTCAAAGCTGACCAGTTTGTCTGTGGGGTTGAGTTTCAGGGTGCCCAGTCGTAGCAAAAAGAAGTGGATGGCCAAATTCCATTTCTAGACACGTTGGTCATACGCAAACCAGACCTCAAATTAGAACACAAAGTCTACAGAAAACCCACCCACACAGACCGGTACCTACACAAAAACTCCAACCACCACCCACGTCAGAAAAGAGGCATTATCAAAACCCTCATGGATCGTGCCAATCGGATCTGCGAAACCCAATTCCTAAACTCTGAACTTAACCACCTTAATTGGGTCCTACAAGCGAATGGCTACTCCAAAAATGAAATAAAAAGAGCCATCAAACCAAGAAAGCAACATGCGACTGAAGAAGAAAAACAGCCACTCACCAATAAAGTATTTCTGCCCTATATCAAAGCGGTCACAGACCGCATGGGAAAACTGATGGAAAAACACAATTTCCAAACAATCTTCAGACCCACCAGAAAAGTACAAGAAGTGCTAAAATCAGCAAAAGACAAAAGGGATCCCCTCACCGCTGCAGGAGTATACCGCATACCATGTAGTTGCGGACAAGTATACATCGGGACCACAAAACGCAGCATCCATACCAGGATAAAAGAACACGAAAGACACTGCAGACTACAGCAACCAGAAAAATCTGCAGTAGCTGAACATGCTCTCAAGCACACTGGACACAAAATCCTATTTGAAAACACAGAGATACTGGACAACACCAACAGCCACTATACCAGGCTATACCGGGAAGCCATTGAGATTCACAAACACCAGCACAGTTTCAATAAAAAAGAGGAGAGTCTAAAAATCAACAAAACCTGGCTACCAATCCTGAAAAATACAGCCTGCAAAAGGTCAACGAACTCAGCTCAACCACCAGGACATGTGAACAGTTCACACAATCAACTTGCTAATCACCCCCAGCAGCCCCTCGTTAACAATTCAGTAGAAGAAAAAACCCTGCCTAATCCCCAGGAAAATACACACAGATGCTGACTCCAAAACAAGCAGCCACTCAGTAACCCAACCCCCAGATCTCTATAAATACCCACAGAAGGGTCACTTCACCCTGGGCACAGAGAGAACTGCTCCTGTCTGTGCTCATGCACTCTGAAGATGCCAGTCACAGGTGCTGGCGAAACGTTAGGAAACAAGACTTCAAGACCACGGCCATACAGCCCGGAAGACCCACACCAGCCATAAAAAAGAATGTTAGTTATTAAAAGAAAGAAACAAATAACATAAAACCAAGTAATGTAAAAGCAACAGATTAATATTTTCTCTCTCCTGCTTTTTAAATCTATATAATGTTTACACAGAGAAGGCCTGGGTGAAGAACTTTTAATAAGAGATGTAATAGTATGCAGCTCCCACAAGTTGAGGAGAGCATTCCAAAAAAAGAGGGAGGGAGGGAGGGAAGGAGGAAGACTGCAAATACCTCAAGATAATAGTCTGCAGGAAAGAGCAGAACCACCTTCAGTAATTATTGGGATTGCTAGAGCCTACAGGGGAAAAGGCATTCTTCATAGTGTCCTGGTCCCTAGCTGTTACTATCTTGAATATGGTTTGGTAGCTAACAAGCAGTCAATGCAGCTGTTACTGCACTGGCACACCATTTTGCAACAGAGCCAAGCAGAATGAGAAATCCTCCGTCCTGCTTCCCTTTATAGCAAGAGAGTATCACTTGGATTCACAACCAACTCTTTCAGTGTACCTAAGTAAACTACTGCCCTACATGGAAAGTAAAAATTGACACTATGTTGCAGCTAAGTGCTGCCTATCATGCCATAATGTGATCTTTCCAGACAAGCAAGATGTTCTTGAACAGTGATAAACTAGCTAGGAAAGAGATAAGAGACTCTATAGTTTCTCACAGATTTTTAAAAGGAAGAGACAGGAAGTTAGTATGGGCTAGGTGGGCAGAAGAGAGAAGGTGAGATGATGACTAATGAACTATGTTGGACTAGGCAGCTTTGGAGCTGCTGAAGTTTTTAACTTGTTCCTGGGGAACCCAGGTCAAGACTCCCTAAGTGAATGTGATCTGGAGAAGAAAGGAAGATGGATAGGAAAGAGCATTATGTTGCAGGATATTAACCAGAAGGGAAAGAGATAATCCAACATGGGACCATATTCCAGAGGAAAAACCCCATGTTGCCAACCTGAAGAATTGCCAGCTAAGCCTAATTAATGCCTTTCCTTAACTCTAAAAGAGAAAGAGGACATAGGAATTACTACACACTTACTGGCTAGAAGCAGAATTTTTACTTTCCAAGAAGGGGCTGCATTATAGTTTACTTAGCTACACTAAAAGACTTGATCATGAATACAAACTATACAAGCTATAAAAGGAAGGAGGAGGATTTCTCACTTTGCTTGACTATGTTGCAAAAACAGCTGCAACATACTGTAACACCCACATCCAGTAACCTAAAGGAATTACCAGTATATGTATGGCCAAACTATCTTCATTCTGGGAAAAGATATTATGGGTCGATATCTACAAAGATCAGAATACTTAAGGCAATGGCTTTCCCTATCATTTTTTTAAAAAATTATTTATTTTTTACATTTGTCACTGCCCATCTCACTGAAAGCAACTCTGGGTGAATTACAGTAAAAGAATAAATATTAATTAAAATTCAATATAACAATATCCCTACAAATAATAAATATCTTCCAAAATATTGACGGAGAACTAAAAATTACTAGAATTGGGGAGCATCTTCAAGGCACCAGTCACCCCCAGGGTTGGTTATATCTCTCCTTGCCCCACACAAGTCAACAGAGGCCGAGCCAGGTTTCAGTTCTTTCCAGAAAGCCAGGAGGGTGGGGGCCCACATCATCTCTGGGGGGAGAATATTCCATAGGGCAGGGGCAATGGCAGAGAAGGGTCTTCTCCTGGGCCCCGCCAGTCAACATTTCTCTCTGATGGGGTCTGCAACATACCCTCTTTGCCTGACCAGGTGGGACGGGTCGATGTGATGGGGGTGCGACAGTCCCTCAGGTAACCTGGACACATGCCATGTAGGGCTTTAAAGGTGATAACCAACAACTTGAATTGGACTCAGAAGCAAACTGGCACCCAATGCAGCTCCTGCAGCAAAGGTGTTACATGTGCCACCCTTGGGGCACTCAAGATTGCTTGTGCGGTCGCATTTTGAACCAGCTGTAGCTTCCAAATACTCTTCAAGGGTAGCCCCATTTCAGCACATTGCAATAGTGTAAACAAGAAATGACCAGGGTGTGAGTGACTGACTGGAGGGCCTTCTGATCCAGGAAGGGTGTAACAGGTGCACAACACAAAGTTGAGCAAAGGCCCTCCTGGCTATGATTACTACCTGTTCTTCGGGCATGAGCTGTGAGTCCAGAAGGACCCCCAGATTATGCACCGGTCTTATCTAGGGTAGTCCAACCCTATTCAGAACCAAAGATGGTACACCCCCGGATATAGAGGGACCTCCAATCCACAGCCACTCCATCTTACCAGGGTTCAGCTAAAGCCTGTTGCACCCCATCCAGACTCACACAGCCTCCAGGCACCAGGAAAGGGTGGTCACAGCATCACTCAAGTCACCTGGGATGGAGATGTATAATTGGGTATCATCTGCATATTGATGATACCTCATCCCATGGTGATGGATGATCTCATCTAGTGGTTTCATGTAGATGTTAAAAAGGAGTGGAGAGAGTACTGAACCCAGTGGCACCCTATAATGGAGGGACCGAGGGCTGGACCTCTTGCTCCCAATCAACACCGATTGGGACCACCTTGGAGGAAGGAGGTGAACCAGTGTAAATTGTGCCATCCACTCCCAACTCCCCAAGTCGACCCAAAAGGATAACATGGTTGATGGTATCTAAAGCTGCTGAGAGATCAAGAAGAACAAGGATGGATGCATTACCCCCATCCTGCTCCTACCAGAGATCATCCATGAGTGCCACCGATGCTGTTTCTGTCTCATATCCAAGCCTGAAACTTAACTGAAAAGGATCCAGATAATCTGCTTCATCCAGGGTCCTCTGCAGCTGCAACACCACCACCTTCTCAACCACCTTCCCTAAAAAGGAAGAGAAGGGATCCAGAGATGGTTTCTTGAGGAGGGGATGCACCAGGGCCTCTTTAAAGACATCTGGAAACACACCCTCCCTCAAGGATGAATTCACCATCACCTGGACCCACCCACACGTCACCTCCTGAGCAGCCTTAACCAGCCAGGAGGGGCATGGATCTAGTAGACAAGTGGTGGCATTGACAGTCCAGAGGACCCTGTTCACTTCCTCAGGTTCAACAGGATCAAACTGTTCCCAAATAACAGGGTAAGTCTGTCCCCTGGGTATCCAACTGGGAATGAATCCAAGCGATTTTATTCCCCAGATGCCCAGAAAACTCTTCTGGATGGCCCTGTAGGTGGGCAACTGGGCCCTCCTTTCCCAAAAGGGATCGGGTGATCTTTAACAGGGCCAATGGGGGGCATGCTGCGGATGCAATAAAAGCTAAGAAATATTGGTGTTTCGCTGCTGTTATCGCCACAAGGTAGGTCTTAATAGCAGCTCTAGCCTGTGTTTGATTGGGTTTGATCCTTGTTTTCTTCCAGTGGCATTCTAGATATCTCTTAATCCTTTTCAAGACCCTCAACTCCTCCATAAACCACGGGAAGTATTGGGCTCGATGGGTCAGGAGATGTGGCATGGGAGCGATCTTGTCCAAGGCCTCAGACCTTTTCCTATACTTTAAGGAAGTAAAATTTGGGCTTTGAAGAAGCAGGATAGAAAGGGCATTGACATTTTTGAACTTTAGTGATGGAGAAGACCATGGATAGTAAAAAAAAAAAAAGGATCATAGAAGAAATCCAGAAATCAATCAAGGCACAAGTGACCAGGCTGAAATTATCGTATTTTGGACAGTATGTGAAGACTCAGTTCTCTTCAGAAGACAATAATACTAGGAAAAGTGGAACGAAAGAGAAGAAGAGGACAGCCAGCAGCAAGATGGATGGACTCAATCACAACAGGGATGAATGCAACACTGGGAGACCTGAAGGGTCAGGCTGGGGCAGATCTTCCCAGAGAAAGTCTATTTATGCTGTTGCTAAGATTCCACAGCAACTTAAGAAAATAAGCAGTGCTCTGCTGGATTGGACCCCTGGCCCATCTAGTCCAGCAGTCTATTCTCATAGTGGCCAACCAACTGCACAAGGAAGTCCACTCCCCTGAAGATGGCCTTCAGTGGCAGTCATACTGCTATCAAGGCTAATAGCCATTGATCCCCGTGACTTCCATGAACCCCTTTTTGAAGCCAGCCAAGCTAGTAGCCAGCTCCACATGTGGTAGCAAATTCCAAAGTCTGATTATGCATTGTGTAAAAAAGAAAAATCCTTTTGTCTGTTCTAATTCTTCTAAGATTCAATTGCATTGATGACCTTTGGTTCTAGTATTTTGGGAAGGGGAAAATAGCTTCTCCTTAGCCACTTTATCCATACCAACGTAATGGCTCATAATCAGCTGAATGTTAGCTGGATAAAATGCTGGATGCAGAGAGAGCTTTTTCAGTAGTTAATCTACTACTGCCCCCCTAAAGACTGCAGGCACAGCTGAATCACAAAGAGATCCATTCACCACTCCTTGGACCAATCCAACTAGACTCCCTTGAATGCATGCACGTACATGCACATACATACACACACAGCTAGAATTAAAAAAACAAAAGGTATAGGGGATCAGAAGACATGAGGCAGATTTGGCAGTTACAAGCATAATGTCTGTGTTTCAAACCTCAAAAAATTGAAAGTGATCCCATGCAACCGGACCAGACAATGGACACTTATTTTATTTATTTTTTATTTTATTTAATAGACTTGTCCCCGCCCATCTCCCCACAACGGGGAGCAGATATTGTATCAAAAGAGGCACTGAAGTTAACATGAAAACAGGCAATTTTATTCTCAAATTGCCTCAGTATGTTGCAGCAGGAGTTTCTGAGAATTTCAACAAATGCCCATCCCAACAACCTCCTAATGAATGTAGCCCCATTTGCACTATGTCTCCTGGCTGGTTTTATTGACAGAAGCTTGCAAGGGAACCAAAGGGCAACCTGGCTTCTGCATTGCTGGAAAAGTTGCCTGGAAGCATTCTTACTAATGAATTTGCTTTATATAGTTAACAAGGGGAGCACTAAGCATGATAATTACCTATTATCTTGTAGGTGAGATGTAGTCCTTCTGCAGGCCCTTTCTTTATTAAGTAGGGTTTTACATATTTTAATATATCACCAAGATATACGAGCGCTTTTGTCACCATGACTGATTTTTCAGGCAGATGCTGAAGACCACTGTAATTTTTTCCAATAGCCTAAGAAAGTATAGGGAAAAAAAAGGAGAGTAATTCTTGACTAATATTGGGATACATCTACCCTACTGAGATAGGATAGGTTGTTTCCTAATCCTATTCCTCCAAAATTGCTATTTAAACACCATACCTCAATGAACTGGAAAATAGCATCCTTAGGATCTTGTTTGTAGACTGACTCATCAATGCGAGCCTTTGAGAAGAGAGTTACTACTTCTGGTAGTTTGAATATCAATCTTGTGAGTTCAGTCAGTTGCTCCATATAAGCCTTATCTATTTATCAACAGAACATGGAAGAAATTGAAGTGACTTAGCATTGAGTTTTTTTCCATCAAGCACCCATCCCTAGATAGTCCCTCAGGTATGGTGAACTACAACTTCCACCAAGGGAAGATATGAACTGTACTCTAACACCAGCATTTGTCTGTTGGATTTATATCCTGTGTTTCCTCAAGGAGCTCAAGGCAGCATACATAGCACTTCCTTCTCCATTTTTCTGCACAACAAAAACCCTATAAGAGTTGAAACCCTATAAGTTGAGTTGAGAGCATATATGGCCAAGTCACTTAATGAGCTTCAATGACTGAGGGTAAATTTGAATCTGAATCACACTGATCCTAGACCAATACCTTAACCACTATACCACACTTCAGATTTGGAAAACTGTAACAAAGCATACGGTTTTCAAAAGCATAGACATTTCTTAGAAATTATAAGATGCCATGGCTGTTAGTATTTTCCCTCTAATCCTTTGCTTTCTGAAGGTTATCAACTTCTCTCTTTGTTATTCCCAATTGCAAACATCTGTATACTTCAGTAAACATTACAGCAGGCAAACTCAAGCCCAGACTATGTTTCTGCAACTTTTTATCTGCTATTCAAGTCAACCAAGTTTAATAAGGTTAACTCCAATCCAGATGAAATCATCAAAGGTCAAAATATAAATACATAAAAGGGCCACTAATTTAACTGTTGCCTTCTACCCCAGAAGGATGTTTTCAGGGGTATCTTGCCCTTTTCTTGCAAATATAATGAAAAGAATCACTAGCATTAATATCTAGAAATATACACTTTCAATTGCTATAACAGCAAAATATCCTCTCACATGGGTTAAAAATGTTTTGAAATAATTTATCAAATTTAGGCTATGATTTCCAATTGATTACTCTACATTATTCATAAAGTTTGGGATGTTTTGTTTTTGTTTTTAAATGAACAATCTTAAATTAAATTAAAAACTAAGCAACTGATCAATTACCCCAGTAGTTAAACATAAACTGGAAGAATAACTAGGCAAAAAAAGGTTGGGGTGGGTAACTAACATTCTGCACATAATTGAAAAGGCTGAGTTCCTCATTGCTGCTGATCATATATAAACCAATGTACATACGGGTTGTTTGGTCAGCATCTGTTCTGATCAAAGTCTCAGGAGGCTGACTGATAAACATTTGTAAAATGCATCGAAACCAAGACTGAACAAACAAGGATTGGTAAGATGAATGACCTATGCCAGTAAGAGCTTCAGTCAGTGCGCTGCAGAGAAAAGAAAGCCAATAAAGAAAAACAAATTAGGTAGATAGAAAAGCCATTCTTTCTCCTTGATTTATATCATTTCCTTTTTTTATCTGTATATAATTCCTGCAACTCCTGCCTCTAAGAAATGTCCTGTACATGCTATGGCACAGAATACCACGCCTTTTCCCTAAACTGGGCAGAACTGACCCCTAAGCTGGTTTGCCCAATGCAACTGTAGCAAGATCTAGGATGTCAGTTATTCCCAGTTCTCCAATAGTGCTTTTATGTACAGTCAGCAGAACAGCTGGAAAATTCCATGCAACTTGTATATATGCAAGGGAGTTAGGGAAATCAATGAAAATTCAATGCAACATAAATGTTTTCAGAAAAATTAATATTATAATTTATTGGAGTTGTTCCTCCTGAGCTATTAAGAGAGGAGAAAAATGATAACCTCTGTTTGGAAATGCAATTTAGTGTCCTTAATCTCTAACATACATCCATTCCCTCTCTTCAGTGCATTTCTCTATCCTCTGACCCACCTCTTTTTCTGAAATTCCTTTCCCCAATACACATTTGTTTCCTAGCAGACTATCTAAGAAGAATTAAGGCAGACTTGCCAAAGGCTTGACAAAATGGCTTTTGAAATTGGATTATTTAGTGTATTGGAAGGATAATATAGGCAATATTATTTATATAACTGAAAAGATCTAAAACTCAGTAAATTGGAGTAATTGGAGAGATTCTGTATTCTCTGGGTGTGATTCCAGGTGCTGTTTTTCACCTTTAAACCCTATATTACTTAGGGTCTGGTTATCTTTGGGACCACCTACTCAAGGAGAGAGGGTTTTCTTTGAGTCTTTAAGATAATATAATAATCAGGGAGCTCAGAATCAGGTCTTCTCCTTTGCCACTAGAATGACCTCAACCTTTACTGAATTCAGAAAAACCATTGAGACCTGGTGGTTTCAGGAAGCCTCCAGGGAGTGAAATATGGAGGTGTTTATTTTATTTTGGAGGATGTTTTCACAGTGCATCAGTATACTCTTTGCTAATGTTATTTCTTATATTGTTTCGTTCTTTGTTACGGAGGTAGAGTGTTTGCTGCTTAGCGGTGGTTACAACTGAAGCAGCCTACAAGCCTAGGTGAGAATCCTGACTGTAAAGATATGAACAGTTATGGGAGAAAAAGCTTGATTACATATACCATTCTATCCCAGTGAAGATTGTCCACTGGGACAAGGTTCTGGACCAGGAGACTTTCTCAGTTCTATCTGCAGATGTCTAGGATTAAACATCAAGATTTTGTACCCAAAGCTTGCACTTTGCCAGTGAGCTACAATTTTCCTATTAAATTGTAAAGTATGATTGCTGTCACTGTCACTGAGGAGAAAGGCAAAAACCATTGACATTACAACTTGAGCATGTTTACATGGGCATTCTCGTGCCCTCTCCCACATTGTTGTTTACACACATTAAAAATAGGAAGATTGCATAGATCATACAGCTTAAGCACCAATGTCCAAGCAACATATTTTAACATGTGTCTGGCTAATGTACATCTGGCTTATTCCTAATTTATACAATTTAAAAATGTATTATGAAATCCCTCAGAGATGCATTGTGATTCTACAGTTCTGCAAGATTCTACAGCTGTGATTCTACAGTTGTGCAGAATTTGTGGCATCAGACAAACTGCCTCTAATTAAACAACCATGCCAGAAGACTTACTTCTTATGTATTTTTCACAAATAGTTTGCTCAATGTCAAAAGCAGTGAGGTTCCATTTGACATTAAACTATTTTAAAGAAATGGATAAATGGGAAACAGCTATTGTGTAAATACAATGCAGGGACTTAAAATGTTCCTGTGATTGAAAAAACACCTTCAAAGAACAGAGAATCTTGATATACTACACGAAAGGAGCTTTGGAGATGGTCTCTGAAGAATAACCTGTCCATATTAAAGAGCAAACTAAGGGAAGTTAGTCATATGCCCTTGGTGTTCAAAAAAATTAATACCTATGCCCTATTCCTAGATTAGTCTAAGACACTTTAAAGAATTAAAAAAAACAATGTTGCCTCATCCAAAATTTGCAGGGTTTTAATAATTTTTTTTAATGAAAATAGATTTCCAATCTCGCTTTCACAGCAATGTGTAATAAAAATCTAAATGTTACTGCAATGGAAGAACTAAACCAGAGTCATGCAAATATTTACTTTCATTTAGCCAAGAAGTTGTCTGACTCACCTATTTTGTATCAGATGAGTTAGATACCTTGAGACCAGCTGAGGGGAAACTATATCATCCCATCCAAACAACTGCATCATAGATATAATTGGCTGAGGCTGAAGATCTGATGTGCATGCACCGGGCAAATCCAAAGCCAACAAAGTCAAACCTGATTTTAAAAACAAAGTGGGTATGAGTTAGGAAAACAGAGAAGTAGAGCAAGCCTACCTAACGGTGAATTTTTTTAATGGTAAGATTCCTTCCCTCTCCCCAGTAAAAATAAGGAATTTGAAATCCTGAGCAGAGCTTCGAGACGCATGCTTCAGCTTTTCCTGCTAGCTGTTTGTCTCTTAGAATCTGTCTCCACCAGCTGTTTCCTACTTCCAGGGAATTCTATAGTTAAAAAGGAAAGAAACTGGAAACAGGAATCATAAAATGACATGGATCATGCTATTTGTTGTGAAACCAGGCTTCATCAGTCAGCCTCTCCCCTCTTGCATAGGTCAATCCTCTCTATTTATGAACAGAGTTTATTTTTATCTTTGTGGGTATTTGGGGAGACAGGAAGATTATATTGGCAGTTATTCCTCAGCCAAAATGAGTTAAAAACTTAACTGTGCTATATTATTTATTTATTCACTGAATATGCATTGATTTATAAGCAGCTTATACTTCACTGTTCTTTAGCATTTTAATGCAAACATTGCTGTACTGTCAATGTTATTGATAATCAATTATATAGTTTCTATTTTTTTTTACTTTTTTTTAACAAATATGCAAGGAAAACTAGAATTGACATTTTAAAGAGGGTACCAGGGCCACTGCTTTGGTGTTGCATCTGTATGCTATTATACATCTAGAAAGTGGGAAGATATTTCCTTGCTCCTGCATTTTATTCCCTCACTATTATATATTAACTATTGCAAAGCTGCTGAAGTTCAAGGTTTTTCTTCATTTCCATTATCGACTAGAATTTTCAGAGCGCATATGTTCAGTTCTTAATTCATATTGAGGAAAATACATTTAAATTCAAATCTGTCTTTTCCAAATAATATTGAAATGGATTCAGTGAGCTATTATAACTAAATGCAAGCCTTCTTGTATTGAGTTAAAATATACAGAGTTAGTATACAGGAATTTCATGGAAGAAACAGTACTGTATTAAAATACAAAGGGACCGGATCAGATGGGCACAGCTCCAGTGAAGTCAAGGATCACCACTTTTATAGTTTAGTTGCAAGATGTCGTTCCATCTGCTAGAATTTTGAGTGGCATTCTTACATTATAAGACTCCAGAATACAGGGTGCTATTTTTTTTTAAAGTCACACAATGTATTTGAAATCTTACTTGATATATTTACAGAACAGTGAAGATTATTATAATCCTAGAGAAACTCCAGGGGAAGTAAATTTGTAGCAGCAGAAGCACTCTGAACAAACTCATTTAAGCACAGAAAATATGCATTGTACTGAATATGATGAAGCATCAACCATTAACATTATTTAAGATTACAGTACACATTTCAAATATAATGAATATCTAACAAAAAGTGCCACTCATTTTATGGATCTAGAGGTACCATATAAATAAAGTGAGCACTCTACTAAGATGAATGTATGAACCTCTCTTCCCCTCTAGGTATATGCGTGCATCAAAAGGTTGAATGTGCCTATAAGAATCCTACCGTTTGCAGGTAAAGTCTACTATATTTAATAGCAGCTTCTTCAAAAACAGGAAGAATGTATCATGGCCACAGGGAAGATGAGAACAAGTTGGAGTACAAACCTGCAGCTGTATCTGCAAGCTGAGGAGGGGGAGTCTTCATCATCCTCTGGCCCTTCAAATATGGAAAGAAATTTCTCCAGAGAGCTTTGGCAGCAGCAAGGTGGTGCTCTTTCGCCACTGATGAAGGCTGTGCATTGGGGCCTGGATTCCCTAACAGAAGTTCCTGGTTTAACTGTTTGTGTGCTGTTCTAGGAAGAAATAAAATATGACAATAAAGTCTATTGTCCTGGGAGGAAGGGTAATTGAATTTTTTAGATGCATTGGGATGGATACTGTGCAACACACAAACTAAGAATTTAGAAATCACCTTTTGTAATTCAAAATTTGATGGAAGGACATTTAAGCATACAAGCTATTTGATGGATAAATGATGGCCTATTAAGCACCATAAAGTTAATGTTAATTATTAATGTCATCCATTAATTATGCACCTCTTAATCTGTTAGGCCCAAATGGGAAACAGGCAGTTCTAAAATGAATGTGCGTATTTATCAAATGACAAGTAAGTATGCTTACACTCCAGTGCCAAATGTTTCATGATTTGTTAATTTTCTATGCACAATGTACAGAAACTGGGTCAGACACAGAAATCTATGAATATTTTTTTTCCTCAAAAGCATTTATCATTGAAGTTTTCTTTTTGCAGCTTCAGTAGAGACAAATGAAAAAACAAACAAAGATTAACCCTTTTCAAGTGTGTGGCAATTGATTTGGCAGCAATGCTCATAGTAAACGAAGGACTAAAGTTACTACTATACCTAATGTCAGTCTTTTACAGAGACAATGTGGCATGAATTCAATAACACATTCAATTTTCTTTGATTCTGCTAATACAATTCCTACTACTTAATCTAATTTGGAAGTTGTGACTTTTTAAAGGTTCAATAGAGATGTTTCTGCAGGGAATCAGTTGGAGGAGGAGCAGAAAGCATTAATAAATTTGTGTGGCAGACTAGAAATTGAGGCATTGGTGCTCTTGGACGATCAACTAAATAACATGCTTATTAAAAACAATCTGTAGAATGCACTATCATTCCTGCTCCTATTAATCTCATGGTCAGCTAAATTGAGATTGTAGATTAAGGTACTAGCAGCATTATTACATTTGCTTTATTAAATTCTATAAACAGCAGTGTAAAATCAGAGACAAGGTATAAGTCAGTGGCAAACGACAAGGACAGGCAAATGTCTCCAAACTTGCTAGTAGCTGACAACCAGATTGAAAGCAGAAAAGGACTTGCATATTTGTGAACTTCATCCCAGCTACTCAAGAACTTATTTTCTTTCCACTATTATTATGCTAAATTTGCTCAGAGTTATCTAGCAACATTTAGGTCTACACAATCCATAATAATCTGAAAGTACTGAGGCAAAGAGTCTGTGGAAACTCCATTCTATCTTTATTCTCCTCTCTCACCTTGGATTGTTCAGTGTATATGTTTCTTGCCCTGCCCATCTGTAGCAACTGCATTAATCTGCCTGAAACAGAAGACTTAGTAATAAAATTATAAATTGCAGCTGCAAGGAAGAAAAACGTGATGAAAATCACAAGGAAAAACACAGAAACAGATGTTGTATTGCATGTCTGCATCAGTCGAGGAAACAAGACTTATAGTTGGAGTTTTACATTATGGACTCCTCCTTGATAAAGAAACCATCTGAAACATATAAGAGAATAAATATAGACAACCAATATAACATCTGTTTTCTGGGTTGTTTTTCTCTCTCTCTTGTGCCTATATAGCTGTTTAGGATCTTTCCTTTCTTTCCTAATTGAAAATCACCCCTACAGCTAAAGATGGATGGAAAATTCAGTTTAAGAGAATTTGTAGGAAAAAAGTAATCTATTTAGACCCTAGCAAATATATAAGAAAACTCAGAATGAACCTATATGTTGAATTTTATGCTATACTTTTCAGAATGTTGTAATATGGATTGCAAAATAGGCAGAAATTACATATATTAGAAATATTTTTAAAAATGCATTTCCCTATGGGAAAATTTGCAAAGAATTAAACACTAGGAAGCTGCATGTGTATAAATATTTGCACAAGCATTTTTTGCAATAACAGCATTACACAGAATGCTTTTTTGAATTATTGGCCAATCTTCAGGAGTGGTTTTTCAAGGGGTATGAGAAGCTGCAAAAACATCTTCAGTGGCAGAGCCAAGCCATACTGCACAATCAGATCTAGGTAGTACCTGAATGGAAGGAATCCCCAAGACTATAGGCTTGAATGGGAAGTCAAAAGAGGGCATGAACAAATCATCTCCATAGTGTTGCTAAATAACTGCATCTGTGGTATCATCAGGAATCAAATTCAACGCAAATAAGATTTTACCTTTTCTCTGATGAGAAGTCTCAAGGGGGGTGCTCCTTAAAACACCCAAATATACACACACATTAGTGCACGCATCAAGCATGCATGCAACCCTTTGGATATTATTCACAAACAGATAAATGGTTATTTTTGTCATTCATCTGTTTTTCATAATGAAAAAGATGAAACTTTATTATTATTGCTGCTATTTACATTTGTATACTGCTCTTCAGCTAACAGAGATCAGAAAATTAAAGAGGCATTATCGTGATACCACATGTCATGCCAACCAACTGCATTACCTCTTACAAACTCTTGGCATATAAAAACTTAAAATACCACGTAAGAAATCTTATCAGCTCATCACAACACATTCACCATATAGCTGGAGGACCCATACTCAGTAGAGATAAATGAAAGGCACATTACAGGTTTAAACAACATATAATTCACTCTGGAAATACATTTTAAATGGGATAATATTTGTAGAATCTGAAATGTTACACTAACATAAATTTTTAAAAATTATATAAAAATAATATATTTCCACACTATCATTACTTTTGAAACCCTCCACATTTTCTGGATTCCCCCTCCAAGGTATCCCAATAACCCAAATTATCTACAGAACATAAGCTCAATGGTAAGAAAGGTAACTGTACCCTCAGAGCTTTCTGGTTTTTTAAATCACATAAACAGGAGAAATTCTTTGCCACCAATACGACTGGAATTTATTAATTTCCTTTTTGTTGCATTCTAGATATTTGAAGCTAATGTAGCTTCTCTTATAAAATAAACAGATTTTATACATTCCAGTAGAAGAGAATATACGTAGCTCAGGCCTGAATTGTTGAGTCACACTCACTAGCACTGATGTTACCTAGTTGGGTAATGAAATGTCTGCAAGCAAACAACCAAGCTCAGAGAACACCAAGGACTCCACAGATTTTATACATGAAATCTCCTTTGACTTACAATATAGCTGAAGGTTCAAATCTCACAGTAATACTTTGAAAAATAGATATAATCTTTGGAAATCAGGTATCATCAACTGAAATCATAAAAACAAAAGTCTTAAGTTCGAAACAGCTTTCCAGAATTTAGATCCTCAATTTATGAACTTACGTAGAATAAAGAATAAGTGTTCTGCATCACAACAAACTAGATGACGTAGGGTGTGCTTGCTTACAAATGCCAAAGTGTTGGTTTTAATATATAAGAAATAATTTGCATGATATTTATACAAATTTTTCATCAAATCACAGTATCTGTAGACACAGCAGTGACCTAGGATTGGATTATGGTTTTGTTAGGAAGTATACTTTAAATACAGCAAGGGCTCATGTATCTATGACTTAGACCCTTTTGTAATACTGTGGTGGCTGTGGAAAGTGTTGAGTATTTTAAAATTGGGTTTATTTTTAAATTCTACTAGATCCAGTTTTGATCTATGGACTAGCTGTAACTATGTTCATAGAAAGGAGAAGTCTATTTGTCTGGAGATGGAAGTATGGGGGGAAAAAGGGCCCCTATTGTCTCTGGGTTGGCCTCCATGTTCTCTGCATGCTTGAGTATGTATTATGCATGTCTGGGATGAAGACTAGGCTTTTTGTATAGGTGGTCAACTATCCCTCATGTCTTCCATTCTTTTCCTTTCCGCACTCACCTATCATTATGCATATCTTCTTCCTATGCCCCTAATATTGCAATTACTGTATTTTTCTTACTTTTCTGCCTCACCTTGGAACAGTGTTGTCTCATGTAGGAAACCAACAATCTAATGTTCGTTCATCTCTTTAACTAAGCAATGTTTTAGGAGACATCTACCATTCCCCACACAAACTGTTCTCAATCATCAGCAATAAAGGAAGAGCTAATTTTCTATCATTCAGGGACAACTTCTCTGAGGCTCCCTTAAAACATCTCCCCTCCTCAAACTAATGGTTTATGAGATCATCTGAATTCTGCTTGGTTACATTAACAGGAAAATGTTTTGTAAGTTCTACTGCTGAACATAAGTTTAACAAGCTTCAACACCAGCTAAGCAGTAAAATTATGAGTGTAATTCATTTAGTAACTTCTGTTTGGGGGGAAGCAATTTGTAGGTGAAATGTCTCACAGTGACAAAAACATTTTGATTTGCACTATTCATATCACTGAACAAAGAAATTCAGCAATCTCCACCAATAGACTTTTATTACCAAATGCTCTAAAAGCATTTATTATTTTACAAATAAAGAATACTTCTTTAGAAGACTAAAGCAGAGGACATTAGGCAAATATTACATTTTCATTGTGAAAAAAGATTATCCATTATGTTTTAATTATAATCCTGCTTTGTGTCTAGGGAGGAAGATCATTAACAGACTCCATATTATTCTGCTTTCTCATACTTGTAAAACTTACACATGGGATGTTTATACATAGGGGTACAATAAATAACCTCCTTTGCCAATGGTTAATCTGAAATATTTATTCTGCTGCATTAAAAATTACATTTAGTGATGATTTTTGGAGCATATCTAGAAAAAAATCAAAGATTTGGCAGTGGGCTGCATGTGCACCTGGGATCTCAAGTTATGGACCTTTTATCCTAAACTATGTAATTTCAACCTGTAAGTAACAAAGTAGCATTGCATATTTTGATTAATGTACTTTTAATGCAAATAAATCACTAAGACCTTGCATTAAAAAGTGCACGTCAAACTCAGCTGCTTTCTTTAAAGTTTGTTTTCTACATATGCAAGAGTTTTTCACGGAGTTTACTGAGAGAAGCATTCAAATATTTGATACATCTACTCATAGATTAAAGCAGTAAAATCCAAGAAAAGCTTTAACACTTGATTGTACTGATCAAGACTAGTCTAAATGTTGCTGTTGAAGGTGAAGGAGAAGACCTTCTCCAGATTTCCTATCTATCTATCTATCTATCTATCTATCTATCTATCTATCTATCTATCTATCTATCTATCTATCTATCTATCTATCGCACAACTGGGTTGTTTCAACATTAGTGACATGAAAGCACTCCCACCATGCTGGAAAGAAATGGGCTACCTGAAGGAATGCAGGATGGGTTCCACCTGCTATACAGATCTGACCTTAGTAATGCTGAGGCAAAAATGGTTGGTTCTCTTTGTCTAACAAGACCAGCTCAACTTCTGGTTTTATGAATGGGCTTTGTGCTGCAAAGTTGAGACTCGTCTTAGGAGCCTTTCATCTTAGAGAACCAGTCTCTGACCATGAGGGAAATAACAACAGTTACATTACTCTACAAAAATCACAGAGGGAGCTTATAGCAACTGCATGTCAGACAGAAAATATGAGAGAACCACAATTTCTATACAATACTGCATTATATTGTCATTTAATTTTCAAGTTTAAGCAACATAAAAAACCCAGATACATAAACAAGTATGACATATAAATGGAGCAGGAGGAAAATTAGCTGAGACATCTGATTCTTAATCCTACTGCCACTGATAATCTATGTTTTTAAGGTGAGGGCAATCAACATAGTAGCTATTCTACTAATACAGACTCTGCTGAGCATTGAAAATGGTAGCTGCTGTTGGACAAGAAACCACAAGCCTTTCCATTATTGTGTGTTTTAAGCTTTTAAAAAATATTAATCTTCCGGGAAATTGGGGTAAGAGCAATTGCAAGGAAAACTTGAAGTGGAATTGCTAAGAAAAGCTACCATCTTTTCTAGGGTTAACGGATGCTTTTGTAGGATTTTAGGTCAGATTAACCTTTTGCTCACAATAAGGTTGTTTATTGGCTTTATTTTTACTGACTTTGAATGAATCTAAAAGAAAGGATGGGGAAATCAATATGAAACAAGACAATGGGCTCTCAAGCCTCTGGCTATACTTGCTTTTGGCTTGGCCTCACACACAATTCTGCAACATGCTGAGACTGGGAAGGATTAGCCTGCTTGTGTTGAGTAAACTGATGATACTCAATAAACAGTTTCTGTTGTAAACCCCTTAGGATGTGCAAAGCCACACTGGTTGGCATTAGACCAGATAAGCTGTCGAACTAGCTGTAATCTCATTTAGACCTGAGCTGATCCTCCTGTCCTTTCACTCCACAGGATCAAGGAAAACCACCAAGCAAGCAGATGTATTAACAGCAGCGCTGCTGGCTGAATGTGGCAAATGTATCATAAATTCCTCTCTTGGTGACAAGTTTGCATATAACTTGCACAGAGCCAGAGAAATCAATGGATTGCAGAATTCATTAGTACTCTTATTATTGCAGGCTATTTTCTATTTATGGAAGGGCAGCTATTACCAAGTAGTTCTGGAAACTTGATCTTACATGGTGACCATTTCCTCTTTCTGTTAATGCTTTTCATTCTTGGTTGTCATTCAGGATTAACCATTAATTTACAGGTAGTCGTCGCTTACCAACTGCTTGTTAAGTGACAGTTCGAAGTATGTTAAGTGACAGTTCGAAGTGTGACGGCGCTGAACAAGTGGTACTTACGACCAGTCTTCGAAGTTCCAGCCGTCGCAGTGCCCCCATGGTCACATGATTGTGATTCAGTTGCTTGGCAACCAGGTCACTTCTTATGACAATTGCAGCATCCTGCGGCCACGTGATCACCATTTGCGACCTTCCCAGCTGGCTTCCCACAAGCAATGTCAATGGGGAAGCCGGCAAGGAAGGTTGCAAGTTGCTCTGGGGCAACTTGCAGTTCTGCAAGTTGCCCCACCCAGCCTTCCTGCACACCACACCATGCTCTCCTTCCTTCACATGCACCAACACACCCTTCTTCCCTTGGCCTTCCTGTGCTTGCACTCACCCACCGCCTCCTTCCCTCGGCCTTCCTTTACACACAACATGCCCTTCTTCCCTTGACCTCCCTGCGCTTGTATGCACCTGTGCCCTCCTTCCTTTGGCCACCACACTGCAACACCTGTTCCCCCAACTTGCACATGGCCTGCACTGAGCCTCCCAGGGCCTCCCTCAATCCCTTGTAGCACCCCCATGCTCCTTACCTAGGACTCCCACCGCTTCCCACTTAACGACCTGCACATCTTGGAGTTACAGTGACAACTGGGATTGCCTGGATTGCTGTCGCTAAGTGATATGGTCATGTGATGTCGTGCTTTATGACATCACTTAGTGACGGCAATCCTGGTCCCAATTGCTGTCGTAACCCAAGGACTACCTGTATAAACTAATTAACAGGAAGAAAGGAAGACCCATGGAACTCAACAAGATATCTATCTATCTATCTATCTATCTATCTATCTATCTATCTATCTATCTATCTATCTATCTATCTATCTATCTATCTTGTGCCTTCAAGTCAGTCTAGACTCCTGGTGACTGCTGGACTAGTTCCTGCAGGTTTTTTCGGCAAGATTTTTCTGAAGTGGTTTGTCATTGCCTTCCTCCTAGGACTGAGAGAGTGTGACTGGGCCAAGGTCAGCCAGCTGGTTTCATGCCTAAGGTGGGACTAGAACATATTATCTCCCAGTTGCTAGCCTGGTCCTTAACCATTACACCAAACTGATTCTCATCAACAAGATATAGTCCCAAGCAAATGGACCTAATTTTGTACTGTAACTCACAAAACATTTTTATACAGAAAACAACTGAAATTCCTTCTACAAACAATATCTTAATATTTTTCACAGCTATGCATTTCAGAAATCCAAACTACTTAATTAACTAATTTTTTTATTCTGAAAGAATTAAAAATACTGGTGATTTAAAATATTATCACAACAGTTAATGCAAGCTTTCTAGTATAATCCTTACATATTTCCTCAGGAGTAATTTCAGCTAGGGAAAACTGCCACAGTTCAATCATAAACAGGTTTTGTATGAAAAATACATCTTCATGTATGCCTAGGAAAAACTAAAATTTTTGGACATCTCCCACTGATCAGTGTAGAGAACCTTGAGCCACATAATCCAATGGTCTGCCTCATTAAAATATAGATCTTCTACTAAAAAGAGAAGAATAAATGGCACCTTTGATAAAAACAGTAATAAAAGGAAATGCAGCCAGATTATAGCCCTGTAAATATTTCTATCATGTGGTTGCTTGGTCATCTGTATGTTCCAAATCCCCTGCATTCTTGCTTTCTGCTGCCTTTTATGTGTCAGCCCTATGGAGTAGACCAAGCCAAGAAACAGACTCCATGTAGGCCTAAAACTACTTTTATTAAGATTGGCTATAGTAACAGAATCTCACAAGTCTGAATGTGCTTCCCCCCCTCCCTCTTTTATATTAATGTGAATAAGGAAGGTGCCTGTCTGAGAACCTTTCCTCCTTGTTTCAGCTTGTGTGTGTGTGTCTTCGAGTCAGTGTTGGCTCCTGGCGACTGCGTGGACTAATCCCTGCAGTTTTCTTGGCAAGGTTTTTGGAAGTGGTTTGCCATTGCCTCCTTCCTAGGGCTAAGAGAGAGTGACTGGCCCAAAGTCATCCAGCTAGCTTCGTGCCCAAGGTGGGACTAGAA